>NW_022109491.1:33288074-33304731 GCF_000313985.2 Echinops telfairi
TTGAAGGACCTCTGGGTAGAGCAAAACCTCTAACCTTACAGGTTAGCAGTGGAGCGCATTCACCATTTTCATCACCTACAAAGGACAGCACCCTGGTTCAGAGAGTGAAATTTGAAGACAAAGTATCTGAGTTCATATCCCAGCTCTACTTCTCCCTGTGTAACCTTGGACACATTGTTTAGCTTTAATTTGATCGTCTTCATTAAATTCGTCTATGAAATGAGCTGCTGCACCATGGCGTCAAGCATCGCACAACGGTCAGTGTTTCTTTCGGTTGCACATGAGGCTGCTGTGTGTCTGAACCAACTGAAAGACACCCAAGAGCAACAATGTCTGATGGGAATAAGGGGGAGTAGGGAATGCCTAGAACAGTCAGATCTATAGTAAGTGCTATATAAGTGAGGTCTATGCACTCACCTTCACCATGACATATGAAAGTGCTTTTTAAAAAGTTTTTAAACAGTTGATCTAGATGAGTGGTTCTCAACCTTTCTAATGCCACCACCCTTTAATACAGTTCCTCATGTTGTGATGATCCCCCGACCATAAAATTATTTTCGTTGCAACTTCATAACTGTTGTTTTGCTACTGTTATGCATCAGGCAACCCCTGAGAAAGGGTCGTTCGACCACGACCCACAGGATGAGAACCGCTGATCTAGATTTTCACCAAAGAAACTTATTTCTCCATCTAAGCATTAATTAATTATATTAATTAATACTATAGAAACACAGACCTTGAAGAGATGGCTCGATATTGGTGAAAGTGGGTTTTGGGGAAAGTAGATTTGATTTAGGAATCCCTGATGGAGCAAATTGTTAGAACTTGGCGCCTTTATTATTATTATTATTTACTAGAACTTGGCTCCTTTTGACTAGAAATTTTGATGGTTAAAATTCCCCTAGAGGTCCCTGTGGGGGGAAGGCTGACTAGAAAACACTAAGCACGGAAGCTCTGCACCCCGGGGACCCACATGGGCCTGACCACATTAGAAGGACACTCGCAGCAGCTTTGCGGTAGAATGGACATGGCTGAACTCACATTTAAGTTTCCGAGCTTCTAAAATAATGCGTAGTTGGACCCTCCAAGGCAGGGTTGTGCCTTCTTTGATCCAAACATAAAGGAGTTAATTTTGCTTATATATTTGTAAACCCTGAAAATAAAAGATTCTGAAACTTAGCACCACCTATACACATTTAAAGTGTGCTTAGAACTATATTGTTTTAAAATCAGGCACAAATAAACAGCATGAGTATATTTTACTCACAACTGTGAATGAAAAAATCAAGCCACAGAATATTACATAAAGTATTATTCAGATTAGATAAAGTTTGAAAACTGGAAAAATTAGCATTCTTTTAGAGTGGCATACAATATTGGTTAAAAACCACTTTTAAAATGGAAGTGATTATGAAAAACAAGTTAGAAGTTCTTCAAGGACAGGGGAGGGATATAAAAGGGATAAATAAGAGGCAGAGATCAGGATTGCTGGTAAGGTTTAACATATCTTTTTCAATAATGACTATGTACTGGCTTTATATTTATGCAATATTCTGTACATTTATATTTACATATTTTGATACATATATACTAATTTTATATTTCAGATTAAAGTAAGCAACAGCTTAGAGACAAACACTTTCAGAATAGCCATTGCTTCCAGATTCTTTCAACCGGTTTGCTAGGAAACAAATAAGTATGGTACATGAAGCTTGATTTAACCTGTCTGTTAAAGTTTCTTTTCAATTACAAATGCCTGACTCCACAGGTGATTGGTAGACAGGTCATAAATAGCAAATTGGTACTCAATGGATACACCTGACAACAAGTTTAATGAAGATGGTAACGTTTCCATACATGGTCTGTCAGAATCATGATGTCTATAAGGACAAAGCATGTGATCATCTTCATCCTGTCTTACCAAGAAAATGTACTGCCTCTCAATTGAGCAATGTTTCAAATTATAACCTCTGACTAACAAAAGCCAAGAAAGTTGAGGGGTAAAATATGCTTAAGGATGAGTCAAAAAGAGAAACTGGTTTGGCAAAACCTACCTCATCTCAAGGTAAATAATTCACTCACAGTGAGAAGGAAACCCAAATATATCCTACCTGGATTGAAGCTGAAGGTCAAGTCTTCAAGGATTACTTAATTAGGACTCAGCTGAACAAATTCAGGGGTTACTGATATAGCATTTCATTGAATAATATATTGCATTTTTTCACTCTTAAAATTCCCAGTGATTGTGAATAAAGTCTATAATTGGGTGACAGATATATTTTCTAATGTTGTCAGCAATAATATCTCTGATTACATGCTCTTCTAAATATTTGCCACCCCTATATCATGGATTGGAGTCTATCTTCATGAAATGGGTGTATTGATGATTTATTTGTAATCAATAAAAATACACCAAATCTGATGCTGCATGATTTTTAATGCTATATCAGAAAAAGTGAAGTGATTTTGATCTTATTTGCTGGAATACTCATTCTTGAAGCCTTCAGCAGGCCATCTAACTTATTCTGCTAACCTGAGGTTTCCATGTTTTGAGGGAGATGAAACTGTCCCATATGTAGAGAGTACATGGAGAAATCATTAAGACAATACAAAGAAAAATATATGTCTACCTAAAGCCAGAGGTTAGGTTCTCAAACATATTTTCCTTGTACCTCTATGTAACCAATGAGGAAATTCTTGATTGTTGCTGTGTTAGTCCAGGTAGACTAGAGAAACAAACTCAGGCACTCAAATATGTGTATATGAGAAAAGGCTTTATATACAAGAGCAATTGAATATTGAGAAAACATTCCAGCCGAGTCCAGATCAAATCCATAAGTCCAATATTAGCCCATATGTCCGATACCAATCTATAAAGTCCTATTCAGATTGAGGAAACATATTCAGTGATGCCGAATGTAGGAAGATCACAGGCCAGTGAGTGGGACGTCTTATGGATCCAGTGGCGGTGTAAGTATCTCTTCCCGTGGCTTCTCCAGCTCAGGGGAGTAGTGTAGTTCCTTCTAAGGAGTGAGCAGAGAGTGTCTCCCTCCTCCAAAGAGGAAATACAGAAGTTCCCAGAATTCTCAGGAGAAGGCCATGCCCACAGAGAAGCCTCATTAGCTATGACCTGATTGACAGACTAGACTCCACCCCTTCATTCTTAATCCTCTCAAGTCCCCAATTGACACCACATTATATAACGACCACAGTTGCCATCAAAGTTTTCTGACTCACATTCTCAACTGGATAATTATAGTTTTCAGTTTCCTCTATTTGCTAAGTGTACTATTTGGGGTTATTGAAGCCTGCTGACTCACAATTGCTGCTATCTCTATTGTTGCCATATTTGCTTACATTTGTAATGCCTTGTGCCCCACCCACCCACCCCGCCACCATCTGCACGTATTCCATCTGAACTTCTGTAAAAAATGGAGCAATTGTAATGCTACTAAATCCCATGGATTTACTCTTGTTTCTCTTTGGCTATAATACCATTACTCATTACACTTTTCAAAGGTAGGTCTAGTATCTGTTATTTGAAGTGCTCCTGGTTCTAATTATTACACTAGTTAGGGACCAGCAGGAAATGGAGGGATCACTCAGTTATGTAATCTGGGTAGTAGAAGAATTTAATAAAGAAATTATACTAAAAAGGAATAGATGGAGTAAAATACACAAACTCATATAACAATAAATTTTGGTGTAATACCCAGTCCCACACCCCAAAATAGTCACACTGGAACTATTAACACTGTAAGGTTTGATGGGACAATTGTGATTATCCCAATCAGAAAGAAGGCTGTTTAGTATGTAGATTATGGAGAATGGAGAAAGTCAACCTGTGACAACTGTATAGAGAGGGAACAATGGAATAAACGTTTTCTTCTCCTCTTCCTTGAAATCTTCATATTCCTCCTTGGTAAATTTATTTGCTTCCTTGGCAAATCATGACAAGAAGCCACAGAGTAAAGACATTTTGGGATACATTCCCGACATACCAGCCTCTCATAAAACTGAGCACTGGATAGAAAGGTGGACTATGAATCTGAGCCAGCAAAGAAGAAACACAGAAGAAACAAGTATGATTATATAAATAGCATAATAATCGTGTAATGGATCTGTAAAGTTAAATGAAGGAAGGAAGGAAATGGAAGCGGAATATTCTATAAGTCCCTGCACTCCCCAAAATCTCTGTGCTACGTGACTTTTCTAAACGAAAAGAATGAGAGCATCAAAAGCATGAAGATCAGTTATTAATACAATCAAATGAGTTAGTTCTAGGCAGGACAGGGTGGTCGATCCCCCTGTCCTCTACACCCTAGCGAACCCAATTGCATTCTCCCAGTCTGAGATGAAGATAGGAGATAAGGCAATGGAATTAGGCCTCCAGATGTTAGTTGTAATATTGAGATCCTACAGTCAGAGAGGCAGGTGATGGCTCATATAAGATCAGGTCATCCTGGGGTTATTTTCTGAGTCACACATTGTAAAGAGGACATAGATTACTCAGTAACTCATACAATCCACTCACTAGCTTTCTGATTGGGGGCTATGTTGGCAGGCAAAAGGAGCCCTGGTGCTGCGAGTATTCAGCTGCTAACTGAACAGTTGGCTGTTCAAATCCACCCAGCAAGTCATCCGGAGAAAACCTGATGCTCTTCTCCTGTAAATCTTTGAATTTGGGAAAACTGATAGGGCAGCTCTGCTCTATCTCATAGGGCAGCTAGGAGTTAAAATCTACTAGATGGCACACGACAACAGCAGCATGGCAGGAAAGACAATGCAGAACTGTTCCTGTTCCCACACCATATTGCAGAAAACAACAGCACACCTCTCGGCAAAATGTAGAGGTTTTGGTCTCCACCGAAAAAAATGTCATGATGTAGGTAGCTGATCTTTACTACAGAAGCATTGCGTTCTAAGAAACCACGTTCGCTCAAGGGCTAAGTGTTCAGCTGCTATGAGAAAGGTTGGTGGTTCAACTCACCAAGTCCCCAGGAGAAACACCTGGTAATCTGCCCCCCAAAAGACAGCATGCTATCAACAATGTTGGCAAGGCATTCAACTATCTTTGTCTAGTCAGTACAAAAACCAGCTGGAGAATGACTTAAAATATCTGTGTACATAATAGGTGGAGATGTCAATCACAGCTATAGTTTGGGAGTAGTATCTTAGAAAGAGTAATTACAGTCCTGGGCACTTTTACATACTATTATTAGTTATCAAGTGCCATCTCTTCCTGTATTTAAGAACCAGATAAGGAGAGCAGTTTGACTATACTTTCCACTAATATTTCTTTACTGTTCTAACTAGGAGATATGCCATGCCTTCTACTTTATAGAATGCATATACCTTTTGTTTGTTGTAGTTGTTAGGTGCCAACCAATTAGCCCCAACCCATAGCCACTCTATGCACATGCAATGAAACACTGCCTGGTCCTACACCATTCTCACAATTACATATTCCTATGCCCGAGCCCATTGTTGCAGCCACTGTGTCAGTCATGTCCGTGAGGGTTTTCTCTTCTTGACTGCTGCCCCTCCATTTTACCAAACATGATATTATTTGCCAGAGACCAATCTCTCCTAAAATATATCCAAATTATTAAGATGAAATCTTACTACCCTTTGCCTCTATGGAGCACTCTGGCCATAATGCTTCAAATACAGATCAGTTTGTCCTTTTTTTAAAAATAAACATCATTTTATTGGGGGTTCTTACAGCTCCTATAGCAATTCAACCATCAATTACATCAAGCACATTTAGACATTTGTTGCCATCATCATTTTCTAAACATTTACTTTCTGTTTGAGCCCTTGGTATCAGCTCTCCTTTTTTGCCCCTCCTTCCCTGCCTCCTCATGACACTTTATAAATGATGTTATTATTTTCATACCTTACATTGCGTGCTGTTTTCCTTCACCCATGATTCTGTTGTTTGTCCCAGAGGGGAAGGCGAGGGTATACATGTGTGAATAATTGTTATTGGTTCTCCCTTCCTCCCATCCTCCCCTTCCCCCTTCTCTCCCATTTTTGTTCCTGAGGGGTTTTTCTGACCTGGATTCCGTGTGTCATAAGCTCTTATCTGTACCATTGTAATACTCAGGTCTAGCCTAAAGTGAAAGGCAGGACTGGGGTTATGATAGTGAGGGGTGAGGAAGCCTCAAGGAACCAGAGGAATATTGTGTGTTTTATTGGTGATATTCTGTTCCCTGGTTGACTCATCCCTTCCTTGTGACTCTTCTGTGAGGGGCTTTCCTATTGTCTACAGATAGGTCTTGAGTTTCTGTTCTGACCCCTCCCCACCTCATTCTTAACAATATTTTGTTTTGTTTTGGTTCATCTGATGCCTGTTACCTGATCCCGTCGACATCAGGTTGGTGTGTTTCTTCCATGTGGGCTTTTGCTTCTCTACTTGATGCCTACTTGTTTAACATCAAGCCTTTAAGACCCCAGACACTATATCTTTTGATAGCCTGTATAGCCTGGCACCATCAGCTTTCTTCACCACATTTGCTTATGCATCCATTTTGTCTACAGAGATTTTTTTCAGGAGGGTGAGCATCACAGAATGCCAGGTTTTTAGAACAAAGAGTCCTTGCATTGATGGAGGGCTTCCTCAATGTATATGTACATAGGCCAAAACCTCTATTTTTAATGAATTAATATATTCACTTAAGTGCACACCTATCTTTGTATTTGTTTCCATAGCTTTGCTTCCTAGATCTCTCCTTTGTTTCCTTTTACCATCCTCCTGTCCCACTTTCATGCTCACCCTTCATCTGCCTCTTAGTAATTCCTCTCGGCTAGATTGCTGTTGCTCCAACACCATCAAGGTCTCTACGTCCCCTCGTTGTTGATTTAATTCCCTAGTTGTTCCTCTGTACTTGGTGTTGTTTGCTCACCACTCCTTTCCCCCTCCTCTTCCCCATTAGCCCTTCTGGAACCATCGGTCCCATTGTTTTATCTTAAGGCTTGCTTCCCATGTCTATCTTACATAGGTAGGCAAACCAACAACAGTTTGTCCTTTAGGAGTACATGGTATTTTTAATAATCCTCTCCAGCACCACAATTCAAATGCATTGATTCTTCTTCAGTTTTCCTTATCCAATATCCAACTTTCACATGAATATGACGCAATGGAGAACACCATATCTTGGGCCAGGTACACCTTTGTTCTCAAAGTAACATCCTTGCTCTTCACACTCTAAAGAGGTCTTGGGCAGCAGATTTACCTAATGCATCTTGCCTTTTGATCTCTTGACTGATACTTCTATGACCATTGATTGTGGATCAAGGAAGACAAAACCCTTGAAAACTTCAAACTTGTTGCCATTTATCATGATGCTACCTATTGGTCCAATTTTGACTTTTAGTCTTCCTTACATTGAGTTGCAATCCACACTGAAGGCTACAATCTTTGATCTTCAAGAGCAAAAGCTTCAATTCCTCCTCACTTTTATCAAGCAAGGTTGTGTCATCCACGTATCTCAGGTTGTTAATAAGCCTTCCTCCAAACCTGATGCCGCACTCTTCTTCATAAAATCCAGCTCCTCTGATGATTTTCTCAGCAGATATATAAGGAAAGGATACAAACTTGATGCACACCTTTCCTATTTTAAGCCATGTGTATTCCCTTGTTCTGTTCACACAGCTGCCTCTTGATCAAATTTGTGTACAACTCATGTACAAATTTTCAGTTAGCACAATGAAGTGTTCTGGAATTCCCATTATTCTCTAGGTTAACCACAGTTTACTATGGTCCACAAAGTCAAATGTCTTTGCATAGTCAATGCAACACGAATAAACATCTTTCTAGTATTCTCTGATTTGAACCAAGATCCATCTGACATTAGCAATGAAATCCCTTTGTTCTATATCCTCATCTGAATCCAGCCTGAATTTCTAGCAGTTCTCTGTCAATGTACTGCTACAACCATTGTTGTGTGATCTTTATCAAAATTTTACTAGTGTGCAATGTCAATGCTATAGTTTGAGCATTCTGTTGGGTCACTTTTCTTTGGAATAGGCACAAATATGGATCTCTTCCATTCAGTTGGTCAGGTAGCTGCCTTCCAAATTTCCTGGCATGGATGAGTGAATGCTTCCTGTGCTTCTCAGCTTTCTGAAACATTTCATTGGGCATTCCATCAATTCCTGGATCCTTGCTTTTGGCTAATGCATTCAATGCAGTTTGATCTGCTTCTTTCATTACCATTTTTTCTTGCTGATATGCTACTTTCTGAAATAGTGGAAAGTTGACTAATTCTTTTTGATACAATGACTCTGTATTCTTTCCTTCTTCTCTTGGTGTTTCCTGCATCATTCATTATTTTGCCCATAGAATCCATCAATCTTTCAATTTGAGCCTTGATTTTTTTCTAGAGTTCCTTCAGTTTCAGATATGCTGAGAGTGTTCTTTCCTTTTGATTTTCTAATTTCAGGGCCTTGCACAGTTTGATAAAACATTTGGCTTTGTCTTCTCGAGTTGCCCTTTGAAATTTTCTATTCAGATCCCTGACTTCATCCTTTTTTCCCATTTCCTTAGCTACTCAATAATTAACAGCAACTTTCAGAGTCTCTTCTGACCTTCACTTTAATCTTTTCTTTCTTTCCTTTCCTTTTGCTTTCTTCATGAACAATGGTCTTGATGTCCTCCCACAGCTCATCAGGCTGTTTTTTGTTTGAACATTTGTAATAATGTTCAGTATGTCAAATCTGTTCTTGAGATGTTCTTGAAATTCAGGTGGGATAGCCTCAAGGTCATATATTGGATCCTGTAGGCTTGTTTTCATTTTCTTCGCCTTTATCCTGAACTTCTATATGAGCAATTGATGGTCTGTTCCACAGTCAGCCACTGGTCTGGTTTTAGCTGCTGATAGTGAGTTCTTCCACCGTGTCTTCTCACAGATGTAGTCAATTGATTTCTATGTATTCCAACTAGGAGTCCATGTGTATAGTTGCCATTTTCAACAACTCTTTGCATAAAAGCTGTTCATCTACACATAACAATTTCCATTAATCTCAGTAGGAAAACTGGAATGAAGTTTATTGTAATGCACCATGCCTAATAATTTTCAGGGATAGAAAAATATCTAAACTAAACAATGAAAAAGGCTTACATCAGTAATAAATTGAAATTTGATAGTAAATTAATACAACTGGCAAATAAAAAGCATTCATATGTGTTTTCTTATCTTTTTGCTTTTTATTGTGTTTTGGGTAAAAGTTTACAAAGTAAATCCATTTTCCATTCAATAATTCATAGGCATTTTGTTTCATGACCTTGCTTGCAATACCCACAATGCAAAAGCACATGTTCCACTTCTGCCCTGTGTTTTCCATGTTCATTCATCTCATTTTCTTTTTCCTAATTTATCTGAGAGGCTTGCACCTAAGCAGATGCTGCGTTTTTGGTTCCATATGGTTGATTGTTCTAATGAGTGCTACCTACTTGGTGTTGCTGTTCACATTATAGGCCTCTCCATTGTTTGAGTAATCTGTGGTGGAAAGTCCAATTCCAGGCCTGAAGGGCACCTAAATGCCATAGTCTCATATTATCCATCAATATCTAGCAAGATAGTAAGTCTGGTGTTTTTCATGATTTTCATTTTTGTTCTACTTTTCTTCTTCCAGTCTATCCAAGACTTCCTATGTGATTGCAATCAGAATGGTTGATGGTGTTAGTTGGGCACCATCTAGTTCTTCTGGTCTCAGAGATGTGTTAGCTGTGGTTTGTGTCGAGCACTAGTCCTTTGAAAAATAAAATGCAATGCTTGGAGGCTGATTATATTCCCTAAAGTAGGAAGAGGTTTGTGGGTGGTGGTATGAGGAAGTCATTCTTTGGAAAGTGGTGAAGAGTCAGAGCTGGAAATTTAGGAAGATGATTGATAAAACAAATATGCCTAATAATAATTTTCCTCCCCTTAACAACTGAGCACTAAACCAAGAACCTAAAATGCAAGATATTTGCACTTCCATCATAGAAATTGGGTTGCAAGTTTGGAAAGTTGCTCATTGAAGCAATTGGACATGGCATTTCTTCCTGAAGGGCAGAAGGGGCCTAGAAGTTGGGCCTGTGCCACTCTCACTTGGTTTACATATGTAAAGCACATAATTTAAGTTCTTTGAAACGTGATGCACAATTCAAATGTGTACCATGTAATATTCTCTGAATAACATTTGATAGTGTGAATCGGTTGGTATGTGTTTGAGTCCGGGTAGACTAGAGAAACAAATGCATAGACACTCATGTGTATAAGAGAGAGTTTTATATAAAGGGTAATTGTACATTAAGAAAGCATCCCAACCCAGTCCAGTCCAAGCCCATAAGTTCGATATTAGCTCATATGTCTGATATCATCTATAAAGTCCTTGTCAGACTCACGAATCACATGCAATGCAGGTCAATCACAGGCCAGTGGTAGAAAGTCTTTGCATCCAGTGGCATTGTAAGCATCTCAGTGCTGGCAGGGGTCTCCACGTGGCTTCTCTAGCACCCAGAGCTGCATCAGGGCAGGCTCATGTGGCTTCTCCTCAGGGATGTCTCGCAGAGAGTCAGCCTTGTCAGTAGAGAGTCTCCCAGGGAATGAGTAGAGTGAGAACATGTTTCCCGCCTCCAGGAGGAAAATTAGGAATCCCCAGAATCCTTAAGGGAAGTCCATGCCCACACAGAGGCCCCATTGGTTATTTCCTGATTGACAGCCTAGACTCCACCCCTACACTCTTAATCCTCAAATTGACACCAGATTATGTAACTACCACATTATGTTTTTATTCAACATCTAAAATCAGGATATCACTTCTTACAGAATATTGTTTTAATTTGTCTAGCTTAAAAAAAAAGTCATTATAAAGGGAAAAGGGAAAATCATTGTCTAAAAGACTATCCAACATTTCCAGTTACGATGTCAAAAAATGGCCCAGAGAAACATCTTCATGTCTTAAAGAACACCACACTGACTACTTAAATTTTTTTAAAATCATTTTATTGGGGCCTCCTAAGCTGTTATCACAATCCATCCATCCATCCATCCATTGTGTCAAGCACATTTTTACATAGGTTGCCATCATCATTTTCCTTTATTGGGGGCTCGTACAACTCTTATCACAAACCATCCATCCATCCATTGTGTCAAGCACATTTGTACATTTGTTGCCATCAGCCATCATCATTTTCAAAACATTTTCTTTCTACTTGAGCCTTTGGTATCAATATATCTATATCTATATCTATATCTATCTATCTATCTATCTATCTATATATATATATATATATATAATCTTACACTGACTGTTCTCTCCCTTCACCCACTTTTCTGTTGTCTATCCCCCCTGGGAAGGGGCTATATATAGATCATTGTGATCGGTTCCCCCTTTCTTCCCCTACCTTTCCCTTACCCTCCTGTATCGTTACTCTCATTATTGGTCCTGAGAGGTTTATCTGTCCTGAATTCCCTGTGTCTTGAGCTCTTATCTGTAGTAGTGTACATGCTCTGTTCTAGTCAGATTTGTAAGGTAGAATTGGGGTCTTGATAGCTGGGGGGAGGAAGCATTAAAGAACTAGAGGAAAGTTGTATGTTTCATCAGTGCTATACTGCACTCTGACTTGCTCATCTCTTCCTTGTGACCATCCTGTAAGGGGATGTCCAATTGTCTACCAATGGGCTTTTGGGTCTCCACCCTGTCCTCCCCCTCATTCACACTGATATGATTTTTTTGTATTGGGTTTTTGATACCTGATAGCTGATCCCATCGACAATCATCATCACACAGGTTGTTGTGCTTCTTCCATGTAGGCTTGATTGTTCTCAGCTAGGTGTCCACTTGTTCATCTTCAAGCCTTTAAGACCCCAAACATTATATATTTTGATAGCCAGGCAACATCAGCTTTCTTCTCCACATTTGCTTATGCACCCATGTTGGCTAACTACTTAAGCTGATAAGTTTGTGTTAACGTAACCAAAATGAGCTGGAGGTAGGAAGTGTCTTGCATGCCTTAGTAAGAAACTGCACTAAAGAAGTTATCATTGAGTCAATTCTGGCACATGGTCACCCAAGTATTTTAGAGTAGAACTACATTCCTTAGTATTCCTTGTATTGATTGCACCTCCATGTTTAAATCCATTTTTTTAGGCTAATCCTGTGTGTGTCAGTATAAATTGATATTCCAGTAGCCATGTTTATGCATATTTAGCTTGCTTTTATTTGTTGCCTTGAAATCAATTCTGATTGATAACTATGCAAATATCACTTATGCAGTTAAGCATTTGACCTACCGACTTTACTTATATATAAATACACAAAAATATATACATAGTTATTTCCTTAATGGCACACAACAGCACACACACAAAAATTAATATATAAATAATATACATAAGTGCACAATTTATATTTCACTTATCCATGTCTTTAATTTATAAACAAGTATTATTTACATACATTTTAGTTAATTTTATAGTGCATAAATCATAGATTACTTTTAACTATAAGCATTATTTAACTTATCTATTATGATAGAGTTATGTTAACATCTTATATCTATTAAAATTGTTTTGCTTTATTTTAAAGTATAAATGATGCTGTAAATATCATACACAATACTATTTTGGGAATATTTATATAGTCATACCAAAAGATGAAATAAAACATCAGAAAACAATAGAAACGGTTTACTCTCTGTGCAGAGATTGATTACATTAATTTTTAAGTTTTGTACTTATATACGTATATTTTTTAATTTATCTGGTGGCATATTGAATTGCACATTGAGCAGCTAACCACAAAGTCAGCACTTTGGATGCACCAGCTGCTCTGCTGGAGAAACAGGAGGCTGGCTACTCCAATGAAAATTAGAAATCTAGGAAACTTAATAGGGCAGTTCTACTCTGTCCTATAGGGTCTCTATGAGTTGGAATTGACTCTGATGGCAGGGGTTTGGCTTTTTTGTTTTGCTTTGCTTTGATATAGTACCTCTACTATGAAGGGGGAATATCAAAAAGTAATTTATGTGAAACAAAAAATCATCTTGGTTTGCATCTTGACTTTGTTCTTGCCTTTTTACTACATCTCTCATTAACCCCTGGCTCTCCCGTGTATTCATAACTCTGTACTATATTCTGTTTCTGCCACAGTTGTAATAACTTAAGCATGCATAATAGAATAAGTGCTAAATAAAAGTTATTAACTATTTTGTCTAAGAAGAAAAATTGCAAATGCGTAGTCACATACACACACCTACAAAAACATCCAAAGATTATTATGCATATAAGAGAAGTATAGATTAATTTTGAAGCTAAATATGTGCCACCCTTAGTGGCACATGAATCGAACATTGGTTTGCTAATTGCAAGGTCAATGGTTCAAATCCACCAACTGCTGTATGGAAGAAAAATAAGATTTATTGGTCCTGTGAAGATTCATAGTCTCAGAAACCTTAAAGAGCAATTCTATTCCGCCTTTAGGATTGCTATGAGTTGGAATTAATTCAATGACAGTGGATTGGGTTTAGGTTTCTGTATGAGAAAAAAACTATTTGCACAAACCACCACATCAGGTACCATGTTACCTGCATGGATGAACCATAACGACATTAAGTTCTTTCTTTATCTGCTTCATGGGAGGATGTTCTGGCAACACGCATGGGAAATTAGTGGGGGAGTTTGCATAATCATTCAAGAAATCTCATGAAGCTGAAGTGAAAGATTTTCTCTCAATAGACACTCTTCCTTAGGGAAGCTCCCAGGAGGTGTAGAGGTCAGTTTTAAGCAAAAGTACCCGCCACTCAAGTTCTGTGCCAGGGAATTGAAGCTAAATCATTGGGTAAGGAGGTAATGAGAACTGATGTGGATGGCCTTGGGTTACAAAAGAGATCAGAGCAGCCTCTCTTCTTAATTCGGGGTCTGTCTGTGGGCAAGCTGTGGAAAAGACAAGCTGTGGGTGGCTCCAGGGCTGACATAGGGTTTCTCTCATGTCTGAATTCATGTATTCCTAATGACACACCACTGTGGTTATGCATTGAGCTGGTAACCACAGGTCAGCAGTTTGAAACCACTAATCCCTCTGAGGAAGAAAGAAGAGGCTTTTTACTCCTGTAAAGAGGTACAGTCTTGGAAACCCACAGGACAGTTCTATCCTGTCCTATGAGTCAGCATTGTCTTGATGGCAGCCAGTGAGTTTTGGAGTACATAGCTGAACCAGACCGGATACAATCAGTTTAACTTGTGTTTAAAGTCTATTCTAAGTGAATATTTGTTCATTTCTACTGATTTTTTTTAGCACCACCCCCTTCCTTTACCTTTTTACTCCTCAAGGCTATGTAACATTAAAAATGGGCTTTCAGTTGATGTGGGTTAAGATGAAAAGCATCTATAATGATATTAGCAATGTAGGCAGAATCTTTCTAACTGAATCCCTCTCCATCTGTCATAGGCCAGATGTGGCTCTAGTATCTCATAAAAAATTATGTATCATCCAAAGCTCTTACAGCTTTCACAGTCTACAACATTACATTTTTAAAATCAAAATTGTAACTCCTGAGCAACCTCAACACACAGGAATGAGATATTCCTTCTGGTTTTGATGTTCTTTCCCATTAATGATCTAAGTGAATAGGGTTACAGCAAAGAGGACCTCCTGTCAATGCCAAGTTGGTAGCAGGCCACCTTGGTGCTGTCAGTTTTGCATTCCCAGTGGGTGTCCCTGGATAGCTTTAATAGGATATCCTTCGCGTGGTGCTTACAAAATCCTTATGGCTTGCTGAGGTGCATTAAAAGATGCAAACTTGCTAAAAGATGCCGGAGAATATAATGGTCTGTACAGAAGATCAGGCTGTGTCAACCAACAAAAGGTTCCAGCCGTGGCAGCTGTGGGGAACAAAGGGAACTCTTGGCTTATTGTGGAGTGCATGCTTCTGAGGTTCCAGTTAAGGCAAGACATAAATAAAGCTAGTACAAAGTCCTTGACCAGATGTGTCTGACATCGCCTCAAATGTGCATGCACAGAAACGTCGTATCAACGTGGCCCATTCTTATAGCAGTGGCCAGCTGTTTCTGCAGGCTAAGAAGGGATGTAATCCACAATCACAGTTTTAAACCTAATTCGGCTCACTTCTTTGAAATGTCTATCCTTTGGCCACTGTTGTTCATATTAATCTGCATAGTCTCAGTCATGTGTGGGTCAAAGATTTATTTAACACAGAATCCGAATGCTTCTGTGTCATGGAATCAGACTTGATCCAAAAGTCAGACTTGGAAATTTCCATTTGTTTTCCAGGAGCAATTGTGCACATTCCCCGTAGATAACTTGACACAGTTATGCCCTGTCACAATTTATATCTGTCTCTGGCTTATATTATTCCTAAGGTTGACTATTGATCATTGTTCTCATATGAATCCTTCATTACTCTAATTGGAACCATTTATAAACACATTCCTTGGACAGATGACAAAAGGATCCATGATGGACAGCTTCTTATTCAAAACAGCTGCCCAATATGTAAATCACAAGCTGTTAGAGATTGTATTGAGCTGAGAACAATTATACACGTTTCTAGGCTGTTATGAATTAAAATGACTGCATTAGAGCTTAAGGGATTTGTAATGGGAGTGTTTCTTTTCAAGAATGCCAGTTCCATTTCAGCTCAGGGCACTGACAAGCAATCCCATGTGAAAATAACGTAAAGCCAGTCATATCTCTCAGCTTCATTTGTACTATCAAAAGCATTTGGTTACCTTCTCTGAAAATCGAAGACTGAAGAGAATTAGCAACATTAATAAGTGACTTAGAAGCAATTTTAATATCCAAGAATTGAGTTTCTCAGCCCCCTTTATAAATGATTATATTTGGTTTGTTGGGTTTTTTTGCTTAAAGATTAGACACATTAATAAGGAAAGTAAAAAGAACTGCTTACGAAGAGATCAGTGCTGGGAATGAACAAGGAGCAGGTCTACATTTAAAAAATCATTAAAATAACCATTTGAAGAACAAAAACAAATACACCTTGACATCATTTGTTACAGGAATTTAGAAGAGAGAAAGACAACCTGCCTCGGAGAGTCATGGGAGACTTCAGGGAAGGGCTGGCACTGAAGCTCAAGGTTAGAGAATCTGCCGAGCACGTAAGACAGGACGACTTTCTCAGCCAGAAGTACACCCAATGCAAACATCTTTTCACGATTAGTCTTCATCTCCAAAATAGTAATTCATATTAAGATATGCACTAGGACGAGAGATGGAGAGCCACTATTCCTGTAGTACTGTAATAGTATAAGCATGTTAACTGTAAAGTACTCACAACTAGCTCATCTCCAGTTTGAGGAGAGGTGAGATAGATTGATGTATTAGGCCTACTTTGATCATTACAGGGTAGAACATTACCTTTCTACCCTCCCCGCAAGTGTATATTAACTGAAATAATCCGTTTTCCAATTAACCATACCTGGCTTGAGTCTGTACTTCAATGATGATCCCAATCTCTTCGTTAATATGTTATGATTTCATTCTGTATTTGTCTATATCCTGCCTCCACTTCCTGATCACAGGAATCCCAACAGGTTGTTCCTATTCCACACAGGCCTGGGTCCATTCCCAGCTGTCATCTTCTTTTCTTTTATAAATCATTTTATTGGGAGCTCTTACAGGTCTTATCACA
>NW_022109491.1:33305132-33307575 GCF_000313985.2 Echinops telfairi
GTGGAGGATAGGAAGCATTAAAGAACTAGAGAAATGTTGTGTGTTTCATCAGTGCAAAACTGCACCCTGACTGACTCGTCCCTTCCTTGTGATCCTTCTGTGAGGGGATGTCTAATTGTCTACAGAGGAGCTTTGGATTTCTATTCCTTCCCCCTCATTCACATTGATATGATTGCTCAATCTTCTGATGCCTAATACCCACTCCCATCAACACCTCGTGATCACACAGCCTGGTGTGCTTTCAACCTGTCATTTTCATTGAACTTGATAAATGAAATTAAAGAAAGAAAAAGCCAAGGTAAACGAAGAACCTATTAGGCACCAGACAGCGCGTTGTGTTCTGTGTGGCCCCGTGGCATCAGAATGGGTGGAACAGCATGGACTTTGGAGACACACAGACTGACTTCAAGTTTATTTTGAAGGTCTCTTGACTTCTCTGGAAGCTTGGGTGCTGTAGTGAGTTAGGAGCCAGGCTGTCAGCCCAAGGTCAGCTGTTTGAATTCACCAGTAGCTCTGAGGAAAACTGATGAGCCTTTCTGGTTCAACAGAGATGGGTAACTTCAGAAACCCAAGGAAGCAGTTCGACTCCATCCTATAGGGTCACTATGAGTTGAAATCAGTTATGTGACAGTGAGTTTGGTCTTGATTTTACTTCGCTGAGCCTCAATTTCAAGTGCATAAAACACAAACATTACTACTTTCTGATTCAGTGCCCTGTGGTATGCATTCAGTGAAGTAACATGTGCAACAGCACCTACACATAGAAGATATGCCTAAAATGTTAAATAGTATCAGGTTATAAATATCTGTATGTTTGCTATGGTTTTGATACTGCTGTGTAATAAAATGCATAAAACTCAGTGATTAATGAGCAATAAGAGCTATTTTTTTCTCCTTATTCTGCAGCAAGGTATGAGCCTTCTACATATAAGAAGGACATGACTGGGTTTGGTTCAAAGTCGAAGAATGTATACAGGTTATAAAAATGCTACTGTACTCCCTGTTGATCCCTTCTCCTTGGACCAATGGCTACTGAGGTCTGTTCTTAGACAGAAGACAGTAGAACCAAAGAGCAAGCCCAATTGCACAAGTCCATTTGCAATCTCTGCTTAAGTCAAATCCTATTGACGGAGTCAACTCACACAGCCAAGTGGACCATCAAGGAATGAGAGAAGGGAAAAGAGGAAACTTCTCCTGAAAAAATAACTGAACTTGCCACAATAATTATTCTGATCACTTTGTTTGAAATTTGATTAAATTTAAGTTATGCAAGCATAAAAATCAATGATGAGGAAATTTCATTGAAAAGTCATATGGTTGACAAATTTACATGACATGTAATAATCTAACACACTGCCATGGCATCAGATCCAACTCAAAGTGACTATGGGACCAGAAAGCCTCATCATTCTAGCTCAGAGCAGCTAGTGAGTTCAAACTGTTGACCTTGCAGTTAGCAGAGTATGACACCACCCACTGCACCACCAGGGTTCCCAGAGGAGAAAAGAAAAACAAACAGGAAGAAAAAATGAGCTGTTGAATTCTGAGGGGTGAGCCAGTAAGAACCTTATTAATACCATTGGAACATTGTCTGATATATGCCGGAAGATGAGCCGCACAGATTAGAAGTCATTCAAAATAGGTCTAAGAAGGAGCTGCCTCCGCAAAGTATAGTAAACCCCAATGACATGAATGGGGTAAAGTTTCAAGACATTCAGTTGCTGGTGGAATTCTACTCGAAATGAAAAGAAACAGATATCAACACTTAGTATAAATTAAAATGTACAAAGTTTTAAGTACAAAGTATAAGCCTCACCAAAAAAGGGGCAAAGTATTAATTTAGGCAAATTTCAAGTCACAAAAATGAAATAGAACCCAAAAAGATCACTATACTTGGCATTAGTGATCTGAATTGGACTTGTAGTGCCCATTTTGAATCATATGATTTACCCTGGCAGAAATGACAAATTGAAGATGACTCATGTAACATTCATTCATCATTAAAAACAAATCAAGATCAACTGTAAAGTGCACTGATATCTGTGATTGGAAAATATCCATTTGCCTCTAAGAAAGTCAAAGATTTCAACCTTCAATATGAATTATGACTCACTGTAAAGAAGACCAAAGCCCTAACAATGGAAACAATAGGGTAACATCATGATAAATGGAGAAAAGGTTGAAGTTCTCAAGGATTTTTGTCTAGCTTGGATCCAGAAGCAATGCTCATGGAAGTTGCAGTCAAGAAACCAAAATATGTTCACAAGAACTCTTTAGAGTATTTAAAAGCAAGGATGTAATTTTGAGGTCTAAGCTGTACCTGACCCAAGCCATAGTATTTTCAAATGCTTCATATGCATGTGAAAGTTTGACATTGAATAAGGAAGACCAAATCAGAATTCATGTGTTTGAATTGTGGTGCTTGCAAATAATATTGAGAGTA
>NW_022109491.1:33308506-33315529 GCF_000313985.2 Echinops telfairi
TGATAATTACTGGTGATTGACATGTGAAAGTTAGCAACAAAGAGGAAGGTGTACTGATAGGAAAATATGGTTTTGGTGACAGAAACAGCTGAAATTTGTGTGGTAGAATTTTGCAAGACCAACAACTTCTCTATTGCAAATGCCATAAACATTAATTCTACATGTGCACCTTGCCAGATGAACTAATTGCAGGAATCAAATTGACTACACCTGTGGGAAGAGATGATGTTGTTAGGTGCCATCGAGTCAGCTCTGTTGCATAGCAACCCTATGCACAACAAAACAAAATGCTGCATGATCCTGTACCAACCTCACAGTTGTTCCTACGTCTGAGCACATTGCTGTAGCCACAGTGCCAATCCATTTGCTTCAAGGGCCTTCCTTTTTTCTCCTGCCACCCCACTCTGTTACCAAACATGGTATTTTTCTCTAGGGATTGGTCTCTTCTTACAATATGTCCAAAGTATGTAAGATGAAGTTTTGTCATGTTAGCCTCTAAGGAGCACTCTGGCCTTACATCTCCAAATACAGATAGGTTGATACTTTCAACATTCTTTTCCAGTTCCACAATTCAAAAGCATCTAATCTTCTACCTATCTCCTTATACAGTGTCCAACTTTCACATGCATATGACACAATGGAAAATGTCATGGCATGAATCGAAATGCTTTAGTCCTCAAAGTAACATCCTTGCTCTTCAATACTCTAAAGAGTTCTTGTACAGCAGATCTACCCAATGCAATACATTTTTTATCTTTTGACTGCTGCTTCCATTATGGATTCAAGTAAGACTAAATTATTGACAGCTTCAATCTTTTCTACATTTCTCATGATGGGACCTATAGGTCCAGTTGTGAGGATTTTGCTCTTCCTTACACTGAGTTGTAATCCACACTGAAGGCTGCAATCCTTGATCTTCATCAGCAAGTGCTTCAAGGCCTCCTCATGTTCAGCAAAGTTGTGTCATCTGCATACCTCAGATTGCTAATAGCCTTCCTCCAATACTGCTGCCACACTCTTCTTCATATAATCCAGCTTTTCTGATGATTTGCTTATTGAACAAGTATGATGAGTGGATACAACCCTAATGCACACCTTTCTTGATTTTAAACTATGTTCTGTTTGCACAACTGCCTCTTGATCCATGGCCTATTTCTGAATGTGCACGATGAAGTGTTGTGGAATTCACATTCTTCTCAAGGTTATCTACAGTTTATTATGGTCTACACAGTTGAATGCCTTTGCAAAGTCAATCAAATGCAAGTAAACATCTTTCTACTATTCTGTGTGTTGAGCCAAGATTCATTCAACATCAGCAATGATATCCCTTAGTTGTCCATCCTCTTCTGAATCCAGCCTAAGCTTCTGGCAGTTCCCTGTCAAGGTGCTGCTGTAACCATTGTTGGATGGCCTTAAGAAAACTTTCACTTGCGTGCACTGTCAATGATATTGTTCTGTAGCTTGGGCACTCTGTTAGGTCCCCTTTCTTTGGTGGGTCATCACTTCTCCCTAAAGAAAAGCAAGAGATGATGGAGAAGCTTAATGTCATTAGCCAAAGGGAATGTGTGACAGACCATAAATTACTCACAAATAAGCTCAGTTTGAGATTGGAAAAATTAAGTCTAGGAGAGTCAAAATACTACCTTGAGTATTTCACCCCTGAATTTAGAGATCATATCAAGAGCAGACTGATGCATTGGCTAGTGTTGACGGAAACTACTGAGTTGTGGGATGAAGTAAACATACATTTTAAGAGAGCAATAAATCATTAAAAGGAAGGGAAGGGAGGAAAGACCAATGTGGATGTCAAAACAGACTCTGAAACTTGCTTTTGAATGTAAATTAATTAAAAACAGATGGAAGGAATGGTGAACCAAAAGAGCTGAAAAGAAAATTTGAAAACATAGCTCAAGAATGCAAAGTATTATCAGGTAATGTGCAAAGATCCAAGGTTAGAAAAAAGCTAATTATGTACTCGGCATTTTTCAAGCTGAAATTTTTTTTTTTAAATTCAAGCCTCAAATTAAAATAATGAAGTATTCTATGGGCAAAATGTTGAATGATGCAGTTAGCATCAAAAGAGAGTGACAATACCAGAAAGTACTTACTGGTGTTCAACCATTTCAAGAGGTAGCATACCGCCAAGAACTGGTGGTGTTTAAAGTCAAAACCCACATTTCCCTGAATGCATTAGAAAATCATAAGACTCACAAATGGGCAAAATACCTATTGAAATGCTTCAACAAGCTAAGGAAATAATAAAAGAACACCTTCATCTATACCAAAAATTTAGAACACAGTTACCTGGCTAATTGATCTAAAGGGACCCATATCTGTGCCAATTCCAAAGAGAGGTAACCCAACAGAATGCAGAAATCATCAAACAATATGATGTGCAGTTTAAATTTTGCTAAAGATGATTCAAGAATTGCTGTAGCAGCACATCAACAGGGAGATGCCAGAAATTCAAACTGGATTCAGAAGAGGACATAGAAAAAGAAGTATCATTGCTGACATCAGATAGATTTTGGATTGAAAACAGAACACCAGAAAGATTTTTGCTGATGTTTTATGGTCCGTGCAAAAAGCACTAGACTATGTAGATTGAAACACATTTTGGATAATATTGAGAATGGGAATTTCAGAGCACTTAATTGTGCACATGTGGCAACTGTAAATAGTCCATGAGGCAGTCAATTGAACAGAACAAAGAGATACTGCAGGTTTAAAATCAGAAAAGTTGTGAATCGGGGTTGCGTTCTTCACCATATTTACTCAATCTGAACGCGGAGTAAATAATCCAAGAAGCTGAGCTCTATGAGAAGAATGTGCCATCAGGATCGCAGGAAGACTCAGTGACAGTGTTCAGTAGGGATATGGCACAACCCGACTTGCTAAAACAAAGATAACTAGTTACCCTTGCTGATTAAGATCAAAGACTGCAACCAGCAGTATAGATTGTAATTCAGTGTAAAGAAAACCAAGATCCTCACAACTGGACCAGCAGACAACATCATCATAAATGGAGGAAAGATTGAAGTCATCAAATATACTATTTTACTTGGATCCACAATCAATGCTCAGAAGCAGCAGTCAAGAAATAAAAGGTATTGCATTAGGCAAACCTGCTGCAAAAAACCTCTTTTAAATATTATGCTGAAGAGCAAAGATGTCACTTTGAGGTTTAAGGTGGTATGGACTCAAACCATGGTGCTTTCAATTACTGCATATACACGTGAAAGTTGGGTAATGAACTAAGATCAGAGAAGAATAGACACATTTGAATTATGTTATTTGAGAACATAGTGAATGTACCATGGGCTACCAGAAGAACAAGGAAATCCATTTTGGTGGAAGTATATGACAAGCATGAAAATTTGCAACTGAGGGCACTCAGAGTGAATTCCTACTTTAGATTTTCAAATCCATGGTTATGGATGCATATGAAAGTTGGACATTGAATAAGGAAGACCACAGAAGAATCATGTTTTTTAAAAATCATTCTATTGGGGGCTCATACAACTCTTATCACAATCCATCCATCCATCTTGCCAAGCACATTTGTACAATTGTTGCCATCATCATTTTCAAAACATTTTCTTTCTACTTGAGCCCTTGGTATCAGTTTCACATTTCCCCCCCTCCCTCTCGAAACCTCGTTCCCTCATGAACCCTTGATAATTTATAAATTATAATTTGTTCATGTCTTCCATTGACTGGCATCTCCTTTCACACACTTTTTTGTTGTCCATCCCCTTGGGAGGGGGTTTTATGTAAATCCTTGTGATCGGTTCGGCCTTTCTCCCCCCCCTTCCCCTTCCCCTCCTGGTATTGCTACTCTCAATATTGGTCCTGAGGGGTTTATCTGTCCTGGATCCCCTGTGTTTCCAGCTCTTATTCGTATCTGTGCACATGCTCTGGTCTAGCCGGATTTGTAAGGTAGGAATGGGGTCATGAAAGTGGTGGTGGGGAGGAAGCATTCAAGAACTAGAAGAAAGTTGTATGTTTCTTTGGTGCTACACTGCACTCTTACTGGCTCATCTTCTCCCTGCGACCCTTCCATAAGGGGATGTCCAATTGCCTACAGATGGGCTTTTGTCTCCACTCCACACTCCCCCTCATTCACAATGATATGATTTTTTTGTTCTGGGTCTTTGATGCCTGATACTTGATCCCATTGGCACCTTATGATCACACAGGCTGGTGTGCTTGGGACAAGAGGAAAGTAAAAGGAAATAGAGGAAAGAACTAGGAGGCAAAGGGCATTTATAGAGGCCTAAATACAGACATGTGCATATGTAAATATATTTATATATTTTGATGGGGGAATAGATCTATGTACATATATTTATAGGTTTGGTATTAAGATAGCAGATGGATATTGGGCCTCTGCTCAGTACTCCCTGAATGCAAGAACACTTTGTTCTATTAATCTGGCATTTCATGATGTTCATCTTCATGAGACGATTGCTGAAGACAAAGCAGGTGCATAAGCAAATGTGGTGAAGGAAGCTGATGGTGCCTGGTTATCAAAAGTTATAGTGTCTGGGGTCTTAAAGGCTTGAAGATAAACAAGCAGCCATCCAGCTGAGAAGCGACAAAGCCCGCATAGAATAATTACATTTCAATTCTGGGGCTGGCAAAGGATATTGAAAGTACCACGGGCTGCCAAAAGAACAAACAAGTCTGTCTTGGAAGAAGTATAACCAGAAAGTTCCTTAGAGGCAAGGATGACCAGACTTCATCTCATGTACTTTGAATATATTGTCAGCAGAGACTGGTCCCTAGAGAAGAACATCAGATTAGGAAAACTAGTGGGACAGCAGAAGAGAGGAAGACCTTTAAGAAGATGGAATGAGACAAGCTGCATCAATGTTCTAAAACTTAAGAGCAATTCATTGTGAGGATGGTGCAGGACTGGGCAGTGTTTCTGTTCTCTTGTATAGGGTCACTGTGAGTTGGTACAGGCTCAATAGCACCTAGCACCAGCAACAATGACAACAATCGTTGTGAATAAAGTAAAAAAGTTGATGATAGAATTATCTCAGCAAATCAAGGATACACAGAATCAAAATATTGTTATCCTGAATTTTGTTACCTGAATATGCCTACTGAGAGCTGTTGGGCTTGGGACTGCATTTTCTACAAGTTTTTTTGTTTTCTTTTCTTTTTTCATTGTTTCAATTGATTTTTATTTACTTCCATATGTCTTTTAGTTTTTATTATAAATTGATTTTAACATGTTCAAGCAAATTCGTTTTCCATTTAACCGTCCATACATAATTTGTTTCATGACAACTGATTGAAATTCCTACTATATATTAGCACTCTTCCCATTGTCTCTGTTTCCCATTTCCTTTCTTATTTCTACCTGCCTTGTGAGCTTTTTCCCTGGGAAAAATGCTTCCCTTTTGATCTAGTACAGTTGATTGCTCTAAAAGACTACAAACAGTCCCCATGTTGTTATGGACCTTATAGGCATGTCTCCGGTTTCAGTGAACCTTGAGCCTCAGGGGTGGGTTTAATTGCAGGTTTGAATTATCAGGAAGGGCCAAGCCCTTAGAAGTCTACCAGTAAGGTATCTATCATAACAATGTCTTTAAAATTTTTTAATTTTTGAACTTTGTTCCACATTTTCTCCCACTCGATCCAAAGCCTATTATTGCGATCTTTTTCAGAGCTGTTGGGGTAGCAAGTAGGCACCATCTAGCTTTTCTGGTCTCAACGTCACAGAGGCTGAGATTCTGTGGTCCCCTGGTCCTTTGGAAAAATTGATTCCTGGCATCCTTTACTTCCTTCATTCTTTCTGCTTCGGACAGAGAGAAATCAATAGTTGTACCCCCTAAGCTGGCCATTAACTAGCCAGTTACTAGCATTAAAGGCACTAGTAACTACTCACCAAGTAGAATGTCTAACATTGTCTTTGTGGATTATGTTATTCAAACTGACCTTGGTATCTCCTGAGACTATGATCCTAAGCTCTCCATGTTGGCGACCCATTTCCTTAAAGAGTTTGGTTATAGCTAAGAAGTCTTCATTGCTTTCCCCACCAAACGAAATCCATCAAATCAAACCCACTGCCATTGAATTGACTCAACTCATAGCGATTCATAATAGGGCTGCTGAAGTTGTGGCTCATTACAGGAGCGGAAAATATCATCTTTCTCCCTCTCAGCAGCTACTGGGTTTGAATTGCTTGCCTGTGGTTCATAGTCTAAAGCTTTATTCGAATGTATTTATGGGTACATTTGCAACACATATAAAAAAACATGTAGACACAGTCTCTGTTAAACCTATATATGTATGTTCATGAGTAAAATTAAATTTGCCCTCTCCACCTTGTTAATCTTGTGTGTCTATTTATATACACACTCACAGATCACATATCATTACTATCATTGCAGGATCATGTATACAGTAGTATGTATATTTATTACCATCAGCTTCTGGGCTTCTCCCAGTGTCTCCCTTTGCCTCAATCTTTTTCTAATGATCTTGCCTTTATTGTATAGTACATTTTCCCTTCAAGTGTTAATATGTCTAATCTCTAGTTAGTAATCGTCCCTCTCTTCCCTTTCCACTCCTGGCAACCATCAAATAATGTTTCTTTTTGTGTATAAACTTTCCTTGACTTTTTATAATAATAATAATCTCATGTAATATTTTCTGTTTCCATTCATGATTTACTCATCCCACTCAGTGTGATGTCCTCCAAGTTCATCCACTTTATGAGGTGTTTTAGTAGATTAATTATTGTTCTTTAATGCTGTATGGCATCTCGTTGTGTGTACATTCCATTCAGTGTATTTATCCATTCATTCACTGCATCTAGGCTGTTTTCATCTGTTTGCTATCATGAATAATGCTGCAAATAGGTCTGTCTGGATAGGACAGGCTGGATGAACAATCTGGAGGAGAAAACAACAGGACTGACAGTTCCAGGGGAACATGGGAGAGGGGGAGGTGGGGGGAAGGGAAGAGGTGTTAACAAACCCAGGGACAAGGGAACAACAAGTGATCCAA
>NW_022109491.1:33316983-33333103 GCF_000313985.2 Echinops telfairi
ACTCTGGCTCTTATTTCTGTAGGAATGCATGCCTCATAATGAGATTGTTAGATCACACAATATTTCAATGTTTGAAGGAAGCACTTTACCATTTTCCAAGTTATTGTATCATGTTATAGTCTCACAAGCAGTTTGCAAGATTTCTGATCTCTCCACAGCCTAGCCAGCATTTTTTATTTTGTTTTGGTTTTTGTTTGTTTACCATTGTTATTGATGTGAGGAGTCATTGATATTCCAGTGTTTTAATTTGCATCTCTAATGTTTCTGATCACAGGCACTCACCACGTGTTTGTTGGTGAAGTAACTATCTTCTTTCATGAAGTATTTATTCATGTCCTCAGCTCATTTTTAAATTGGATTGTTTCTGATTTTCCTGTTCAAGGGTTGAGATTTTCTATAAATTTTAGATAAGACCATTGCCCGTGGTGTGATTACCAAATAGTCTTAGCATTTAGGTTACCCTTATAGTATTTTGGTGATGTCTTTTGATGCACATAGATGGTTAATTTGGGGGAAGCCCTCATATTCTAGTTTGTCTTCTGCTTGAACATTTTTGGTTATGTTTGATAATGTCATTTATTAAGATGTTGAAGTTTACCCATATTTATTCTTTGATGGTATTTTTATCTTAGTTTTTACATTGAAGTCTTTGTTACATCTTGAATGCATGGTGCCTGTCTGAGAGGTAGAGGCTTTCTAATCTCAGTGCCAGTGGGTATATTGGTTGTCCGTTGTCAAAAGCTCAGCTATAGTTTTGGGGGTTTAGAAGACAGACCAGTCAGACCACCAGATAGGATAGGTGTTCTGAGCAGGTTATTTTATGGGGTTTGGGTGGTCCTATTTTGAGCCACTGGAGGATGTGGGGTAGTTAGTGGTTAGATGGCACTTGTTTGATAGGTCACCAGTGTGCGCTCTGTTGAGGTTCTGGGAAATTGGTGATGGTTATTTAGCTCTCTCTTCAATTGTAAGGCTGCTTGCGATCATTCAAAATGGCTATGCTATATCAAGCCAATGGGCAATGATCATTCAATGTTTGCTTGTTTGCTGTTTTTCCTCAATTGTTTCTTTCAAATGTATTTTATCTACTCCTATATCTTTTACTTGAAGGTCAGGATCCTAGGGCTGTTATTTGTACTGGTGTCTTTGTTCTTGGGTTTTTGTAGTTGTAGGTCTGGATAGTCTAGTCACCTAGGCCACTGTCTTGGATCAGTTCTCTCACTTGAGTTTTTCAGCTGGCCAGTGACAATTAGGGAATGTATGGCAGTTTGTATCTTAACTCAACTCCTCTTGGTTGGTTTCTGCCTGAATAGGTACCTCAAAGATACCTTCCAGAGAGAAGAGAAAATGGTTGGTTGGTACAAGAATATTCTAGAACTGTAATTAATAGTATATTTTCATCACCTATCATTTTACCACCTTGTATCCACAATCTGGCTTCCAGTGCTCTCTGTAAGTACATACCCCATGGTGCATTTCTGCATGTTTCACTGTTAGAGGCTACATTTCTCCTCTAATTACCATCACAACAGCTCCTATTATGGTTTGACCCTAGCAATTTAGTTATATTTATGCCGCTATAATGCAACAAATAGATAATAATGAATACTGATGCAGCTTAGGTTTGATGCAAACTATAATTACAGTAGGTTTAATGAAAATACCAGAAACAGCAGTATGTTAAAAAAGACATATTCACATTATGACAAGAAAAAGAAAAACCTGATCATTTCACATTTCCAAAGTCCTCCTCTTTTACTTGGAAACTCTCTGGGAGATTTATGCATATGCTGTTCACATTTCTTTCTTCTTTTCTAGTCTGTGATTTTCTGACTTCCATCATCACATGCCACACTGTCTTTTTTCATTTCCATGTCGAACTGTATATGTCAAATGAAGACAAACAGCTGCATGACAATAAATCAAATGGGACGTTCCTTTGGCAATCCAATTTGGTACTAAATTCAGAAATTTAGAAACCAGAGGTCAGGTAAAGTGAGTAGTGCCCCTGAAGATTATAGATACAGGCAGTCATTTTCTCAAAATGAACAAAGTTGAACTAGAAATTATTTTTGTGTGTGTGTATGTGTGCAAAACGTAGAGTAGTGGGGAAAAAGAAAGATAAAATAGGGATCCATCATATGTTGATCAGAGATAACTCTGGCACTATTCCAGAAATCTAACTTGGGGCATCAGTAAGGTAGGAGCAGACAGCACACTTTCCCAGGTGTTCAGAATGAACTAAATGGTATTTTAAGTGGAATTGAACACTTGATAGAGTAAAAGAACAAGGCTGCAACAAAGAAAGTATACAACTCCCTCACTAACTCATTTTTATAAATACCACGGCACTTCTTTTGATTTTCATGTGTCATGTTAGGGGAATGGGAAAGTATGGAGAAATCTGGTTCCATGGATGAATTATGTCTGCGAAGACAAGAATATGATCCCATGGGCTTCATATTTCTTCCTGGGTTTTTATCTACCCTCATTTTATCTCAACATGGCAAATGGCCATTCTTATCTTTTATCTTATATGGTAACTCTTATGGTTAGCAATTTCTAAAGATAGCACCATTCATAGAGGGGGAATGATTATAATAATGAACATTCTACTAATGGTCTAGGGGTCAGGATATATTATCTGTGGTTCTCCAAATTCAGCTGAAATTCCAAAATACCATTCTAAATAAATGTCTCTAATTTTTCTCATTGTTGAATAGTTCTCAACTATTCAACAGCAGGCCCACATTCTTACTTTAAGTGAAAATCTGGGTAGCATATTAAGAGAAAGAGAATAGAAGCAAGAATAAAATTGCCAAAACAGATCCTTAAAACTCCCTATATCTCTCGTCAATGCATAACTGGAAATAATTCCTGGCCAAGCACCATCTTTATGCCCACCAACTTATTTAATATTCATACAGCTCACTCTCTGTTACCACTGCTACTTCTTTGATCCACCAACTGCCCTTTCGCTATACCAGGTGGACTAGCATTTTGGCTGTAGATGCAGCCAGATGTTCATCTGGGAGTTATTTAAGTATCTAGTATTAAAAGGTGAAGCTACTATATTTTGCTCCACCTGCTATACTGTTTTCTTTCTTCACAATTAGATTTCCTGATGAGAGCAAAGTCGCAGTGGGACAGATGGTTTTCAAGTCAAATGGGTGGAAAAAACTTAAGGATCAAAGAAAATGTATAAACATGGGGCTGATGTGTGCTAAAATGGAAGTTTGTATGCTTTGGAGTTCATAATATTTCCCATCACACTAAACTAAAGTAAACCTTTAATTGCAGCAAAGCTTCATTTCTCGTAGAGAGGAATATTGTGGGCACGAGAGGGCTGTAGCTCATCACACTTAGTGGGCGTCCTCTACAGCCAGTCTCAGGAGGATCCGCAGTTCTTCTGGGAATTCTCCCTGACAAACTTTCCCAAGGAGTGGTAATAAAGTAAAGTTTTCTGCTAGAGAGGATTGAGAAATGTAGGTTCATTCTTCATAGAAAGATCTAAATCTGACTTAAAGAGAATAAGTCTCCCCTGAATCAGATGGAGGTTGCTAGGGCAAAGCTAATGAAAATAAAACAGTACAAAACAAAAATCCCCATGTAATCTCCTGATCACAAATATATGTCTCACGTTTTAATCTCCCTCACCTATACACATTAGTTCCATCCATTAATTGTATCATGCAATTACATACAACTGAAAATACATGGTATATTTTACTACGTATGATAGATTCCAGATGTTCAGATTAAATAATGGGGCTTCCCTGTAGAAATAATGGACCAGACAGCAAAGTAAGTAGGTAAATGAACACACCAGGTTTTGAAAATGATCTTAATTATATCAACTTTGCAGGGACAGAAAAACACACAGAGAAGAATTAGGGTATCATAACAAACAACCCTTGGAAGCAGCAAATAGACAGACCTGGCAATTTACATCTAAGGCAAGCCTGCTCCCTGTAAAGCATCATGTAAGTGGACCAATTCAAGAAGAACTCTAGCACTGTATCATTTTCATAATTTGAATTCTATTCCAGAGCTCTAACCACAAGTAGCATATAAATCATAATGTTAATATTGGTCTGCTTTTCAATTTTTAAAAATGAAATTTTGTAGTCAAAGTATTAATGCTGAAAACATGAATATTCTTTCATATCATTCAAGATGTCTCTTGTACTTACAGTATTTGAAAAGGCAGCTACAAATGTCAGGTTAGGTGAGTCAGATTTATACAGCTTTCAGGTACATAGAGATGTGTAGAGATAAATCTATATTTTTTAATTTGTACTTTCCATGATTAACAGAATGTAGAGCATACAGTATATTTGACTTATTACCCAAATATAATCTTCTGGGTCTTGGAAAGTGGAATGAAATTGAAGTTCATGCCAGCTCTGGACCAAATGGTGAGCTCTGCCTGAACTATCTTTGTGGTTCTCTACTAAGCCATAAATTATCTTCCCAAATCACTGATGCTCATCCACAAAGCACAGGTGGCAGTCTCCTTTCATGCACACCAAAGAGAGTGAGATAAAAATAAATCATGCTGCCATTAAAAACAGCCCATATATATTTCCCCATCTGCCGAGCCCAGCCTCTGTGGTAAATGAACTAACAGGTTTCCACTATCACACTTGATGAGCAGACACCACACACAATTAATTAACATTAGCACAGCAGTATAGTTGGATTTCTCACTTTTAGGCCTAATCAAAGCCTGAAACAGATCATGCACCTTGTAGAATACTCAGACTTGTGGGTTCTCAGATGTGGGTGGCTTCTGTAGAGCCCATTTCTGTATAAGACTTACAACATACTTAACAACGAAAGCGGTCTGCTTCGCAGTCCTACCAGCGGGGACTTCGTCTCCCAGGCTCCAGGCTGTCAAAGTCACGATTAGCAGACTTGTATGCTGCATTTTCCTTATTCCAACGGCACAAAGACGATCCAAAGACAACGTCTATGTTTGCACTGAATCTGTTAAAAATCAACTTACCGTTTCCTTCCCATTTAAAAAAATCTGCCACACAAATATGTATGTTTTAAAATGTTGAGGAGAGGTTATTAGGAAATCCAAGAAGAGATGAATCTAGGCATTAAAAAGCCACTAATTACCTTAATCTAATTATAGAGACTTAAGGGGATGTAAAGCTTTTATAGAAACTGGAATGTTGGTCCACGGTCAAAAGTATTTTGAATAAATGGATTTGTTAGAAAATATGAAATCGAGCAAAGCTATTTTCCAAACAGCCCAGGCCAGGAGAGTATTACTTGTGAATTATCTCAAACTTCCAAGGGAGAATGAATTCTGATATTTTGTTTTATTAAAATCTTAACTCTTGCTTTTCCTTGCTGCTTCTACTGCAAGAATGAAGCTCATTCTCATTAACCATACTGTTGAGGGAATTTCAACATTTCCCTACAATAGCGGTTCTCAACCTGTGGGTTGCAACCCCTTTGGGGGTTGAACGACCCTTTCACAGGAGTCACCCGATTCTAACAGTAGCAAAATTACAGTTAGGAAGTAGCAACGAAAATAATATTATGGTTGGGGGGATGGGGTCACCACAACATGAGGAACTGTACTAAAGGGTCATGGCATTAGGAAGGTTGAGAACCACTGCCTTGAAAGGACATCCTTATTGTGAAGGGCCCCAGAGGGACCATGTGGAAGAACTTCAATCCCATCAACATCGAACTCAGTCTCTTTGGAAAGAAAAAGACGAGGCTTTACGTGGATCAATGGTGGGGAAATAGAAAGGAACGGATTACAGTCTGTCATACCTGGAGTCATGTACAGAACGTGATCAAGGGTATAACATTACAGTGCATTCATTACAAGATGGGCTTTCAATACAAGATGAAGGCTGTATGTACTCAACATCAGCTTCATTACTCTTGTTCATTATTCTTGGACCTCTTGTTGAAATCTGTAACATCTTGGGTGAAAAATACAACTGGAGGGCTTGATTGAGGATAGGTGTTGCTTATTCTATGTCTCAAGCCCTAAGGATGAGTTTATTTTATCAAATGCAGCTGCTTTAATTAAGCTAGCCGCAACAGTTAAAAATAAGGATATCTGAAAAACTTTGGATGACATCTACGTTCCTGGAAAAGGAATAGTTCAACAAGCTAATGGGTAAGATCTAAAAGCTGTCCAGCTATAGGCTAGATGATCCTTAAATCTGTCTGTAATGCCTTGATGCAATACAATTTATCTACTGGGAAAAAGAGAAAAGCTTAACCCTGAAATAAAACTTCAGAGAGCCAGCGTTACAACTCGGCTTTATGACAGTGGTTCTCAACCTTCCTGATGCCATGACCCTTTCATACAGTTCCTCGTGTGGTGACCCCCAACCATAACATTATTTTCGTCGCTCCTTCATCACTGTCATTTTGCTACTGTTATTATGAATCGGGGGACCCCTGTGAAAGTATTGTTCAACCCCCAAAGGGGTCATGGCCCACAGGTTGAGAATCGCTGCTCGATGACTTCTAAATCTGAGCAATATTAGGATTAGACATTGGAGATAGGCAATGGAAATACATGTACAGATATCTATGTTTATAACCCTTGTTTTGAGTTGAAGTTTTAGCTGGGGGGTGGGGTGGGAAGCAGAATGAAATAGATTCTAATGACACAAAGAGGGGGTAGTGAGAATTGTGATTTGGCATATGACTAGCCATGCAAACAGGATGCCTTTGGGTCCTTAAAAAAAGATACAGGAGTGGCTTTATTCAGGCAACAGAGCTATAGGACACCTCAGGAAGTCGACATTGGTGGAAATAACATCTCTTGGTGTTACCTTCTTTCCCGTCCCGTCCCTCGTCTCTTTCCTCTCCGATCCCTTTCAGTCCAGGGTCTTTCTTTCCTTTGCTCTCTTTTATTCTTCATTGCTTCATCATCCAGTCTCTCTATTCCTTTCTTTCCTTTCCTAAACCATATGCGTAGAGGTATAATCCATAGAAACAATTTCAGACACACTGCTGTTCAATTATTGTCACACATAAAAGTCCCAAACTTACAACAGTTTCAAGTTACAATAGACTGTCCTAATGACAAGTTCAGTTGCTCTTGTTTTGGGTACTTCATATTGGAAGTTGTGTCAGGTTTGGCTTCCTACAGCAGCGGAACAAGTGACACTTTGTATATGTCCGTGGAAAGAGATTTATATCGAAGACGGGTTACATAGTTTAGAAGTAGATAAATCGAGTCTGATTCAAGTCAGGCTTCTGACTCAATGAAGTTGATCAGCAGTGAGATAGTTAAAGTTTATTGTGCTGATAAACACATGGGGGATTAATTGAAGGGCAGAGAGATAAATGGCTCAGTGAGCCTCGCCCTTCTGGTTCTCTGGCCTCTTGTTCTCTGATGGTTGGACCAGTGTGCAGCTACCTTAGCTGGCAAGGCTCACTTCCTGCGAGACATCCTTGAGAAGAAGCCACATGGACTTACCTTGATGCAGCCCTGGGTGCTGGAGAAGCCACGTGGAGACCCCTGCCAGCGCTGAGATGCTCACATCTCTACCGGATTCAAAGACTTTCTATCTACTCCTACTGGCCTGTGATCCTCCTGCATTCGATGTCATTATGTGTGTTTTGTGTGTTTGAGGAGGACTTTGTAGGTCGGTGTCAGACATATGGGCTAATTCAGACTATGAGCTTGGACTAGACTGGGTTGGGATGCTTTCTGAATGTACACTTACCCTATATATAAGCTCTCTTACACATACGTTATATGAGTTTCTATGGATTTGTTTCTCTAGGTTACCCAGACTAACACAAGCAGTAAGTAAGACAAGCAGGCAGAGATGACAGGAGACACAGGGTGGTTGGACACTGTAGTCTGAAATTAAGACAAAGGAATCCACCATCAGCAGTCTGCTGATGACTTCTGGGATTTCCAGGTGATACAATAGAAGATCGAGGAACAAAACACAATCCCAGTCTGGCAGAAGGAGAAGGGCCAAAGAGCATTCAATTCTGCGTAGTCTTTCTCTTTTATCCAAAAAAAACTTACAACACCAAAGAGTTATCATCAGGCTGTGACACAATTGATAGGTTGAGCTCCATCCCTCCCCTTATTCGGGAGTGTCTGGTTAATATAATCCTTAATCATCACAGTAGTAATATGTATATAAGTATTAAATGCAACTGCAATGCTTCCAGCTATAAGCTTTACATTTATGGACATTGTTAAGAAAAGACAATGACAATGAAAAGTTAAAAAAAAGAAAAAAGTATCTTACATCAGAATTAGCTTATGATGAATGGAACTCGTTGGAGATTACCTTTATGTGTGTATATATCTATATCTCCCTCTATAAGTATAGAATATATATACACTTATGTACATATATATATGTTGTTTCAAGGTGTTGTCAAGGCGACTGTAACTCATAAAGACCCCGTGTACAACAGAACAAGATACTGCCTGATCCTGCACCGTCCTCACAATTGTTCTTATGTTTGAGCCCATTGTTGCAGCCACGGTGTCAATCCATCTCATGGAAGGTCTGACTCTTTCAGGGACTGATCTCCTGATAATGTGTCCAAAGTACATGACATAAAACCCCACCCTCAATTCTAAGAAGGCATATTTGCACACATACACACATAAGACATACACACATGCATAAAGACACATATATGCAGGTCAGATGACCAGTTTCCAGTTGCAGAGAGAGGGAATCCCAGTAGCAGGTACAGTAGCAGCCTGCTGACAACTCCTGGGTGAAACAATAGGGTGCTGTACCAAGTTCAAACAACTGGAGGCCCACAATGATCCAAATGCAGCATCGAGATCCTGGTAAAGCAGGCAAACTTTACCAAAGTGTCCACAGCACCCCCTGAGGAAACTCCTTTTCAATTGATTGGCTGCTCAAAACAGATCTGATCTTGGAGGTCATTACATTATATCAACGCTCGTCATGGGGAATGACTACATCTTAACTGCTGAACCACTGAGGATCCTGGCTCAGCCAAGTTGACACACAATCTTAACTATCACAGTCAGTAGGTGATATTGAGCTCAAGAAAATATCCCATTAACCTTAAGTATGTTATGTTACTAGCTATAAGTGTTAATTAATATATGATTCCGTTTTCTTACACTGCTCTGCCATAGGATATGGATTTTCTAGCTGTTAACAAACAATATGCTCGATTTATGTCCAGTGAGATTTAGTACAATACTATCTGGGTGTTTCCTTGAATTGTTCTTGTCCATAGGAGGCAAAAAATCCCTGTCACCTTAGCAAGCAAGGAAGGCAAGCTGGCACCAGCCAGTATCCTTCAGGATCCCCATGGTCGAAAGCAAGATCTAGAGGGGAAAACTGAGTTCACTGTCAACTATTAAAGAGGTGCAACAATGTATGTTAGGTCATCAACTGGTCTGTCTTAAAGAGAACATTGCTAGCTGTAAAATAGCAACAAACGATTCATCTTTTAGTTGTGAAGCCACTTTAACACATCAATACTAACATTAGTTGCTATACCAATGAGGGTATGCATGTTGTCATGATTGAAGCAATTGTGGCATAAGAATAGCATCTACCCTTTGAATGCTTTGAGGAGGGCTTTCTTGAGGAAATGAGCAAGTCATAGAAACAAAGTGTAAAGCAGTCCATCTCTCATATGAATCTCTTCATTTCCTTTCCAACTCTAAAATGATAAATCTTTATGGACATTTCCAGATATTGAGTCTTAAATTTTTTTTTTGGCTGGGGAGGACAGTTCTCCTATTGCTCTGGGGTGAGGGGTTCTCGGGGTTCTTGGTGGGGCGAGTCTGCTCCCTCTTCACCATCGCGGGCTTTTGGGGACGCAGGAAGGCGGCCTTGCGCAGGGCAGGGCGGTTACTTGTTCTTGCGGATCACGTGCCAGATGCTGCTGAGCGTGGCTGGAGTGGGGGGAGTGCTTCTTGTTAATGGGGGGCCGCACGTAGGAGGTGGTCGGCTACTGCTGGCCTGACCTCTGCTTCAGAACACCACAAATCCCTGGCCATCGCGGCGGGCTCGACGCCCACGGTCTTGCGGACAATCAGCCCATTGTAGCGGAAGAAGGTGCAGGCTTCCAGGTTCTTGGTGGTGCTGTCGGTCTACGTGTTCCTCTTGCCCAGGAAACTGGCCTAGTTCCGCATGACCATCCACTGCATGGGCGCGGCCACGGCGGCCACGGTGGCCATGACTGGGGCGGAGGTCCGTAGATGGCTGTGCGGAAAGAGAAAAAAAAAATTAATCTCCTTGTAATGATTTTAATTTGACCAAATTAATTTATCAAATTAAATAGCTCGTTTGTATTGGAGTTTTACTTTGAATCTAACACATTTGTAGGCTAAACGAAGGCTTTTCTTCTTGCACAACAGTATCTCGTATAAAATAATGTTCCCATGAGTTTAATGTAACAAAATTGTAAGCGTAAGCTTTGAATGTCTCCTTAAATTCATGTAAGTTAATGTAGTTCATGTTGACGAATGGAAAGGGGCAGCTGTTCATGTATACTGATGAGGGGTTGAATAAAATCAATTTTAATAACAACACATATATATGTTAGTTGCCATCAAGTTGAATCTCACGGGTAATTTTTATGTAACAGAGCAAAGCACTACTGGGCCAAAGCAAGTGACCCAGGTACTGTTCAGCCCAGATCCAGATTGCGAGGTCTTTTTACTTGCTGTCAGTCTGCAAATTCTACTGAAACCTGCTGACCAGGGTTCATCTTGCTAGTATTTAAAATACTGGTGACATAACTTCCAGCATCATAGCAACAGATAAGCCATCACAGTGTGACAAACTGAGAAACAGGTGATGGACACACACACACACACACACACACACACACACACACACACATCCTCATGTAAGAAAAGGCCCAGATAATGATCGAAGGCACTTTTCCCCTGCTGGTGAGTGTCCATTTGCAAAGACAGGTCAGGAGTGAGTCACTATTTGGGGGATGCTGGAATGCCAACAAAATCAGGTCACTTCCCTGTCTCCTGACTAGAGCAATATCTGGGTCGAAATCCAGGCCCTGACCCTGTAGCAAGGAACACGTATGGGGATGGGAAGGTCACGTCGTGAGGAGGCTTACCACAAGCTCAAGCACAAGTCACTCAATGAAAGAGTGAAGGAAATTTGCTTTATAGTTGGGGTGAAAAATAGAAACATCCTGTTTCCTTGTCAGAAATGTAACCAAACCATTTCTGAAATTTCTGAAGCTTCCAGGTTTTCTGTGGGGGTGGGGTGGGGGCACATTTTGAATTCCACAGCCACCTCTGGATTTGCTGATTTTGGCTAGGGTGGGTGGAAGATTCTTGGAAACTTTGTGGTAGATCATCAAGGCCAGAGCTTTTTAGACTTTAATGTGCATATGAAATGCCAGGGGATTTGGTTCAAATGCAGTGTCTGATTCAGTATGGGCAATGTTGAATGTGTGTGTTTCTAACACACTCCCAGGTGCAGCTGACACTCAGGAGAAGACCACCCTAGGAGCAGCGAGGGAAATCAGCAGTTCTTGGTGCACATTTTAATCATGTGGGCAGCATTGCCAGCATGGTCAAATGGAAATAAAGGACACACAGCTAAGTTTTGATTTCCATAAACAACAAATACTTTTAAAATACAAGTATGCCTCCTGCAATATTTGGGACATATTGTACCAAATTGTTCCTTGTTTTATATTAAATATGAAATTAATTGGAAACTCCATCTAATCTGGAAATCATAAGCGAGGACATTTACAAATAACAAAACCTGAATTCCTTCCCTACAGGTTTGGATTGCTTGGTCTGGGTTGCCGGGGTTAGAACTTTTAAAGAGCTCAGTTTGTTTCAACAGGTAGCCCAAGTTGAGAGCCACTGATCAAAACTCATTCCTTATTTAGCAGGTGGGAAAACTGAAGTCAGATATGTTCTCATTCATGGAATGTCAATTGCCCATTTTAGGATTGGGTTATTTGCCCTTTTGTTCTTAAATTCTCAAAATTATATATATATATATATACACATACATATATATACATATGTCTTTTAGATTTTTACCTGATATATAGTCCCCAAAGGTATTATCCCAGTCTTTTCACTTTTTTGTTAAATAATTTTGAAGAACAAAATGTTTTTTTTATTTTATGAGATACTACTTATATTTTTTGTCTTCTGATATTTGTGCATTTATTATTATATTAAATAATCCATTGGTAAAATAGACCTGATACTGCTGCACCTTCATTTTCCTCTAAGGGTGTTATGGTTTAAGTTTGCACATTTATATCTTAATCTACTTTAAGAGTTTTTGTGTGTTTGTTTTTCGTGTGGTGTGTGTGTGTGTGTGTGTGTGTGTGTGTGTGTGTGTGTGTACAATCTGAGGCATGGATCCTGTTTATGTTTTATGCATTTGGAAATCCAATTTTCCCCAAAGGTTCTGTTTCACCATTGAATAGACCCAGCACTTACGTAAAAAAGCAGATGACTATGGATAAGTGAGTTTATTTATTGAGTCTCCATTCTATCCCATTGACCTATGTGCCAATGTAATGCCAGTAGTATATACAATGCAATACCAGAATGTTTGATTATTATAGCTATTTACAGTAGAGAAGTATGAGTCCTCCTATTTCTTCTGTTGCAGCAATGCTTTAGCTATTCAGTGCCTCTTGCCATTCCACACAAAGATGAAGATTGGTTTTTCCATTTCTGTAAAGAAGGCTGTTGGAATTTTTATCAGAATTGCATTAAATCGATATAGCATTTTGGGTAGCATTGGTATCTCAACATTTTTAAGTTTTCTAATTAATGAACACAGCCTATCTTTTTGGATATGTAAGTCTTCCTTAATGGGTTTCAAATTGGGTTGCTAAGCACAAGGTCAGCCGTTGGAAACCACCCCAAGCTCCTTGGGAGAAACATGAGGCTTACTGTTTCCATGAAGATTTACACCTTCCGAAGTCCACAGGGGTAGTTCTACTCTGCCCTAGAGGATCTCACTGAGTTGGAGTTGACTCAGTGTCAATTAGCTTAATCTTTCTTCTGCTTTTTTTTCAAATAAAGTTGTGCCTGACCTCAATCAAGGTATTTTCAATTACTGGAAGTGAGAGCTGGCCAATGGATAAGGTGGGCCACAAAAGAATTGATGTATTCCAATTATGCTCTTGAAGACTATTCACAGGACCGTGGACTGCCAGAAGGACAAACAAATCTCTGTGGAGGAAGTACAGCCAGAATTATCCTTAGAGGTGAGTACGGCAATACTTCTCTCTTGTGCCTTGGCAGTCTCTGGCAAAGGATATCAAGTGTTATTAAATAGAAGGTCAGAAAAGAGAGGAATTGATACCCGTGGCTGTAACAATGGGCACAAACATAACCACGGTTGTAAGGATGTCTCGGGCTGGGCAACGTTTCATGCTGTTGAACGTACGGTCGGTATGAATTGGAATTGACCTGACCGTCCCTAACAATATAACATCCCTAAATGTAGTCCCTGATTATATTTATTGCTAGGTATTTTATTCTCTTGGCTGTTAACTTTAAATGTAATCATTTTCTTAATTTCACTTTCAGACGTTTTGTTTTCGTTTTCTCGAAACTGGATTGAATTTCGTTTGTAGATTTTGCAGTTTGTTGCTGTTGCTGCTGTCCAGATGGTTCCGACCCAGAATGACCCTGTGCACAGTAGAAGGAAACACTGCGTGGTCCTGCGTCATCTTCACAATTGTGTTCATGGTTGAGCCCATCGAGCAGCCACTGTGTCAATCCATCTGGTTGCGGATCTTGCTCTTTGTTGCTGGCTGATGTTCTTCTCCAGGGACTGGCCTCCCCTGACAACATGTCCAAAGTATACCACAGGAAGTTTCTCCATCCTTGCTGCTAAGGAGCATTCAGACTAGACTTCTTCCAGGATAGGTTTGTTCAGTTCTTTTGTTGACCTTAGCTCTGTAGTTTTGCTAAATGCCTGTATTAGTTCTAAAAGGCTTCTCACATAATCTTTGGAGATTTCTGTTTATAATAATACATTATGTTGTGGGAAATAGGCAATCACTTATATAAAAGAAAAAATAGGAATATATGTAGATACAACAGTTTATCTGTGGTTACAAGGAATGGGAAGAAGAGAAAGGTGAGGAATTATTAAGTATATTATAGTGAGTTCAGTTTACTGTGATGGAAATTTGCATTAATTAAGGGTTGAGTTGTGCAAAAAATTAATGTAAATACTGTCAAAATACATACCTGTAAAAAGTTGAATTGGCAAAGTTAACCTGTAATAAAGTTGAATTGACAAAGCTGCGTGATAGATATATTCACAATGCTGAATAATAAATAAATAAAAGAGTAGCTGCTGAGCCTGCTCATATGCAACAAATGCCTCATGGCATATGGGTCCTTGGTTTGGAGGTTTAGGATCATACGTTTTTGTTTATATAACAATTAATTAGCCTAAATATGCTCAAAGTTTCCATTCTACTTCTTCAACATTGCATTTACCTATGATCTTAAAACTCGAAGGCCACTATCCAAATTTCAGCAGTTGGTCTCCACTCTCTAGGCACAACAAACAGGAGGAGAGTCAGGAAGAGGAAGAGGAAATGGAGTCGAGCTAATTGCCTACTGTGGTAGTTACATAAGCTGGTGTCAATTTGAGAGGATTACGAGTGAAGGGGTGGAGTCTAGTCTGTCAATTGGATCATAGCCAATGAGGCCTCTGTGTGGGCATGGCCTTCTTCTGAGAATTCTGGGAACTCCTGTCTTCTTTCTTGGTGGTGGGAGATACACACTCTCTCTTTCCTCACTCCTTTAGAGACATTCTACTGGAAAGACACAAGCCTGACTCCTGGTGAGACAACCCTGATGCAGCCAGAACCAAGGACTTGGAGAGGCCACATAGAGACCCCTGCCAGTGCTGAGATGCTTACAACGCCACTCACTGGATCCAAAGACTTTCTACTCCCTGACCTGTGATCGCCCTGCATTCGGCATCATTGCATGTGTTTTGTGAGTCTGAAGAGGACTTTATAGATTGATATCGGACATATAGGCTAATATCAGACTTAAGGGCTTGGGCTGGACTGGGTTGGGATGCTTTCTTAATGTACGATTACCCTTTATATAAAACTCTCTCTTATACATACATGAGTTTCTATGGGTTTGTTTTTCTAGTCTACCTTGACTAATGCACCTAGTTTTCCATGACACTAGACACACTGGATGGTGCTCACCTACCATTACTAAGCATTTTGATTAAAGATGCTATAGAAGAATGCTGATCAACAGGAGAAAATGCACAGTAGAGTTTCAAATTAGAATGATAGTTTTCCTACATCCATGAAGTCTGCATGAACCCCTGAAACTACTACCATGAGATAATCTTTAAATCTTAAACATCAGCAACAAAATATTCCCCGAAATTTTCTGAAAGCTGAACAACAGTTGAGCTTAACTAGTAAGGAATGTCTGCCTTGAGCATTGACCTCCTTTAAGATCTATCCATCTGGAATCAATTAGCAACAGCAACTTGAAAGGCTAGGTAGTAACTTTAGGTGCCAATGAGTATATGTTAGTGGTAGAGAAACAACCTGGGAAAAGAGAGTAGGAATGTTTCAACAACTATTGTTTCAGAAACACTATTAACCCCATCAAAAATTGGGCCCAAGACCTGACTAGACAATTTACTAATGATGACATCCAGTTAGCCAATAATCATATGGAGAAATGTTCGAGTTCATTAACCACAAGAGACAGACAATTTAGAACATTGAGATATCTCACACTGGCACTATAAGTAAAATTCCCAAACAGAAAATAATAAATTCTGGAGAGGATGTGGAGGGATTTGAACATGTATACAGTGCCGGTAGATTGCAGAATTGTATAATCCCTACAGAAAACAATATGGTGCATCCTTAAACAAATGCCTTATGATTCTGCAATCTTTGTACTTGGTATATACTCTATAAAATAAAAGAGAAAAACATGAACAGACATATGCACACCATGTTTATTACAGTAATTTCTATAATAACAAAAAAATGGAAACAATTTAGAACCCAGACTATAGAGGAATGGAATGGAATATTATGCATCCTTGAAAAACAATGACATCTATCAAACACATTAAGACAA
>NW_022109491.1:33333905-33340312 GCF_000313985.2 Echinops telfairi
CAAAGCCCACATAGAAGTAGCACACCAGCCTGTGTAATCCCGAGTTATTGATGGGAACAGGTATCAGGCATTGGAAGACCCCAAACAAACAATCATATCAGTGCAAATGCGGGGAGTTGTGTTTCCCCATCCCCACTATTATGACCCCAGTTGTACCTTACAAATCAAGCTAAAGCAGAGCATGTACACTGGTACAGAGAAGAGTTCTCAACACATGGAATCCAGGACATATAACCCCCTCAAGAACAATAGTGAGAGTAGCAATACCATGAGGGTAGGGGGGAAGGTGAAGGGAGAAAGGGGAGAAAGGGTGAGCCAATTACATTGATCAACATATAATACCCCACCCCACACCCACTCTGAGGGGGACAAACAACAGAAACATGGCTGAACGGAGACAGCAGACAGTGTAAGATTTGAAAATAATAATAATTTATAATTTATTACGGGTTCACAAGGGTGTCAGAGTGGTACAGGGAGGGGGAAAGAGCTGATACCAAGGGCTCAAGTAGAAAGAAAATGTTTTGAAGATGATGACAACATATGTACAAATGTGCTTGATACAATTGCTGTATGGATTGTTATAAGAGCTGTAAGAGCCCCCAATAACATGATTTTTTTTTTTAAGTAGTGTTTTTAGGCACTTTCCCATGTTCTTTCTGGTATAGGGAAAATTCTAGTATTCTAGAAACTTTAGAAAAAACTCATCCTGAATGGTTTGCTCAAAGAGCCCTTGGGTGCAGCAAGTTAACCCTTGGGGTGCTAACTCAAAAGGTTGAGTTTCAAAGCAACTTTTCCCCTGGAGGAAAATGAAGCAGTCTGCTTCCCTAAAGACTTAAGGCCTTGGAAACCTTTTCTGCTGTCTTACAGGGTGGCCGTGAGTCTGAATCCATGACAGTGGGTATAGATTTGTTCTCATCTATTATTATAACCGTGGGCAGTTCAAACACACACAGCTGTACTGCCAAAGAAAGGCCTGGTGATCTGTGTGTTAGTCTGGGTACTTTAGAGAAATAAATCTACAGAAACTCATGTATAAGAGAGAGTTTTATATAAAGGTTAAGTGCGCATCAAGAAAACATCCCAACCTAGTGCTGCCCAAGCCCACAAGTCCAACATTAACCCATTAACCCATATGTCTAATACCAATCCACAAAGTCCTCCTCCATCTCACAAAACAGATGCAATGACGCCAACTGCAGGAGGAAAGCAGAGTCAGTGAATGTGTAAGCATCTCAGTGCTGGGACGGGTCTCCACACGGGTGCTCCAGCACCCAGGGCTACATCGGGGTAGGTCCATGTGGCTTCTCCTCAGGGATGTCTTGCAGCAAGTGAGCCTTGCCAGCTGAAGCAGGGAACTGGCTAAGGCAGCTGCACCCTGGTGCGACCATCATGAAGCAAGAGACCCGAGAACTCAAAAGGCAAGGCGAGGTAGAGCCATTTATCCCTCTGCCCTTCAATTAACCCCACATGTGTTTATCGGCCAGGCTGGCACAATAAACTAACTACCTCAATCTGTTTCTGTAAATATGATACCAAGCAAACTCTACAGAGCCTTTCTATCTGGAGCACATCAAGTTGTCATGTGTTAGTATTGACTCAAGGACAATGGGTTTGGTTTGGGATATAGAAACTTAAAAGACAGGTTGCATCGGGAACTCTGCTTCCTGGTGTCTCAAACGAGGATCGGCGTTGTCTTCTCTCATCTGAGTCACCCCCTTCAACCGTATGGTTCTTGTTCTCATTTGCTATTTGGAATGCATTTGGAAACTGGCCTGGTAAGAATTTTAATTTATGGGAGTAGAAAATGCTTTTATTTTCCTTCTTTACCCCATATCTGGAGCTTAACAAACAGTTGTGTCTGGGCCCCATGCCCTAAGATTCTAATTTAATTACTCCAGGGTCCAGCCTGGGCAGAGGGTCTTTTGGAAGGCTCCCTGAGTGACTTGCTCTCCAGCCACAGTTGAAAACCTCGCCTTGCCAGATCCTTTCAGTGCAGTGGATCTGTGGCCCATGACTCTAACGTTGTCTGTAAGCGGTGGGTCTAGCTGAGCCCATCACAGATGTGTGTAAATCAGCAACTTCAAAGGTTGGAAACACTGAGCTTGACTGCAGGGTAAACCTGGAATGCCTCATATGTTATTCTTTCAAGACCTGTCAAAGCATTTGAATCAGTTCTAATTAAAAAACACATAGTTTCCTTAGATTCCGGCATCTTAAAATACCTATATGAGTCTTGTATGTATTTCCACTGGTCCTAGGATATCCTGTTTCTTAGATGAAATGCAGAGTAAATAGTTATTTTAATTTTTTTAAAAGAAGTCGGAATGGAGAGGAGAAGAAAAAGCCAGTATTTATTTCATCTAAGCTTTCTAACTAGCAGTTTTAAGGTGTGAGGACAATCCTCCCCACCTCCACTTCTTTTCTGTGATCTTTTACTTTTTCTCACTCAGAAGGAGAAAGTAGAGCAGGCACTTGCTTAAGAAACAGCTGCAAATCAGGTCTTCCACATGGAAGAGATGTTTCTCTGAGAAAGTGTTTTGACAAGACATAGAATAATAGACAGTGAGACCTTCGAGGTTTTTTTCTTCTTCCTTTTACTGTGAGGAATTGAAATGCATTAAAATCATCCGAGGAATTGATGGCTACTATTTAAGATATTTCAATTTTTTCTTAACTCTTAAAATTGGAGAATATTGTTTTTCACAGCTACAAAGATCATGATTTTTTAAAAAGGGAAACTGTCTTTTTACCCATCAGGAAGTGGATAATAATTGGAATGTTTATTAATAAGCTGGAGGCAATTCCATTAAACTACTTCATTATATCTCAGTAAACTCCTTGAGGTAACTAACTCACTCAGGTTTAGAGGCTAGATCCACAATCAGAATTTCATCAACTTGTCCAAGTCAGATTTCTCAGCTTCTGATATACATATCCTTCTTACCCCTAAGAGAGACACCCTCCCACCCATGGTTTCGTTGTATGGCATGAGACAGACTGATTCATCACCTTCCAGACCAACTGAGAGAAGACAAGGGCAGGCAGAGAGGGGCGTATTATTGACTCTGTACCAGGCAAGTTCAATCCCCCCTTCCTTTCTACCCACCTACAAGTCCGTGCCGTACAGACAGAGAATGGGGAGACTTTGCCTCCTGCACTTGCTGTCAGGAGGGCCCAGTCCCTGGCGGGGAGGGGTGGCGGAAGAGGAAGGCCTTTGGTGAGATGGATTGACGCAGTGGGCCCACATGTGGCAACAACTGTGAAGATGGCAGAGGACGGGGCCGCCGTGTTCCATTTTGGTCTCTGTGAGTCAGAAGCAACCGGATGGATCCTGGCACTGAAGAACAGCATCAGTCTGGAGAGCCACCCCATAACATACGCATTTTCATGTAAAGCCCTGCACTGTGAGCTGTGTTCTTTCCACTTGAGTTTTCCCACAGCGGGAAGGAAGCTGACGCAGCACACTCATGAGTGAGACCCACTGAATGGATGTGAGACGACCAATGAGAACGTGTGGATGAGCCACTCGTGTCTCGGAGGGAGCAGGGGGGCGGGGGTGGGGGTGGGGGAAACGACCCTCAGTTTGGGACCTGACATGAAGAGCAGTCCTTCTTTCCGCTCAGTCTGGAGATGACGTGGAAGCCAGCAGAGTCTAATGTGCCAAGATTTAGCTCAGGGCAGACAGGAGGAGTAATATTCCAGCTCTCAATGACACTATACCAGGGTTATTTTTTCCCCTTATTATTAATGTGAATGAGAATAACCTTCAGATCCTGTCTTTAAAAAGCCTAATCCACGCCTGAGTCATCGGCACCACGCCCTCACCCTTCTCTGATGCAGGTGTGCTGTGGGTCTCCTCCCGGCACACACTGAACCTGACTTCTCCCTCCCCTCAGCGTTTTCCCGCCCCACTTCCCACCTGACAATTGTAAACTTCGAGAAGGGGATCCTCTCAGGGTGGTATGGCTTGAGGCATATGAATTCCTTCCGGGCCCTTTGAGCTTGGACGCAGTTTAAAGGTATGGAGTTTGCAAAGTGAATGAGTTTCCAAGAGTAAACATGTTTCAAAGACACCTGAATGAGGGACTTTGTTTATGTGGGTTTTATATGACGATTGCTTACTTAATGTAGTAACTCCTTGGACACATTGCCTGGGACGATGTGATTTTTTTATATACTTCTAGATCAGGAAATCATGAAGAAACACCTCCCCCAAAAAACACCCACCCCACTGAAAAGAAGCTCTTGAAGGAAACTTGTTTTTTTTTTATTTTGTGAGAATTTTAAAGTCATATATGTATGCATAAATATAGATTATATAGAGAAATAAAGACGTTTAATTCTATCTTGAAAAAAATGAGACCAAAGACATTTAGAGGATAAGCCAGTTTTCAAGTTGTTTTTGGTTTATGTCAGGTGATTTCCTATGGGATCTCTTAAAATATGGTGATATTTTTGCTTGAGACTTGGGTGGTGAGAATCTCAGGATTGATAGTAACCTCATATTAAGGATGTTTCTCAGGACCAGGGTGGAAATCAAGAACAACCATGTACCATAGTGGCCCATGAAAAACATGGGATGTTCTTGTAGAATTGAAATGTGAGAAATTCTCATGGCAGGATCATGAGAAGTGCATCTTTCGTGCTTCTTGAAAAGAGAAGAATAATTTCCTTTTATAATATGGAGAGGTAAATTCAAAAAGAGAAGATGAAATCTCTGTTGAAAAGAGTAAATGTGACTTGCTTATTTTTTAATATGCTGTTGATATCCCTTAGTTTATAAACATTTTGATTCTATGTATTTATGTATATATTCTCTACCTTTCCCTACTGTAAGACTTTTCTTGTTTTGGTTTTAATTTCTCTCTGCAGGAATTTAGGTAGTGAGACCACAGGGAAGGCAAGGGAATACATCAGGGAAACTTTTCAATTTCAAAAACCCTGAAACAAACATCCCAAGTGCCCCTGGCCGGCTGAACATTTTGGTTGCATAGAGAAAGTACTCTCCAATCATGTTGTTGACGTAATTCACGTTGCTCCACAGAGAGCCCGATGGATCGGTATAAGACCATTTGCCTTTGGGATGATTCCGAATGGAACACATAACTATTTCTTTTTCATTATCCACTATCTCATAACTGGCAAATGTATTCCTAAATAACAGGGTTGTCATTTAGGAAGCATTCTAAGACGCTGAAATTCTGTCTGTCTGGAGACGGAAGAAAACACTGGGAAAGTGGAGAGTGGTTTGGTAAACAGTCCACAGGAACCAACGCCGAGAATTTACAGTGCACAGGCCTCCTGGGTTGCACAAAGGGTTAATGCCCTGGGCTGGTAACGTTCCTGTTTGACCAGTAGCACCTTGGACAAAAGGCTTAGTGGTCTACTTCCAACAAGCAACCTCTGAAAATCCTACAGAGCGCGATTCTAATCTGACAAGCATGGGGTGACCATCAGTTAGATTCTCCTCGACAGCACCTGGTTATTACAATATAATCCAGAAAAGGAAGTCAATTTCAAATCAAACCATTGTCCATGCTATTTTTTTTTTCAAAGTCCTTCATGAAGGTGAGCTCAGAAAAAGTGTGTCCTTCCTTCCATTTTCCTTTCAGGTTTGAATTTGGTCTCCTCATGATTCTTACATTTCAAATATAACTTATTTAAACTACATTGGAAAACGAAGAACATTGTTTATTCACCTGAGGGATTTGTCTCTTCATGGGATGTGGAAAAGAAGCAAAGAGGAGAAACCTTGCCGGTACCTGCTCTAGACTTGAGGGCAATCAACAGTCATACAGCCAGCCTCCTCGCTTAGCCACTTGCTTCTTATCTGACATTTCACATGTAGAGCAATAGTAAAACCACCTCCTGTCCTATTATTCTGCACATCAGCAGACCAGCAGCAGGCAGGATGGTCATGGCTGTAGAGTGTCCGCTCTGTCAAGGAGGGTCTCTCGTCACTTCTGGGAAGCTGTGCTGTGCTGCCTCTGCTCTCTCCTTTCTCCTGCTGGAGAGGCTGCGCCCAGGTGCCAAGTAGGGCTGGTCTCTGTGGCCACAGCCATTCCAAGGAGGTGCAAACAGCACCAAGGCAGCAGGCACCTATTCTGGATTCCCAGCTCCTAGGCAGCCTGAGGCATTGCAGCTCCAAATTGCTGTGGAATGGGAAGCGATGCGAAAGAAAGAGGCATTCAAGAGGGTGTTTGGAAGAAATGCTGTTTGAGTTTCATGACCTCCCAAAGAGAGCCAACATGGGCCTGAAGCATCCTGTCTGATTGGGCCTGGTGTGCAAGCCAGCACCAGGGCCCTTGCAGGAAGCCCAGAGCTCTGCGACTTGCCCAGCACAGAGGGCAGAGCAGGTTTCAGGACTTGCAGGGTGGCCATGGAGTCCTGGAGGTAGTGCTGTG
>NW_022109491.1:33341499-33342955 GCF_000313985.2 Echinops telfairi
TGTGCAAAGTCTTTTGGATCCAGTGGTGGTAGAAGCATCTCAGCACTGGCAGGAGTCTAGACGTGGCTCCTCCAGTTCCCAGGACATGGCGTCTATCAGCGTAGTGACAACTGTCTTGTCAGTAGAGTGTCTCTCAGGGAGTGAGCAGAGAGAGAGATAGTGTCTCCCACCTCTAAGAAGTAATACGATATTTCCCAGAATCCTCAGGAGAAGGCCATGCCTACACAGAGGCCTCATTGGCTATGATCCACTTGACCGACTAGACTCCACCCCTACACTCTTAATTCTCTCAAGTCCCAAATGGACACCAGGTTATGTAACCACACCACGGCTTGGAGCAGGCATACCTTTGACTTCAAAGTAACGTCCTTGCTTTACAGCATGCTAAGAAGGTCCGGTGCAGCAGATTTACCCAGTGCCATGTGTCTTTTAATCTCCTGACTGATGCTTCTATGAGCACTGGGTGTGGATCTAAGCAAGTCCAAGTCCTTGAGACCTGAGATGACTGAAACTTCAGTCTTTTCTCCGTTCCATGGTGCTTACTGGTCCAACTCGATGGCTGGCATCATGTCTGATTTTGATATGGAATCAACAACAGTAGAGTAAAAGTGATGAAGGCAAATTAATAATCAACGTGTATTTTCAAGGGGTTCTTTCATCCAAGAGCCCAACAGGTCTATACATTTAGTAAGATGAGAATTGTATCCACTTGAAATGCTCTGCTGGTGGTCTTATTTGGGAGGGAGGAGTGGAAAAAGAAGAGAGGGAAGTAAAATGCTGAGAAGACTCTGTAGATATTCTTCTAAATGCATAAAAGAAAAGACTCATAGTCCAGAGAAATTTCTTTCTAACGTGGAGCAGCCCAGCATGAGTTGCACGCATATCCTCCTGGAGCAAGAGTGGAAATTCAAATCAATGGAGAAATATTGAGCCAAAGAAGTATCAAACTTCCTGAGGGCAATTAGAGAGAATTGCTGAAAAGATGAGTAGGGCTTGTTTTCCCTTTAGAATTGCGCTTGATGGTAAAATGTATGACCTTTAATAGTTCTATAAACTAGAAAGACAGCCACTGCCACCCAGTCCATAGTGATCCAATAGGACATAGTAGAATTGCCCCTTTGGATCCATATTTTCATGAAAAGACAGTCTCATCTTTCTCTTGCTGAGAAACTGGTGAGTTCAAACTGCTGACTTTGCAGTGAATAGACCAGTGAATAGACCACGGTGCCCTCCATGGCCATAGAGCCGCCTGTTTGGTAAACACAAGCTCAGAATCAACTCTACACATTGCTTTTGAGTCAAATGGTAACCTCTTTTGGATGGGTAGTGGTCTCTCCCTCCCTCCTTTTTTGAGCCCATTCTTCAATCTCTTGCTCCATCTGGTGGAGCATTGTGAGGTCGTGACCGTGCCTCTCATTGCTCCTAACTGTATCATCTGGGGTCAAACTTGTATCTC
>NW_022109491.1:33344406-33346056 GCF_000313985.2 Echinops telfairi
GGCATTGAATAAGGATGACTGAAGATTTGATCCATTTGAATTATGATGAGGTGATGACAAAGAATGTTGAATCCACCGTGGACCACCAGAAGAATGAGCAAGCCTGTCCTGGAGAAAGTATAGCCAGAATGGAAGTAAGGATGGTGAGATGTTATCTCCTGGATTTGGGACAGGTTATCAGGGGAAAGCGGTCCTTGGAAAAGGGCATCATGCTTGGTAGAGTAGAGGAACAGTGGAAAAGCTGAGACTCCCAATGAGAGGGATCAACACAGTGACTGTGACAATATGTGCCAGCATTGCAGTATCCTGTCCTTTGTTTTCTTGTGGCTACCAATGAGAATGGTCTGGCTGGCACCTAAGGACAGCCTTCCTGAACTTAGCATGCCCTTTAAATCAGCATCCACTTCGTGCCCTCCTACAAATTCCTGTGCTACTCCAATGCCTACTTCCAGAGAGGCATGATTAAGAAGTTGAAGTGGAAGCAAATCACGGTGACAACTAACCATATAAATATCCTATTACTTAAAGACAAAACCAAACCCAATACCATTGTCATATGACCTTGTGAGTACATTCCCAGTGCCTTGAAGGGGTTATGGAAAAGAAGAGATGGAGCCTAGGCTTAGATTTCCTTACTTTCAGACAAATCCATCTTTGCCACTAAATAGGTTTATTTGAAGTTGGTCGACCACCATTACTTACTTGTCTCTTTTGCCGATATTGTCTCCAGCTTCCACGTTGGATTAAGGGTATTTTTTAAAAGATTATGTTAGGGAGTAACATGATTTTAAAAACCCCAAAACATTGATCACCATGATATGGAATGGTGGTGGTCCAGTGTTAGAATGGTTATCTCTTAGGTTTCATTCCCAGCAAAGGCACCTCCCACATACCCATGAACTGCATCTCAGGGAAGTTTTGTCAGTTGCTATGATGCTGAAAAGATTTCAGTGGGACTTGCACACCAAGATGAACTAGCAAGAAAAGTGTGGTGATCTACTTCTGACAAGCAGCTGGTGCAAACCCGGCGATGGCACCTAGCAGCATGTAGCTTCATTGTGTAGGGGGTCACCATGCATTGAGGCCCAATGCCACAGCAGGCAACAACAAAAACAACTGCCAGAGAAAGACTATAACTCAGCCCAGTTTTAAGGTAGTTTTCTGAGGCTTTGTTTCCAAGGTTGGTTTTGGACATGATGGGAGAGGGAAGTGTGAATCATATGTGACAGGAACTACAGACAGACTAGAGACAGTAGTCTGTACATGGTGACCCCTGGAGTTTTACAACGATATAGAGGAAAATTCTGAAATGATTCAGGCAACACTTTAGCATGGAAAATTTAGCACATGCTTAACACAGCTTATTTTCCTACATAGAGTTTCTACGCATGCCTTCTTCCCTTCTCCCTTTCCACTCCCTCTCCTTCTGCCTCTCTGATGCAGTAAATAATATGCTTTGTCTACCCAGATATAGGAATAATTATCATTGATCCTAATGTTAACTGGTCTTATTCTTACATGTTTTCATTCTTAAGAAGCATCATCAATTTGGTTCAGTTCTTATCAATCATTCCACATCCACTTCCTCTCTTGACAATGGCAGGAAAAGCTCATCCTGTTCCATTTCGTAACCACTTGTGGACTTCCCTA
>NW_022109491.1:33348069-33349068 GCF_000313985.2 Echinops telfairi
CAGCACACAGTGATTTCAATATTCTTCTTCAGCCCCACAGTTCAAATATGTCCACTCTTCTTTGGTCTTGTCTAGCCAATGTCCAACTCTCACATGCATATCAGGAAATTGAAAATACCATGGCTTCGGACAGGCATCCCTGAGTCTGCAAAGTAACATCCTTGTTTTTCATGTTTGTAAGGAATGGCAATTATCAGATATAGGGTAGGATCTTATGTCATCTATCTGCCACTATTTGATGGGGTATCTGCATGGGGTATTTTGCCCAGCTGCTGGGGTTATAGGCCTCTATCAAGCAACAGCTGGCACACTCTCTGCAGGACTCTATGTTTGCTTCATCAAGAGAGATTCTTAGCTCTTTGGCAAAAGCTCATAAGGCCAACTGTCTTCTATGCTCCATTTTTTGTAGAGCCACTCCACAACCTGTTTGACAAGGGCCTATTGTATCAGGTGCACTTTCACTATGGCAAACAATTATATATGGTACAAAGTTGTTTTTATATAAGACTATACTTGATCTGAGAACGTTTCCATCGTTGGAACCAATATGCTATCCTTGTTCCTGTTGCCACAATCTTAAGCCCTACTCTTCTGGCTAGCTGCTGAGAACCAATTCTCACTTACTGCCCATGGTTTTCGACCCTATGGGGTGTATTTGCTCTACTGACAATTTGTCAGCACTAAAGGACTGATCTGCCCCAGGAGACAAATCTTCAATCATTCCTCATTAGCTGGTATAGAGGAGACACAATTTGGGATAGGTGGGTATTAAGGGGCTTCAATATCTTAACATACCCAGAAAGGTCTGTAATTGTTTTACTTTAGGGGAGCAAGAGTAGACTTTGACATATCAATCGTACTTTGGATACCACCTTTGTTTTACCTGACCTTTGTCTGTCAGTTTGTCAAGCTGTGGTGGGTTGTGTACTAAGGACAGACAAGGGAGAAGAGCCACTGAAAACCTTATGCATAGCAGGGAAAGACTGTCAGACACTGAAG
>NW_022109491.1:33351583-33369795 GCF_000313985.2 Echinops telfairi
GTTGAAGCTGAAGAACATTAAAACAAGTCCACAAGAGCTACATTATGACCTTGAGTCTATCCCACCTGAATTTTGGGAATATCTCAAGAACAGAGTTGCTGCCTTAGACACTAATGACAGAAGACCTGGGGGGCTTTGTGAGGACATCAAGAATATTATTCATGATAATATTCATGATAATAAAGCAAAAGGTCATTAAAATCACAGCAAAGAAAGAATAAATCTAAGTGCATGTCAGAAAAAACTCTGAAACTTACTCTTCATTGTAGAACAGCTAAAGCAACTGGAAGAAATGATGAAGTCAAATAGCTGAACAGAAAATTGCAAAGGGCGGTTCCAGAAGACAAAGCAAAATATTTCAATGAAGTGTAAAGACCCAGCGTTAGAAACCCAGAAAGAAAAACTCACTCAGCATATCTTGAACTGAAAATGCGAGCAAAAATTCCACGGGCAAAATATTGTATTAGGCAGGAAGCAGCCAAAGAAGATGAATGACACACAGAGTCCCCGTTCCTAAAAGAACTGGTCCCCATTCCACCACCTCAGGAGGGAGCAGGTGAGGAGGAACCCGTGGTGCTGCAGGCAGAAGTTGAAGCTGCACTGAAAGCATTAGTCCAAACAAGGCCCCAGGAACTGATGACATACCAACTGAAGTATTTTGACAAGCTATCAAGCAAGTATGCACCTATGACAGGGAATCTGGAAGTCAGCTCTTGGGCAGCTGATTGGGAGAGATCCATATTTGTACCCATTCCAAAAAAAACATGATGGGACACAATGCTCAAATTATAGAGCAATATCATTAATATCACCTGCAAGCAACATTTTTCTGTAGATCGTCCAATACTGGTGGAAGCAGTATATTGATAGGGAATTGCCACATGTTCAGACCGAACTCAGAAGAGGATGTGGAACCAGGGCTATCGTTACTGAGGTTCAGGATGAGAGGAAGGCTTATTAACATCGCGTGAGCTTCAGATGACATCACCTTGCTTGCTGAACGTGAAGAGGACTTGAAGACCAAAGGCTTCAGTAGGAACTGTAGTTCCACGTAAAGAGGAAGCAAACCTTCACAACTGGACCATAGGCAGCATAGGGAAGATTGACTTTGTCAAGGATTTTGTTATGCTTGGATCCACAATCAATTATCATAGAGCAGTCAAGAGATAAAAAGACATGCTGCATTAGGAACATCTGCTGCACAAGACCTCTTTGGAGTGCTGAAAAGCAAAGAGGTTACTTAGAGGACTAAGGTGTCCCTGGCCCAAGCCATGGCATTTTCAATCACTTCATATGCATGTGAAAGCTGGATATTGAATAATGTTGACACAGAACATCTCATATATGTATAAGAAAGAGTTTTCTATAAAGAAGTGATTACATATCAAGAAAGCTACCAATCCAGTCCAACTCAAGTCCTTAAGCCCAACACTAACCCTAAGTCCCGCTTCAGACTCCCACAGCCACATACCATGATGCAAACTGCATGAAGATCACAGGCTGGTGGGCGCAGTGTCTCATGGATCCAAGGTCAGTGTTTCATGGCAGACAGCTCTCAGGATGCACAAAGCAGAAAGGTGACGTGGGACAGAAAGGAAGGGGGAGGGTCCTTCTCCCTCCCAGAGTCCTCCTTGTGCGAAAGCTAAACTCCCAAGAAAGCACCATCAGATTGAGACATGATCAACAAGTTTGACTTCATCCCTACCCAGCATTGTCAGTCGACATAAAATCTCAGATTAATACTTAGATTACTGCTATTTTCTGCAGCAGAAGGGAGAATGTGTCCATTGGAGGTCTGGTCTGGTTTTGTATGTGGGGAGGTGATCTCTGGGTGAGCCGGGGGACACATTGGGCTGTTTCCTTGGTTGAAGTGTGGCTATTTTGTTTTCTTCAGAAAAAAGAAGAATTAAGATAGGTTTCCAACTCAGACTGAACATTACAATCACCTGGGAAGCTTTTAAAAAGCATTGCCTCAGGCATGCTAAAATTAATTAAATCAAAATTTCTAAGAGTGGGGCTTCAGCAGAGCATCTTTTAAACTTTTAAAAGTAGGTTCTAATTTGCAGCCTTTGTCGAATATTATTAGCTCCAACCCACTGCCACGGAGTCAATTCTGATGGATAGGATATCAGAGATTGGGACCTTTATGGCAGTTGCTTGTCTCTCTTTCTCCTATGGAGTGGCTTGTGGGGGTTACAATCACCAACCTTGCAGCTTAGCCATCACTTAGCCGACAGTCATGAGGGCTCCTTAGGACAAGCTACAGTATCTTTTATCTTCTGTAGCCCTACAATTCTGAATGGCACCCTCTCCATTCACACTCTCCTTTGATTTCGGGCATTATGGCTACCCAATAGCTCAGCTATCTGAAAGGAAGAAGCTTAAGGCCGTCTAGAAGAAAGAGCTAATGATAGCTGCCAAATCTCAGCCAGTGAAAGTCCTTCGGACTGCTTCCACATGGAATCTCCATAAGCCAACTATTGATGCGATAGCGACGACGGCCGGTCCAAATGTCTTGTTCCATTATGCCACATATGACGGTCCCCTGAGTTAGAACTGTGAAAGGGCGGAGAGAGGGCCTGCATGGAAGCATGTTCCTTAAGATCGTGCAGACTCATGGTTACAGAGAGAGCTAATGATGCTTTATTTAGAAAAGATGACAGTTCTGTTTGATGGGACGTGGGGGAGCCATTCCTTTAGTATTCCATTACCTCTTTAAATGCCCCCAACAAGATTGTGTTATTGTTATTTCTATTGTTAGATATCAAAGGGTTGGTGCCAACTGAAAGCAGGCTTTTGTATAATAGGACACAACACTGCCCTGTCCTGTGCCACCGTCACCATTGTTTCTAGGCTTCAGTTCATTAATGTAGCCACTCTGTTGAGGGTCATTTCTGCTGACTTTGTAATTACCAAGCATGACCAGAGGAAACAAACTACAATGGCCAATTATGCCTTGCTAACTCCACATCAAAACAACATCTGCCTACCAAGTCAATTGTGACTGAGAGGGACCCAAGATGGCAGCGTATAGGCCTTCCCAGGCTCTACCGCTTTACCGTTTCTCCTAAGGAGCTGCTGGTAGGTTCAAAGGAATGACCTTGAGGTGCACATCCCCGTGACTTACCCATTAAACTACCAGGGCCCTTGCTACATTGTTGCTAGGTTTTGCTATAGTGCCTATGGTCCTTTTATGAATGAGAGTGATGGCAGCCTGGTTGAGTTCTTAACACTCCAGTCCAATCATTTGCTTCTTGATGGATAGGGTCCCTTCCCGAGCCTCTTAAAGTAATTCCAAACGTGGATTCTCTCCTCCCAGCTGATTTTCTTGTGGCTGTTGACTGACATAGTCAGCATGAGACTCATGGCAACAACATATGTAAAGGGATTGGACTGCATATTATATGCATTCTATGCATAGACCCGGTTGCCTTTCTATGAGAATCTTGATGGAGTCAACCACCAAATTCTGAACTTTTCTCATTTTAAAATGTACACGTTTCTGCATATGATTGTTGTCCCTTCTTTGTATCAACTGAGGAACTGTATTCCTTTTCCCTTAATGATTATTCCACTTGTGGACCCAGTTAGATACCTACCTCTTCAGGACCTTTGATTTCATCATGCACTCAATTATACCCAAATGATATCGAGGACAATTATTATTATTATTAAGCTTTAACCCCTTAATAACTGCTTCTAAAATATGCCAGTCACAACTAAAAAAAAAATCCAAAATATCTCCTCAATCTGCTTTATTATTCAAATGAGTGACTATAAAAAAATAAGGATTTCCATCTCTAATTGGCCATCAACTCTGCAAATGAGGTATGTAGCTATGTATACGAATAATGTTTGCCTTTGAGAACATATAGAATTGTTTGTTAATTTTGTGTTTCTCTCACACTTACTCCCATTCGTAGTCACCAAAAAAGTAAACAAGCAATGCAATATAAAGTCCTTGGCACACAGTAGGCATTCCATCTTAGTGTTTATAGAGGAAGTGAACTTTGAGCTAAGACTTGTCTAGGTCTATGAGGAGTTTCTTTAGGTTTAAGAGTGACTCACTCATTTCTCAGAAAGTTACTCACAATGAGGTGTCAAGGCTGAATGAAACCCCTAATAGAATCTTGGAGTGGAGAGAATGTGTAGTGTCATTCAAAGAGCAAGAGCACAGTTAAAGGCAAGTCCTTCTCCAAGGTGAGCTGATGATGGGCTATTAGCTCAGAGTTGCTTCTCCTTGTTATTATGATTGTTGTTATTTTTAGCTGTTTGAAAATGACAGCACTTTTATGGAGAGGTGGATGGCTTTTTAAACAACACTGTGATTGCATGTGAGTGTATGTGTTTGTGTGTGTGTTTGTTTTACTGTGTTTGTGCCCTGGGGCATCCTAGGTGAAGGGCTCCCTTGAAATCTTTGAAACAAATAAATAAAATGAGAGCTGACCCACATTTTTGCCTCAAACTGGAACAGAGTTCCAACTTTTGAGGAGGATCAAAAGCTTGACGAACGGTTGTTTATTTGTTTTTAGAGGCCTTGCTTCCCTCCAACTCAAAAAAGTAAAAGTGATCAAACACTTCACTCTGAGAGAGACTCTTGTCTCAATATTTCCAACTGCGTTGAAACCAGAAAGTACTTGTGAGGCAACTGGGAAGCCCAAATGACTTGCAGCCCAAGGTCCAAGATCCCAGGGGTTAGGAGGAGTTCAGCTCCATTTCAGGTTGGTGTCCAAGGAAAACATAGCACTAGCGTTGTTTTCAGTGGAACGAAGATCCTAGAGGGCAGAAAACATCATTATGTGAAACAGAAAAAGAACATGCATTTGTGTTTTCCATCAAAGTCTGGGGGAGAACACTTTTAGTCATTATGTGAAAAGTAGGGAGAGAACTGGGAGAAGGATTGAGAACTGTGGGTCAACTGGAGGTAGTTGGTGTAAAGCAGGCAAATGTCATGAGGGAGAAATGAGAAGACTTGGGAGCCAGGACCTGCTCTTGCAGTTGTGTGCTCTGAGTGGGCTGTGTAGCCCCAGTTGAATTTGGTGTTTGAATCTGGTATTGCTCTCAAGTACCAATGGCATGTTTTGGGTGAAACACTGAAATGGAGTTTTTTAGCTGGGAAAAAATCCAATAGTGCTGCTGGTTTCGAACTGCTGATCTTACAGTTAGCAGTGTAGTGCATAACCACTGTTCCACCTGGCCTTCCTCAGGAGAGAATTACAACATGTACAATTCTGTTACATTCTACAACATCAACAAACCTTGGACACATTATGGTGAAAAAATTAATCATTCATAAACAGAAAAATATTATGTGACTCCACATATATGAAGCATCCAGAATAGCCAAGTGTACAAACACGGAGTATTACCTTTATTATTAGATATTACTAGGAATGGTAAGAATAGGGCAGAAAAAGAAGGTGGATTGGTTCAGGGACACTGAGCTTTGGTTAAGAATGAAGGAAACACCTGAAAATGAATCATGGTGATTCAACTACATTATGAACAATAAATGTCACTGATTTATACATGGGAAGAATGTATTGTCAAGTGTTTTTTACATGCGTTTTTGCCACAATAAAGGAAAGTTAAAGCAAAATTTTTTAAAAGTGTGTAAAAATAATTAAGGGCTATGCGAGTTTAAGGGAAAGAGGGAGTGATGGTTTAGGGTCTAGGCTTTAGAAATTTAAATTGCTCTGGAAGTTCTATGAAAGCAGACTTTAAAAATGGATACGATTTCCACATGTAGAAATTGTTTGGATGTAGGGTACTCCAGGAAGAAGTAATGAAACAGTAAACACCGTGTGGCAAGCAAAAGTAGGATCAACTTCACGTTCCAAAATGGAGATGGTGAAGAATACTGCATACGCCATGGACTGCCAGAGGGATGATTATAATTAGCTGACTCTTCATTTCATTTTCCACCCACTCTGTTATCACTTACTGTCTGAAAAACAGTTCAGCCAGAATGCACGTTCTTCGAAGTGAGAATGGTGAGACTTCATCTCAGAGATTTTGAGCATATTATCAGAAGGGATCAGTCCCTGAGGTAGGACTCCTTTCTTGGTAGTGGGTCAGTGAAAACAAAAAAAGATTTTTTTTTAAATGAGAAGAATTGACACAGTGGCTACAACAATGGGCTCAAACTGAACTAGTGATGAGGATGTTGCAGGGCCACGCCTCTCACTCCGCTGGTCCTGTAGGGCTCATCCGCCCTGGATTCCCTGTATTTTCGGTTCCTATCTGTACCAGTGTACATCGTGGCTATATCACACCCTGACTGGCTCGTCTTTTCCCTGAGACCCCTCTGCAAGGGGATCTCCAGTGGTCTACAAATGGGCTTTGGGTCTCCACTCCGCACTCCCCCCATCATTCACTATGGTAAGATTTTTTGTTCTGATGATGCCTTATACCTGATCCCTTCGACACCTCGTGGTTGCATAGGCTGGTGTGCTTCTTCCATGTGGGCTTTGTTGCTTCTGAGCTTGATGGCCGCTTGATTACCTTCAAGCCTTTAAGACCCCAGACGCTTTGCTTTTTGATAGCCAGACACCATCAGCTTTCTTCGCCACATTTGCTTATGCACCCTTTTGTCTTCAGTGATCCCTTCGACACCTCGTGATTGCATAGGCTGGTGTGCTTCTTCCATGTGGGCTTTGTTGCTTCTGAGCTAGATGGTCGCTTGTTTACCTTCAAGCTTTTAAGATCCCAGACACTATATCTTTTGATAGCCGGCACCATCAGCTTTCTTCACCACATTTGCTTATTGATCTGATTTTTCTTTAGCGGTGTGTCGGGAAAGTGAGCATCATAGAATGCCAATTTTAATAGAAGAAAGTATTTTTACATTGAGGGAGTACTTGAGTGGAGCCCAATGTCCCTCTGCTACCTTAATACTAAACCTATAAATATAGGCACATAGATCTATTTCCCCATCCTCATCTCTAAATATATTTTCATGTTGAAAACATTTTTGGTTTTCAATGTGCTTTATATGTAGTATGGGATGCAGGTAGTTTTTCTCAGGAATGTGAATAATTACAATATTTCATCAAGATTAAATTGGCAATCAGTGATAATAGAGCGGGAGGGAAATGAAATGAAAAGAGTCAATGAGTTATAAGGGCCGTGACATTACTGTAGCTGACAGGTTGTGTTATTTCCACACAAGATGGTGGGGTGTGCCTAGTGAAAGGCTGCTGTGGGTCTGAGGACTGATAGAGTGGAGGGAAGAGCACCTGGCTATTGAATCTGGTTTATAAAGGAAAGGGAGAAACCAGAGAGTCTTAAGATTTCAAGCTTGGATATCTTGGGAGATGGAGCAACCAATCCAAGGGTTAAGGGTAGCAACAGGGGGGAGAGAGAAAATGGTGAGGCCAGTTGGGTGTGACCTCAGAAGGACACCTAGGCCAAGAGTAACAATTTTCAGGGTAAGAGTTAAAACGATGGCCGCTTGTTTACGCTTGTTTACCTGTTGGCTGGTGCTCAAGTCATTTGCATCGATAGACATCACTATTGAAATATGGGAGGCCTGGGGTGCTGGTGCTCTTGATCCAAAATCTTGTCTTGATTCAAATAAAAAGTGCCCAGATATTTTGTGTGGCCTTTATTAACCAATTTCTTTGAGAGTATGGCTTGTGACAACTGAACTCCTTCTTAAACCTATCCCTGAGATGAATTTCAACACTCATTTGATTGAACTTTTGATATTCATTGTCTGACATTACCTCCCTGATTTCTATCTTGCCCTCAATTCTTTATGTCTAGAACCTGCAGTTCTAATAGTGATAAAAATTAGCCATGCCGATCAAAACATTTTCCAAACAAAATGGAGGATGGGGCAATTTTTTTTCTTTTCTAGAGTTTTGATTCAAGTTTTCAGATAAAAGCTGTACCTTAAGGAGCTATATATATTTGTTTTTGTTGTTATTGTTTGCTCTTGTTTTTGTGGGTTTTTATTATTCCTCATAAGCAAATTGCACTTTAATAATCCTATGCTTTCAAGAAAACTTTTCAGAAAATTTCAATGCCAAGAAAACATGAAAATTTTCATCTCCATATGGGCCATTATTTCATTTTTTGTTCATTAAGACTTCATATGGAACACATAGAAATCTACTCAATATTCGGAGGCTTATGAAGAGATGAGATGAAAAATATCTGCAAGATAAATGACCTGCCTTGAGGCCTGGGTTTAAATAATTATAGTTGTGTGTTTTTGTTTGAGTGGTATAAAAATTCAATGAGCACCATTCTCTGAAAACAATAAAGAAGTAAGAAATGTGAAGCAGTGTGGCTAATAAAGGCAGCAGAAAGACAAATTACCTACAAAAATCTGGACTATCAGAAGTGCCATTGGCCATAGTTATAATTTTACATTTATTTTTGTGATGATTTAATGCCTATATTCCATACTAGAGTATTAGTTACATGATGAAGAGGCCGTTATGCATGGTTTACTTCATTGTGACCCTAGAAGCTAGCACAGCACTTGCCACATAGTAATAGAAGCAAGATAAGTGCTGCCCTGCTCCTGCAAAGTCAGTAGTTCAAGCCTACCCCCTGGTCTTCGGGAGAAAGATGAGGCTGTCTGCTGCTGTAAAGAGTTACAGTCTGGAAACTCTATGTAGAGTTGCTATGAGTCAGAATTAACTCGATGGCAGTGGATTTACTCAGTTAGGGTTTATCATTATGATGACCCCAGATTTGAGCCAGGACTGTGGTGGTGAGGGCAGAAAGTTAGGGGTGACATGATGAGCATTAGGAAATAAAATCGACAAGATTCTGTCATGATTGGCAGAGAGAAAAAGAAGTCTCAGGAGTCAAGAGTTTGGGTAGAAATGGTAATTTGATAAACCAAGACATGGACGGAGACATCGGACAGTGTAAGAGAGGGAAAAATGATCATAATTTATAAATTATCAAGGGCTTATGAGGGAGGGTGGGAGAGGGAGGTGGGAAATGAGGAGCTGATACCCAGAGCTCAAGTAGAAAGAAAACGTTTTGAGAATGATGATGGCAACAAATGTACAAATGTGCATGGCACAATGGATATATGTATGGATTGTGATAAGAGTTGTACGAGCCCCCAGGAAAATGATTTTAAAAAAAGAAAAGTAGAACTAAACGGTACCCCTACTTAAAAATAAAACTAAATCTGAAACAAAAAACACGCAGAAAAATTAAAATAATTACTAAAAATCTGGGGTAAGGTGATTTTTATTTACAAACAGGTTAAAAGTAATAAAAAATGACTCCTAAAAATAAACCAAGACATGGTATATGAAAAAGGGATGCATATGTGGAAGAAAGTGATAGACTCAGCTTTGTATAGATTGAATTGGAAACATTATGAATATAGTGAATATATTAAAATATTATGAACTTAAGTTGGGATGTCCAAGTGACCTTTGAAAGTACCTCCATGCGAGTAACCCACCACATGCGATCAATTGACTATAACTCCAGTGACACGCTTGGACAGAGTATAGCTGCTCCTTGTGGTTCCTGAGACAGTCGCTCCTTAAGGGAGCAGACAGGTATGCAATGCAAGGAAGGGTTAGTATTTTGAAACTTAAAAATTTAACCCAAAATGCAAAAATGATTGTCTATTTTAAAATTTCATATCTATCTACCTATCTATCTCCATGATATCAAAAGATAGATGCATAAAATTATGTACCATATGTTTGTCAATCACACTTTGTAATCAATATGATGATCTACACCAATAGCATTTTTATTGGCAACATACTATAAGTTTTTCAATATACCAAAGTGAGATAAATGAACAAAATTTTTTTTGCCTATTCTACAAAGTTAAAGACACTGGGATAAACATTATGGGAGTGACAATGTATTATAAAAAACCCTACTCAGTCATGATTAACTCACCTATAGTGGTGGGAACTGGGAATTGTCTAAGAATTGGACAGAACAGAAGAGAGAGAGAGAGAGAGAGAATGCACTGTAGGCCATACCACCCTTGCTCAGCTAAGATTTTATTTGGACCATGAATAACAACTGTGTGACAGTTGGATTTTATGTCAACTTGCACTAGGTTAGGGGTGGAGTCCAACCCATCAATCAGGTCACAGTTTGATGAAGCCTCCTGGGAAGTGTGGCCTTTTTAAGAGAGACCCTGGGGACCCCTCCCCTCTCACCACGCCCCTTTACCTTCCTGTTGGCTAGGATTCTGTGCTTGTCTCCTGGGGCAGCCCCATGTGTCTTGGACACCTTGCCAGATTTCCACAGACCTTGGATCCACAACACTCAGCATCCACTGGTCTGAGCGCTTCCTACATCCCACGTCACCTTCTGTGCCATTGGCCTGCAGTTAGGTGAGTGTGCAGACAACTCCAGCTAACATCAGCTCCATGGACTGAAGCAGACCTGGACTGGGAATCCTCCACTATACAATGAGTTCTTGATTTAAAGCTCTTTCTTATACCTATGTGAGTGCCACTGGTTTTGTTCCTCTATACCACCCAGCCTAACACAAACAGGGTTTAGATGGGTGAAGACAAGAGAGCTGTGTGCCAAGTGAGAACACCTCATAACCAAATTTGTGAATGAGGACAATCCTACGTCAGATCTCTGGACCCAACAATAAACATCGTTTATCTAGTTAAGTCCTTGCACTTCCTCCGCTTCCTCGTGTCATCTTGCTTGGGAATCTGCACAAGCTGCTTCCTCTTTTGGGCTCCCTCTTTCTTACGAATTAAAATTCAGTTCAATTAGGTCTTGTCTTGATAGACTTCCCTAATCACCTTTTGCTGAGTTGGGGCGCTTTCTCTATGACTCCCTGTTTGGGGCACAGCCCATTTTGGATAAGCATCTGTTGGTTGAATTAATGAAAATGAACCCATGAAAATATGGCACATTAAACTACCTCACTGAATCTCCTTTATTCATATTATCTCTTAATGATCATTTTACAAGTCTGCTTTCTGGTTAATTCTTTGAAAGAACTTAGAACTTGAAAGTGGAAGGCGACATTTATCTCAATAAAATTGTGTCTCCCTGGGAGAGTGAGCTAAGGCCGTGATTCTCAAGTATGACCCTTTGGCTCAGCAGTATCAGCTTCTGCTGAGAGCTTATTAGCAACGGAAATTCTCAGAACCCACTCAGATGATGTAATCAGAGCCAATGGCAGGGGAGAGGAGGAGGGTAGCATTCTGTGCTTCAACAAAGACTCAGGGGATTCTGTTGTCCCTGAATTTGAGAGCCTTTGTGATTACCACTGTGCTTCCATTGTACTTACTATACGGAGCTCTGATGGTGTAGTGGATTAAGCACTAGGCTGCTAACTGGATGGTTGGCAGTTTGAATCTACCAGTTGCTCTGTGGGAGAACAACAAAGGAGTCTGCTTCCATCAAGATTGATAGCCTTGGAAACTCACTCTATGGGGCACTTCAGAATTGACTTAATAGCGGTTGGTTTGGGGTTTAGGCATTTACTATATTAAGAGTGATATAAGAAACTTGCAGGTGGTTTGATATACTCAATTATCATGCAGCTGAGCTTTACGGATTGTGCAGGAGTGCCAAACAAAAGAATAACTTAACTATTGAACTTTCCATAATATAGAGGAATAAGTCCTCCAGGGAATTTAAAGCTGTTAACATCTCAGAGTTGTTACAATTTGAATTAACTTCTTTTGGAATAGCTTTAACTTTACAGAAAAGTTGTCTTGTTAGAAGCTAAGAACTTTCTATATATACCTCATACCCAGTTCCTTGTACTGTTAATATCTGTATCAATATAATATATTCCGTATAACTAGTTAACCAGTATTGATGCATTATTAACTGAAGTCCATACTTTTTTCAGAATTCCTGATTTTTTTTTCCTGTTTATAACAAGGATCCAATCTAGGATACCACATTATACTTATTTGTCCTATTTCCTTCAACTCCTCTGGGCTATGAGAGTTGCCTAGACTATTCTTGTGTTTGATAACCTTGATAGCTTTAAGACAGTGGTCAGCTACTTTGTAGACTGTTCCTCTATTGAAATTTTCTGATGGCTTACTCATGATTAGAGGGGGCTTACCTGTTTTGAGGAACAAGGATACAAAGTTGAAGTGTCATCTTCAACATATCCGATCGATGGTATATGGTCTACCAACATGATTTATCACTGTGGTTGTTGACCTTTTAAGCACCTGGGTGAAATCGTGGTGATCAGGCCCCTCCTCCCACCTTCCTACCCTCTACTCTTGGAAGGAAGCCTACTACGCATAAGGAGTGGTGAGTTATGGTCCATCTCTTAGTGGTCAGAATGTGCCCTTGGATAGGAGTCCTCCTTTGCACCAGATGTGTGTCTACTCACATTTATTTGTTTATATAAATATGGACCCACAAGACATTTATTTTAGAGTTTGTGTTATAATTAAATGCAACGTCACTTATTCTGTTTCCCAGATTGTTCCAGTTTTTGTCAACGACAGCTCTTTCTAACACTCCTTTACTCTATGTTAATAAATAACTAAACAAGCGAAACGATTTCACACAAAAAGAGACATAACTATGACTTGGCTAACTATGGCTTCTCCTAACTCAAACCAGCAGTGAAAAGCATACGTTTTGATCTGCACAAACCCAGACTTGTACAGTCAGTCCAGGAAGTCTGAACTCTGAAATACTCCTTCCTTGTAAAATATTGTAGGGGAAGGGTTTGAGGGCCAGGAAGAGCGAGGAAGCGATATCATGGAGATTTTGTTCTTCTGGATCCATGACCTAATTATGCTGGGCACCCAGAGGAAAATGTTGGCACACATTCAAAATAACTAGTATTTTTCATTCTTTCTTTTTAAAGCAAATGGTATCCCATTAATAATGTCTTATGAAAAATGATTCACCACTGTTCAAAGGAAGCGAAGATTACAGCAAGTAAGAATTTATCATTATTGCATCTTTTATGGTTTTCTTAATGTGTTTCTTCTTTAGGTTCTGATGGTTTACGGTCTAGATTAGAGTTTACAGTTTATTTTTGTTACTTTCCGTTTGCTGTCCAATCTGCATTAGATATTCTACTTCATAGTATGTAGTGATGTAGTATGTATGCTCTATGTAGTATGTAGTGATGTAGTATGTATGCTGTATGTAGTGATCACCAACAAACCCTGACAGGAAAGCTCAAAACCGAACATAGGAAGAAACGACTCAACATTGTAGATTTTAGCTCATAAATCTCTTTCATGGAAGTGAATGATCTTCCTAAGACTATTCAGATAAGGATTCTTATGTCATGAACATTCTTTCACACGATCCCAAGCAAGTCAGAGGAGAAAGCAATGGGACTGATAGGTCCAGAGGGACTTGGGGGAGAGAAGGCTGGGAGGTGGGGAAGAGCAGTGAGCAAACAACGCCATAGACTGGGGAACAACTAGGGAATTAAAAACAGCAATGAGGAGGACATATTGATCCCAGTACTGTTGGAGCAACAGCAATCTAGCTGAGAGGCATTGCTAAGAGGCAGAAGAAGAGCGAGCGTGGTGATGGGAAAGGAGGAAGGTAAAAGGAAACAGGAAAGATCTAGGAAGCAGAGCTATGGATACAGATCTAAACATAGGTTTGCCCTTATGTAAATATGTTAATTCATGAAAATAGAGGAATTGGCCTAGGTACATATATTTCTAGGGCAATACCTTGAGGAAGTGGGTGGACTTTGGGCCTCTGCTTGAGCCCTCCTCAACACAAGAGCACGCTGTTCTTCAAACAACCTGCCATTCCGTGATGCTCACCCTTCCAGCATATGGTTCCAGACAAAGTGGGTACATAAGCAAATGTGGTGAGGAAAGCGGATGGTGCCCAGCTATCAAAAGATGTAGCTTCTGGGATCTTAAAGGCTTGAAGTTAAACAGGCGGCCATCTAACAGAGAAGCAACAAGCCCACATGGAAGAAGCACACCAGCTTGTGCAATCATGAGGTGTTGACAGAATCAGGTACCAGGCATCATAAGACCACAAACAAACAAAAAATAAATTAAAAAGTAATAATTTTGAGAATGAGTGGTGCTGGGACATAGACCCAAAACTCATCTGTAGACAGTAGGACATCCCTTCACAGAAGGGTCGCAAGGAAGGGATGAGTCAACCAGGGCACAGTATAGCACCAATGAAACACACAATATTCCTCTGGTTGAGGCTTCCTCACCCCCCACTATCATGACCCCAGTCCTGCCTTTCAGTTCTGCATGTACACTGGTACAGATAAGAGTTCACGCCACACAGAATCCAGGTCAGATACACCCCTCAGAAACAGAATTGGGAGTAGCAATACCAGGAGGGGAGACAGAAGGTGGTGACAGGAAGGGAGGAAAAGGGAACCTATCCCAAAGATGGATGCACAATCCCCCCAAAGGGGGACAAACAACATAAATGTGGGTGAAAGGAGACAGCAGTGGGTTAAGACATGAAAACAATAATAATTTAGAAGTTATCAAGGGGTCACAAGGATGGGTGTTGAGAAGAGGAGTTGCTAGCTAGGGCTCAAATAGAAAGTAAATATTTAGAAAGTGATTATGGCAACAAGCATACAAAAATGCTTGAAACAATCAAAGTATGGAATGTTAAGAGCTGTAAGAGCCCCCAATAAAATGTTGAAAAAACAAAACATGGTTCCAGGATACTGTCCTTTGAAATCTAAGCTATTGCTCATGCGTCTTGCAGGAATTAAATATGTATTTCATAGAGCTCCTCAGGATGTCATTGGAATTTGTTATACTATTTGGAAGTTCTCATTTGTCTGACAATGTCCAAATTTTATCAGAAACAACGTGGAAAGATTTAAAGAAAATACAAGTTCTTAAAGTCCTATCTGCAGAGATTCAAACACAACAGGTTTGAGACAGGGCTTGGGCACCTGTCATTTTAATATACCCTCCCAAGTGTTTCTGATGTGAAGCTTGAGCAGGTGCCTTAAAAGTCTCAAAACCTGATTTTTCATAAAGTTGGAAGAAGCATCTGTATGGGACCCCAAGCCATTCTTCTTAAACGAGGCACACCGGTCCTCCAGTGAGTTGAACTTAATTAGTCTTGTCAATGGTTTTAGCACTAGGCAGCATAAAAGAAAAAAAAAGAAAGAAAATTAAATTTTCTATCGGCGAATAATATCAAAAGGAGGTCAAAACAAGGAGCCAGATCCCACGGAGGTAAGTGATCAGGATATGATAAATCGGTTAAATCTAGCCCTTTAATAGATTGGTCAGTCCTAGACTTATCAGAACTTCTCTTCTTGCAGCTAATCAAATTTTCCTGTGAAGCCTTAGTGGTAAATAAATCTGGACCTTTTGGTTTGGGAAGAGAGTGAGTCCTAATCTCCTACACCCTACTGCTAGGCCTTGGCAAGTACAACCCAGTATTGAGAGACAGGGTCCTCAGAAGAGCGCTGAGTTGCAGGTTGCAGCGCCATCTGCTGAGCACTCCATGCATAGCTTAATAATAATCCAGGGGGTTGAATCTTCGAACAAGTGCTAAGATGTTAATTATATATTTCCTTGCCTTTCTTACCACTGTTGTTATAACACCCTACACTCAAGTGCCACGTCTTCTTTTACCTCATTGGCTGAAAGGAGCTAGTATTAATTGTTGGGTGTGTTTGTTACTTAAGGGCGTACACCTTCCTTTGAATGCCTCCGCTATAGTTTTAAACCCTAGACAACACTGTTTATGTTGCTTTTTCAGGATGTCGGAAAACGCGGAATTGAGGGAGCAAGAATCTGAGCAACCAGAAATGGGACAACACCTTTGTCCCAGCAACGGTGATAATTTGCAGCAAATATTCTAGGGGTCAGTTATGAGGAATTGGGGGAGACAACAGATTTTCATTAGGGACAAAGCGGCAGCAATCCACACAGCGAACCCACAATATTCTAAAGTTCCTGCAAACTATTTTCTGTTGGAATAGGTCAAACACAGTCAAGCACATCATAGAGATTCCCACTTACATTTGGGGATAGTCTTTCAAAAATGAGGTGCTATTTTCCCCAGCGGTAATTTACTTATGTGCTTTGTTTCCATGTCTGAGTGCTTCCCTTTTAATGATCTCCCCAAAGCTAGGAAAGAGAAATGCTGGATGCACAAAAATGAGAAGATTAAAGAAACACTGTGTGTGTGTGTGTGTGTGTGTGTGTGTGTGTGTTTTCCAAGCCAGGTTTTTGAAAGATAAACATTTGATGTAGGGAAATGTTGAAAGTTTATAAGAGTTTTCATTACATCTTTTCTAAAAATATTTGGCTTTCACAATCAAACCCACTTAACGTTTTCCTACTTTTATTTTTCTTTCTTAGTCATTTTGACATATTGTAGGGGATTCCGCTATGTCATAATAATGTTATTTTTATATAGGTTTTATAGTGAAAATAAAGTAAATGAAACTCATTGCCCTGCACCCAGCTCAAAGTGCCATTTTCTCGGTCCAAATTCTTCCCACACTCATGAAAAAATACCAGAGTTAAAATTAAAGTTCAACATGTCAGTTCTTGTGAGGTCCCATATGATGTGATCACCATTAAAAAAGTCTATAGCATATATTGCAACCAATAATGGAAATGAGTGCAGATGGGACTAATTAGGGTTTTCTGGTTTATTTGACCTTTTGCAAAATAAAACCAATTATTTTTTAAATCTAAGTTTATTTTTCTCTGTACAGGCAGTCCTTGGATTACAAATGAGATCCATTCTTAAGTATGTCTTTAATTCCTGTTTACAGGTAAGTCAGAGCAGGTGCAGACGTTTCTAATGTAGCCTTACTTTCATTCAGAAATAAAGGAGCCCTGGTGGATTAGGGGGTTATGCAGGAGGCTGCTAACTTCAAGGTCAGCTACTTGACTCCACCAGCCAGTCCATAGGAGGAAGGTGACTCCATCTGCTTACTGAAACACTCACAACCTTGGCACCCCGAGGGGTCAGCTCTACTTTGCCCTATTGGGTCCTGTGAATGGGAACTGACTCAATGGCAAACAACCCCCCCAAAAATATCCAAACCTTTTTAATGATTGAACAACTTGCACGTGTAACAAATGAAGGAGATTGTGATTAAAAAAAAATAGATGTGAGGTTGGTGCAATCATTTCAAAGTGAGGGCAAATTTACATACAATGAAAGGCAAGTATGAATTGTTGCAAAGCCAGATGTTCTTAATGAGAGAGACTTAGTGAATTCAAAGACTGCACAGTTCGACGTTGACTATTGCAAAGACCTGGAGGCATAAACATACCCCCAGGAGAACTTGGTTTCTAAATAGCGCCATGTTTGGCCGCATCATTCTTGTTGTCTTGGATGGTCTTCCATCTCCTGTCACATGGGTCAGTATGTTGCTGTTTTCAGGGCCTATCAAGTCACCCGATATACGACAGAACCAAACATCCCCCGGTTCTGGTCCTTCTCACAAGTGCATCCATCCATCTTGTGCAGGGCCTTTCTCTTTTCTCTCTGCCCTTCCACTTTCCCCAGCACACGGTCTTTCTCCAGCGACTGGTCTCTCCGGACCTGAGACCAAGTGGACCTGAGACCAAGTCTCGCCATCCTCACTTCCAAGAAGCATTCTGCCAAGACAGGTGTGTTTGTCCTTTTGTCAGCCCATGGTACTTTCAATATTCTTCTCCCACACCATAATTTGAATGAATCACTTCTTCTTTGGTCTTACCTATCCAATGTCCAACTTAAATATGCATCTGAGGTGACTGAAAACACCTGGGATTGGGGCAGGCACACCTTAGTCCTCAAAGTAACATCCTTGCTTTTCAACTCTAAAAAGGGTCTTGTGCAGCAGATTTACCCAACACAAGGTGCTGTTTGATTTCTTGACTGCTACTTCCATGACATTGATTGTGGATCCACCAAGACCAAATCCATCACAAGTTCAATGTTTTACTCTGAACAAATACTACCTCCTTCAGGACCCTAACTCTGCCACATTTTAGCTGTTTTAATTCCAGAGAAGTTGAGCCTGTAAGAAAAAAAAAGGGAGAGTCATCTAGGCTTTTGTAACATGCAAGAAAATGGGCAGAGGATTTAAAGAAAGAGGTGGAAGGTGGGGTAAGTGACCTCAAATGCAACTAGTAGGATATGAAAAAAATGGGCTGAGAAAAGAAAATTTATATAATCATCATCCAGCATGTAAGGTAGACAGTTGTGTAAATGTAAATTTCTTACTAGCCACATTAAAAAGAGCGAGAAGTTCAGCTTAAGACATATTTTATTTA
>NW_022109491.1:33370624-33371576 GCF_000313985.2 Echinops telfairi
CTTTAAATCTGGTCACCTTAATTTGACTCATTTAGTCTTAAGGCCACAAGCAGTAACTTTGGCTTGGAAAGCAGACATTCTCTCTCTCTCTCTTTTAATGAGAAGAGCAAATAATTGTGATTATGTAGGTTTTATTATGAAGACCCGCACTTTAAGTAGATTTCACCTCTTTTCATTAAGGCCTGGATTCACTTATCACTCACTTAGCTATTTACTCAGTCATCAGTAGCATAAAAGGTTTACTGCGTCCCTTGTCTCCTGCGGAAATCCATAGCGAACATGATCATTCTTTCGCCCACAAACCTTCATTGAGATCTTTTGTCCACAAACTTTCTTCCCCCCTTTTTTGTGCACAGGATCAGCCAAAGGCAAGTTTGAAATGGGTTTCATTGCATGAGGCACATTTCTCCCACGTTTTCTGTACTTTCTGTTCCCTGAAACTGAGTTAGAGCTTTTTTTGACTTTGCCTTAAAGTCATCTGGAAGCAAGGTCAGACCGTCCGCCCTGCTGCCAGCACTGCCTGTCCCACAGGCAGCACCGTCAGAACAAACGGTACCTGGGCTTGTCTGATTCTATTCCTCTCATCCTCCCTACACACGAAGGAGAATGAATATAAACAGCAACAGTATGAACACACGAAGGAGTTTCATGTCCCTAACGGGTCCAGTGGGCGTAGTTCTACACTGGGTCCTTAGAGGATCCTGATGAATGGGAAGGACCCGAAGCTTTGGGTTTCAGTTATTCCAGAGGCTGGAAATATAAGAGGGGAAATGTTTCTTGGCACAAATAGAACTTATAAGTAAGCAAGTAAAGTGAATTAAACTTTGTTGTTGTTATTTTTTTGCATTCCAGAAAGCTTGATTGTGCCTACATGGAACCTACAGAGGACCCCAGAGGTAGTTGTTGGAACAGCACACAGGAGAGCTACATGGCTTACAATCAGGAAAGATGT
>NW_022109491.1:33371745-33372926 GCF_000313985.2 Echinops telfairi
GTTTAGAGGTAGTGTTAGGTGCTAGGTGATAAAGCCTGTTTTAAGGATTAAGTGTTAAGGGTTAGAGTTAGGGCTAAGGGTAGGTTTAGGGTTAAGGATAGGGGTGTAAAAGATAACCCCAGGGTTACAAATTAGGGTGAATGTTTAGATTTAGGGTGAGGGTTAGGGTAGGGTTAATGTTAGGGTTTTTGGTTGTATTTTTTTAATAGTTGTATTTGCATATAATTCACATATCATACAACTCAACAGTTCAACCATGCTAAGAAGAATTATGCAATCATCTCCACAATAATTTTAGAGTATTTCCTTCGATCTTATGCTCATTGTGGTGGGCTTCTTAATTGGACACTCTTGACCTTGTTTCCATTCAGGACCCATGGTGTGCTATGGACAGCTCAGCCCGTAGACTGTGCTTTAGAGTTGCCCGGCACCAGGAGGATCCGATTTGGAAGCACCACTAAACACACCCGATTTCCCTTGAACTCCCCCGTAGCAGATTCAAGTAACCAGAACTCTCCCTTGGACTGGTGGGCTGACCTGCCCTAGTTTGAGGAGAAGGGCATGGCTGCTTTCGCAGGCTTATGGAATCGGTGGTCCCTGGACGTTTGTTCAGATCTCTTGCTCTGAGGGCGTGCAGCGAGCAGGGTGCAGGGCGACCGTCTATTTACTGCGTTCACACTCTCTGCTTTTTATGACCTGTGCTAGGCTAGGGCCACCGTCCTGCCTGTGTCAACGAATGTTCCCTATCTCCAACCCCCGTTATTTGTGTAAATACTGCCCAGTGATTTACGTTTCTGATCTGTACAAGTTAACAATTCATGTATTATGGTCGAAAAAGCTGTCATATACGTGTATAATCTTTTTTTCACCACGGTGTTTTAAATTCTTTACCATTGGCTAAAATATCTTCTTCGACATTTTTATGCAAACATATTTAGATTTACCACCAAGTATAACCACCACTAAGATTCTACATGAAGACTTTTCTGTGTTGCTTTACGTGTACCTTTGATCTAGCCCTTTATTTTTCTACTCATCCCTCTTTTTTTTTGTGCATATCCATGTGAAATGCAGAATCAGGATATTTACCTGACATTCTTCAGCGAGCATATCATAACTGGATTTCAATATTTCTTTTGGGACACGATATACATTAAATAAAATATACAAAGCATAAGAGA
>NW_022109491.1:33373853-33377527 GCF_000313985.2 Echinops telfairi
GATCTTTCTGAATGGGAATAAATCAATTGTCCTGGTGGGTTCAAACTGCCGGTCTTATGGTTAGCAGCCCCATGGGTAACCAGGATGCCACCTGGGCTCCCCTAGGAGAGAATTAGGGTATATAAAATCTTGATCCATACTACATCATGGATAAACCTTGAAAATATATGCTGAATGAAATAAGTCAATCATAATAGACTTTTATTGTATGACACCACTGGTACAAAGCATCCAGAAGGGCCAAGGGTGTAGACCCCAGATGATCAGACACTTAAGCTATAAACTCAGGAACAGCAAGAATATATCAGGAGTCTGATCTTCTTGATGACCTTGTTCCCTGTTTAATCTAACTAGTACAGATTCAAGATGACATCGTACAGAAAGATGCAGGGATAGAATGATGTGTTATACATGTGTAGTGTGTAAGTAAATGTATTTTCTTTCTTTCTTTCTATAATTATTTGTCATGAAATCAAGGTCGATCCTAAGACTATGTTTCATTCGAGTTCAGAGCAGAGGTCTTTGCTTTCTTGCTGATCTCCTTTGTCCAGAGTAGAGTGGGTTTCACTGGCCGGAAACCATCACTCTGTCAGTTATATCTTAACATGAGGAACAGCCATGCAGCTCTTAGTAGCTGCAGCAAATGGAGATTATCCTTAAAGCATGTGACTCTGCCTCATGGGTATTTTCTGCTCTCTGTTAAATATATATATGAATCAATTAATTCATTAAAAACTTACTGGAAAGGAATGTGCAATCCAGTGGAGTTGTTCTGAGAACATCAATTTTCATAAACACAATTTATCACTAACGCTACAAAAATGTGTACTCCCTTCTTCTCACTGCTTTTTTCTTGTTTGCAGTTTAGCTTCCTCTTATCATGCTCAATGTTTTCATGAGGTTTATTTCTGGTACTTGGGTTGTCTTCATGGAGGTCCTGCTTCACCTCTCTAATGCTCGTTGCAGTGGCTACACAGAACCCGCAAGAGCTTAAAGTCACAATGGGAGAGTTTACTGAGGAAGTTACAAATTGCCATGTCATTGAGAACTATTCAGAGTTGAGTTATTCAAGAAAACCTGTTACCAAAGTTCTGCCCAGGCTGCCTCTGGAGTAAGCCTCAAACCCTTAGCACAATGCCCAAAGGCACTCCACTCCAGTAAGCCCAGGGCTCAGTTCTTCTTCTGTGCGGGCCTCAAGTCCAACACCCCCAATTAAGTGCTCAGGGGCACTCCACTACCCAAGTCAGCCTCCTGCACAAAAGCACTCAGCTGTAATTGCTCAGTGGGTGAAAAAGTCCAGCACTCTGTTCCATGCTCTCGCTCCTGGTTCTGCTGCTGCTCTTCGGATGATACAGCTGTCACTGGGATCCTGGATGTTCTCCGTGCAGGGGTCTCCTGTCCAGAGGATGTGCTCCACTCCTAGTTCTGACTGGTCATGAGATCCCTCCTCCTGCTTCTCCGAAGGTTCATTTTATAGACAGTAGGATGGCACTCCAGGGAATTCTGGCCACAATTTACTTACAGGTGTATCTCATCAGTATCTTTCCACACTTGTTTGTTGTTGTTGTTTTTTAAATCAGACCCAGGCATGGCAAGTTCCTTTTAGAGGACTTCGAGACTTTGGCTGGAAGAGCCACACTCAAAAATTCACGGCTCCCGCCTCTGTTCAGTCCAGTAATTCTTCTGCTGAAAGAAATGATATATCTTCACTGCATGAGCATACAATAAGACTCTTAGCATGGCAGTCAAGGTTTCTCAGAAGCTGGCTCCAAACTGTTGTTTTACATTCACCTTGCCCAGGAACTCCTCCAAATACCATAGTCACTGTCATTGAAGTCGGCTACCAATCAAAGCAACCCTGTAGGACAGGGCAGGACTGTCCCTTCGGGTTTCTGAGGTGGGAACTGTCTACAGAAGTAGAAAGAAGTCTTCTTAATCCCTGTATCCATCCTCATTCCCTTGAATACTGTGTGTGTGTGTGTGTGTGTGTGTGTACTTGGTATCATTTTATATCACTGCATTTAGGTGGTTGTGGGCCTACCCCTGTATATCAATAGTAGCTTCGGAGTCCTCTGCTATGTGAATTGATGCATTGTCTAAAAACAAACAAACAAGGATGCTAGAGTCTCAGTACATCTGGAATAAGAGGGCTAGGATTCAAACCTCAACTGCACCATCTTCTCAGTGGACAGCAAATGGTCAAGGAATCAGGCTTCTCAGATGCTGCAAGAGACCGTACAACATAGAGACAGTACGTGCTGTGGCTTACCTCACACGACTGGTTTGGAAATCAAACCTGATGATACCTACGAAGCCACATTATGAAGCGTATTGCATGAAACTGCACCACTGTAGCATGGGAGAAATAGAAAGCTATTTCTTAGCCTCAACTCCATCCTCAAAATCACCCTCTTGCTGCTTGTGCTTTCAAGGAAATCCCAATACAGAGCAAGCTTTTGCACAGCAGAACAAACGACTGCACTCCTGGGCCGTCCTCACAAATGTTCTTTTACGATTGTAGCCAATGTGTCAATCCATCTGGACAAGCCCCCTCACTTTAAGAAGCATGACGTCTTCTCCAGGGAGGGTCTCTCCTGATAAAATGCCCAAAGTGAGATGAGTGCTCGCCACCCTGAGCTCGAAGGAGCATCCTCACTGTACTTCTTCCAACACAGGTCGGTCTGTTCTTTTGGCAGCCGTGGTACTGTCGATATTCTGCACCAGCACAATCATTCAAAAGCATTGCTTTTTCTTCATCTTCCTTAGTCCATGTGCAGTTTCACATGCATATGCGGCCATTGAAAATACCACGGCTTGGGTTAGGCGCACCTTAGTCCTAAAGTAACCTTCTGGTTCAACACCTTGAACTACTGTGTTGCTGATGTACCTGTGGCAATTCATTCTTGGATCGCTTTCCTGCTGCTTCCATGGACACTGATTGTGGATCCAAGCAAGAGGAAGTCCTTGACAATTTCGAGCTTTCTTCCATTTATCCTAACGTTACCTATTGGTCCAGTTTTGAGGATGTTGGTTTTCTTTACATTGAGTTATAATACATACTGACGGCTACCATCCTTGATAGTCATCAACAAGAGCTTCAAGTCCTCATTTTCAACAAGCAAGGTCACGTCATGTCATCTGCATATCACAGGTTGCCAATAAGCCTCCCTCCAATCATTATTCTTTATATCAAATCACGTGCTACTTTATATCATCTAACTTCTCTGATAATTTGCTCATCAAACAGATTAAATAAGTACGATGAAAGGATGCAACCCTGACATATACCTTTCCTGATTCTAACCATGCAGTATTCCCTTATTGTGGTAGTTATATAATTTTGTGTCAACTTGAAGATATAAAAGTGTATGGGCGGGGAGCCTTGCCTGTCAATCAGGTCACAGCCTGATGGGCTTTTTCATAAGGTGGATCCTGGAAACTTCCTCGCTCTCTCTCTGCTTCACCTTCCTGCTGTCTAGTCCCTCAGAGAGCTGCCAGAGAGACACACCTTCACTGGATCCACACAACCCTGAACCCCTCTGTCTGTGATCGCTGTGCATTCCGCATCAATGCGTGTGGCTCTGTGAGTCTGAAGAGGGATTCATGGGTGAGTATTGGATTTATGAACTTGTTTTGGACTGGGCTCGGATGTTTGTTTGATGTATAATTACCTC
>NW_022109491.1:33378921-33380108 GCF_000313985.2 Echinops telfairi
ATATATATATAATGTATTTCCCCTTCACCTGAACTAAGATTATCTTTTGACAAAATTGAATGAAATTGACCACCGTCCCCCCAAGGTTTCCGTTTCATTCTGGGCTGGGAAGCCAGGAAGACTTGGAAGCAAATGCTTTAAATACTGCAGAATGAATCTTTTAATAAATTAAGTTTTTCATAACCAGGTTTATAAAACAACCTGCAATACATTACCTCAACTAACCACTTAGTGATCATACTCCAGGAACCTAAGAAATTATGTTTGACCTCTTTTCTCTTTTCTGTATTGTGTATTAGAGAATGTATCTGGATAGTCTGTTTTATGGGAACCGTTTCCAGGTAGGCTTTCTACCAGGCCCTCCCAAGAGAAAAACCTGTTGTTTGCTGGCTTTCAAAATCTAGCCCGTTTTCCTTCTTCCTCTCCTTCCCTGTCTCTTTCCCTCACTCCCTCCGTCCTACGCTCGTCCTGATTTCTTTCCTCCTTCCCTCCCTCTCATTTGCAATCCTCACTCTGCCTTCCTTTCTGTTGTTAGATTAAATCTGTTTCAGGTATGAGAGGATCATGTCCATAATTATTTTTAGCTCTTCAGCACATGACACCTGATGGGGACTTCCAATTGATGGCAACCAAATTACTGAGACATCTTTCCAAGTTGTGTTGTAGAGGTCAATACGCACATTAGCTGAGGGCTAAAGGCGTCTGCAAGCCTGGACGCCACTTTTAAATTCGCCGCTGGGATTTGTGCCGCTTCATGCAGTCACAGCTCTCCCTGGGTACCCTGCACCTTGTTCATGCTATCCAGGCAGCATCTCACCATAGCGACGCATGCTTGTGGGGGATCAGCTGTTCCCATGGTACCAGAGCTTGAGGGATTTGAGGCAGAATGAGCAGTTTTTCCCAGACCCCAGGTTATCAGCACTTTTTCACATACAATTGTAATTCTCCTACCTACCAAGTCTTTCTAGGATTTCACGGTGCTGTGTTGATATTTTTATACTCAGCAATTGACAGCAGGAATTAAGAAATTCCTCCCTGGCACCAAGCGGTAGGCTATTGGTTCATATCTGCTTTGTTTTGCCCACTGGAAGAGTGAAAGAGGTACAAGAAATAACGTTTCCTTCTATGAAATCCTTGCCACAAAGCTTCCAGAGTTGTGCTAATTTCATGAGAAAAAAATGCAGGAC
>NW_022109491.1:33382350-33383343 GCF_000313985.2 Echinops telfairi
AAAACCAGAATGTCTAGATAAGTTTAATTTTAGATAAGTAGCAAATAATCTGTTAGTATAAGAATGTCTCATGCAATTTTTAGGATGGTATTATAATAAAATATTTCTTGTTTATAGGAAACTCAAATTTAACTGGACATCTTAATTTATCTGCCAACGTTAACTTTTGGAAGTTCTAATTTAATTGTTGACAGACCACAACTGCTTAAATTTTATGAAGTCTGCAGGAACTCTTGAGAAATAATGTTTAGAAACCATTGCACATGCACACACACATAGACACACAGACATACATATAAAGACAGACACACATGCATGCACATATACAACAGAGGCAGCCTAGAAGGTTTATATCCTGTATTTCTGATAAACTGCAAATAGAAAAAAAAGAAATTATCTGAAATCAATGTAGAAAATAAGGTATAACTGGTCTTGCCTGCAAGGAACCTGCAACAGGTCAGAAAATACTTATGCATTTTCTAAGCCTGAGCCATTAGAATAGTCATCATCATCGGCTTGTTTTGGTAGCTTGAAGTGTTGCTTTCAAGCTTGGCTGACTGTGAGGGATTGCTCTCGTTAACCTTCACCATCAATAATAAGCTCGGAACGACACTCAACATATCACATTTAGTTGACTTCACCTATGCAAAACAGAAAACAATAAAATTCAAGGCAATAAATCTAAACTGGGCTTAAATTAATTTATGTAATTCCATATATATATTGATGTTCTAATATGTGGAATACTGAATACTTAAGAGAGGGATTCAGTCCTCTAGGCACTTAAATGGTAAAGAATCATAACAGTTTTGAGCCAGATTTCAAGGTTCCCATGTAAGCTGACTAAACCAAAGGGAAACCCATTGCCCAGTTGATCTGACTCACAGAGCTCCTAGAGGACAGAGCAGAAAGGCCCCTTCGAGTTTTCTAGTGCTATAAATCTTTATCTGGCTCCTGGGAAGCCGCTGGTTTGTTTGAACTGCAGACCTTGCA
>NW_022109491.1:33385054-33386166 GCF_000313985.2 Echinops telfairi
TCTGTCCTGGATTCCCTGTGTTTCCAGTTGCTATCTGTACCAATGTACATCCTCTGGTCTAGCCAGATTTGTAAGGTAGAATTAGGATCATGATAGTGGCGGGGGAGGAAGCATTTAAGAGTTAGAGGAAAGTTATATGCTTCATGGTTGCTACCCTGGACTGTCACTGTTTAAGGGAGTAGAAAGCCCCATCTTTCTCCCAAGGGCCTGCTGGTAGTTTTGAACGGGAGACCATTCGGATCGCAGCCCACCGCCTATCACTACACCACCAGGGCTCCTATGTGAGGTGAGAGCCTCCTTTTCCTCCCGCAGACAGGGCTCCAGTGTTTAAGCCATTGACCTTGTGGTTGGTGGTTTCGGCGCCTAGCCCCAGTGCCATCAGGGCTTAGGCAGAGCACTTCTCCTCTGGCCTACAGGCTCACCTGGAGTCCGCGTCAACTTGAAGGCAATGGATATTTGACAGGGCGTGGCACATTTCTGTTGGCCACTGTCACCTTGGAAAGGCTGTGATACGTGATATTAAATTGTGCTAATCTGAGAGGTGGGGGGACTTCAGGCTCTTTGTGTAGAAAACCTCTCTCAGTCCCATTTCGTGGGAGCAATGCTTTTACAGCTGCTAGCCACGTTGAGCTTCTCTTTTCTAAATGCCCACAGCGCTCCCCAGTGGATGATTGACTTCATTGTGGGAAAAAAAAAGGTTTTCAAAATATTTAAATATGGTGGCCCAATAATAGTTAAGGGCTAGGAGGGACAAGCACCACGTGATGAGTCATTGAGCATTCGCTTCCTTCCCCACCTAGAAATGGCCCTTAAGAATTTTATCATAAGTATTTTTCACCCTGTCAAGAGGGCTGCACACAGATTCATTGCGCTTTAACGCACTGCTGGGAATCTATCTGCCTTTCCACTCCAGACATAACTGAATCAGAATCTACAGTAACCAGTTGCAAGACCAACTTCTAACAAGGCCTCCATTGTCAAAATGCAGGTGCAGATTCAGTATATCTGGAGTGGAAAGCCAAGTTCTTCTCAGGTGTCTAACTGCAACAAGCTACCTCGAGTGGCCGTAATATTGGAGTAAACGCTTTAGATAGCAAGAAAGCACTATTTGC
>NW_022109491.1:33387642-33402206 GCF_000313985.2 Echinops telfairi
GAAAAAATTGGGGGTGGAATATTAAAGTCAGAACCAAATCACTGCCATCGAGCCAATTCTGATCCATAGTGAGTGTAGAGAACAATGTAGAACTGTTATTTGGAGTTTTAATGCTTTAGACCTTAATCAGAGCAGACGCCTTCATCTTATTCCACAAAACTGGTGTATTTGTATTGCTGACCTGGCCGTTGGCAGTCCAAAGCATTTGTTCTCCATGACACCACCAAGGCTCTTTTGTGGTGCATTAGAATAAAAATAGTAATATTATAACAGCCACTTGTTGAGTGTTTAATGTTTTCTTTGAAGGATTTTCCACAATTTGACTATTTAAATCATCCCAGTGACCCTCTTACCCTGGAGTAATTACTCCCATTTTACAGTGAAGCACAGAGAGGCTTCACCAGTGGCTGAATCTAAATCAGTTCTGTGTTCTTAAAACAGTTCAATTCCACATATTTTCTTCCTTCTGTCGCCTTATTCTAGTTTTAGTCCTTTGAAAAGAACCACTTCTCAGGATTGTATTTTACAAGAGACAGTGTGTTTTTAGGTCATTGAAGTTTTAGAAGGGTGAGCTAGAGGAGACTAGAGGCAAAGTCAGTTTATATGAGGTGGAAGTAAAAGCAACACAAAACAAATTTCCCTCTACAGCCCATAGGTAACAGGAGAGGTTTTCTGGGTTTTCAGAAGACAGTCTAGTAGTTCCATGGAAAAATACAAAGCCTTGAAAGGAGAGAGATGTTTCTCATGAACAATTAAGGGTGATTTCTGTGAAAAGGAGCTATTCCGTTAACAACAATCAGGGGAAGCAGTGAGCTGTCTGAGTCCTTGTAACATCTGTTATAACTGCACCTGCTGCAAAGATTTCCTGGATCCTAGTCCCAAAGGAAAGTCAGTCTGCAGGAAATGAGACAAGTGCATAATGCTTTTACAGGAATAAGACAACATTTAACTTCTGGGGCTGAATTCCTGACAATATTACATATCTCCTGTGTTGTTCATAACACTTCACCTGGTAGACATTTGTGAAGTGAAAAATGAGTGACACAAAAAAATCAGACCTATGTTCTGAAACAGTGTCCAGAGCACATGGGGCCCCCAGTCAATTGAGCGACTTCATGGCGTATGCCAATCAGTTCTCTCTCTAATTCAAGAGTTCACAAAGGAAAACAAAGCATCTCCCAGCTCCCAGGGATCATTCAAAGCCTGTTTTTCCATTTGTTCTCAAAGTCAATGGTTCTCAAACTCTAGAGTGAATCAGAATCACCCACAGGTTAGTTAAAATATGGATGGCAGCATCCCGAGTTTCAAACTCAGTATCTCGGTGGTGCTCACAGATGTGCACTTCCATAAGGTGATGCTGAGATTACTGGCCTGGGAGTCCTATTTGAAAATCTTGCTCTAATTGCTTTAGACAGTTTTCTTTCTTCTGTGTTTATTCTTATATTCTAGGACTTTAGGTCTCCCTTCAGAAAATCTAGTGCTGAGAGATTCCCATCTCTTCTTTCAAATCAATGTCAAGGATAAGAACTTGCCTCTCTCTTCCTTCTCAACTTTAACCTCATCTGCAGCATTCGCTCTGTGAAGAAATGGGATGCGTTACTTTCAAAAGATCCAGAAAGAGAGTTCAGTGAGTCCAGGCAGTCTGAGTTAATAGATTGAACCAAGTATTTCCCACCAGAGGGCTCATCACCTGGTGATAATATCCCAGAGCAGATTTCCTGCAGGCAGACCACTCTTGGGAAATGTTAGTTTTGTCCATTCCTGTCTATGAAGGCTTGGAAAGAACTAAATTTTCTGAATTTCATTTAAAGACCATAGAAGAGATTGATGGTTTGGGGATCAGAAATTGTCCATTTAAATGGTAAAAAAAAGTATAATTTTTATGTTGAATATTTATCATATTTCTATACAATTATAGGGATGCTGATTAACCACTTATGATATACAGATGACACAATCTTGCTTGCTGAGGACTTTGAAAAGGTTGAATCTGTCAAGGATCTCATCTTGCTTGGATGCACAACCAGTGCTCATGGTAGCAGCAGTCAAGAAATCAAAAGACAAGTTGCATTAGGTAAATTTGCTGCACGAGACCTCTTTACAATATTGCAAGACAAGGATGTTACATCAAGGAGTAAAGTGCCTCTGACCCCAGCCCTGGTATTTTCAATTGCATGAAAATGCATGTGAGAGTTGGACAATGACAAAGGAATACTGAAGAAGAAATGGGGCATGTGCTGGAGAAGAATATTGAAAGGGCCACGGACTGTTACAGGGCAAACCAATCTGTCTTTGAAGAAGCACGGGCAGAGTGCTCCTTAGAGACAAGGATGGTGACACCTCCTGGTATGTGTTTTGGATGGGTAAACCAAGCCCCTGGAGAAAGACATCATGTTTGGTAAAGTAGAGGAGCAATGAAAAGAGGAAGGTCTTCAAGGAGATGGATCGACACAGTGGCAGCACCCAGGGCATGAAGCATGGGATCAAGTTTGAAGTGGGCACAGGACTGGGCAGTGTTTCCTTCCACTGCTTATAAGATTGCCAGGGTCAGCAACAACATAGCACTATGATTATAAGGAGCCCGGGGGTGCATTGGTTAAGTTCTTGATTGCTAACCAAAGTTTGGTGATCTAACTCACAAGCATTTCTGCAGGAGACAGATGTGGCTGTAGAATAAAACTGTAAAATAAAATTGTAGAATAAAACTGCTCTCTGTGTGGTTTTAAAGGCACTGCGAGCTTGAGCATAGAGAGATGGGTGCAAATCCTTCCTGCATCAGACTGCTAACTGGCTCCCAGTACAGAAAACTCATTAAATCTGACTAATCCGTTAATATTTTGCCAAATAAAAACTGACATTATCATCAGTATATGGCCCATTTGCCTGTCAGTTTGTTGTGCGAGGTGAACAGCTTTCAGCAGAGCTTTCAGCCTGAGAACAGACGATGTTGAAGGCATAGGCTGTCCAATACCGGGGAATTAGTCACTGAAAACCCTATGGATAGCATTGAAACCTTGTCAGATGCTGAGCAAAGAGTGAATAGAAGCAGAAGTTTGTCAAAGATAGTGCCGGAAGATGAGCCCCTCACATTGGGCCACCGACAATGTTGACGGCGATAGGATAATATCTATCCACCAGCCCAGAAACCCAATGAATACAACTTTTACTCAAGTGTACACTAACCACTAAAGCTCATGGCAAAGAAATCGAAGAATTTTACCTATGTCTTCAGTCTGGAATGCGTCAAACATACCATCAAGATGCATTGATAATTAGTGGCGATTGGAATGCAAAAGTTGGAAACAAAGAGGAAGGAACAGTAGTTGGAAAATATGGTCTTGATGACAGCAATGAAGCTGGATGTCACATGACACCATCTTGCAAGCCCGACAGCTCTTACCTTACAAATATCTCTTTTCAGCAGCGTGAAGATAACTGTACATGGACTTTTCCAGATGGAATACATAGAAAACAAATTGACACCATCTGTGGGAAGACGTGATGGAGAAGCTCAATATGGCAGATGAAATCAGGCCAGAGACTGACTGTGGAACAGAGCATCATTTGCTCAGACGTACATTCTGGTTGAAATTGAGGAAAATTAAAACAAGTCCACAAGAGCTAAAATATGGCTTTGAGTCTATCCCACCTGAGTTTTGAGAACAGATTTGATGCATTAAACACAAAAGACAGAAGATCTCATGAACTGTGCGAAGAAATCAAGAACACTATTTGTTAAGAGAGCAAAAGGTTTTTTAAAAGATAAGCAAGAAAGAATAGATCAGAGGGGATATCAGAAGAGACTCTGAAACTTGCTTTTAATAGTAGAGTAGCTAAGACAAATGGAAGAAATAGCAAATGACTTAAGCAGAAAATTTCAAAGAGCAGCTGCAGAAGATATAGTAAAATATTATAATAAACTGCACAGCCCTACAGCTAGAAAACCACAGAGGAAGAACACACTCAGCAAGTTTTAAACTGAAAGAATGCAAGAAAAAAAATCAAGCCTCAACTTGTGCTCTTGAAAGATTCTATGGGCAAAATATTGAATGATTCAAGAAGCATAAAATAGATGAAAAGAATACACAGAGTCCCAGTACCAAAGAACGAGTTGACAGTTGACCATTTGAAGAGATATATATGAGCAAAAACTAATGGTCCTGAAGGAAGAAGTCCAACCTGCACTAGAAGCATCAGCCAAAAACAAGGTCCCAGGAATTGATGGGCTACGAATTGAAATATTTCAACAAGCTGATGAAACACTGGATTCACTCACGTTTCTGTATCAGGAGATTTGGAAGATCGCTACTTGGCCAACTGACTGGAAGAGATCTATCGTAGTACCCATTGTAAAGAAAGGTGACCTAACAGAATGCACATATTAGAGAACAATAACATTAATATTATGTGCAGGTAAAATTTTGCTGAAGATCAATCAACAACAGTTGTAGCAGTACATTGTCAAGGAACATCCAGATAAAGAATAGGAGAGATAAAGAATAGGATGTGGAACAAGGGGTATCATTGTTGATGTCAGGTGGATTGAAGTTGACAGTAGAGGATACTAGAAAGATGTTTACTTATGTTCATGGACTATGCAAAAGCATTGGCCTCTGTGGTAGAAGACAAACTATGGATAGCCTTAATAAAAGTGAGAATTCTAGAACACTTCATCCTGTTCATGAGGAGCTGACACATGGTTTAAGAGGCAGTTGTTAGAACAGAATAAGGGAATACCGCATGATCTAAAACCAGGAAAGGTGTGCGTCAGGGTTGTGTCCTCTCACCATACTTATTCAATCTGTGTGCTGAACAACTAATTAAAGAAGCTGAATTATATGAAGAAGAATGTGGTATCACGACTGGAGACTTATTAATAACCCAGGTTATGCAAATGATACAACTCTGCTTGCTGAAAGCGAGAAGGGCTTGAAGCACTTGCTGATGAAGCATGGATTATACTTTTTAGTCTGTTTTCCACCTCATTCAAAAGAAAATCAAACTTTTCATAACTGGACCAATTGGCAACATCATGAAACATGAAGAAAAGATGAAAGTTGTTAAAGATTTCATCTTGCCTGGGTCTACAATCAATGCTCATGGAAGCACCTGTCAAGAGATCAAATGACACCTTCGTAGGGCAAATCTGCTGCACAAGACCTCTTTAGAGCGTTGAAAAGGATGTTACTGTGAGGAATAAAGTGCGCCTGACCAAACTCCTGGTATTTTTCAATCATCTCTTATGCATATGAAGTTGGACATTGAAAAAGGAAGACTAAAGAAAAACGGGTGCCTTTGAACTACAGTGCTGGTGAACAATATTGAAAGACCCATGGACTGCCGAAAGAACGGACAGATCTCTTCGGAATACCTACAGAGAGAAGGCTCCTGAGCAGCAAAGGTGGCGAGAGTGCCTCTGGCAGACTTCGGACATGTCATCAGGAGAGCCCAGTCCCTGGAGAAGGGCACAGTGCGTAGTAAAGTGGAGGGGCAGCCAAAGAGAGGGAGGCTTTGAAGGAGATGAATTGGCACAGTGGTTCTAATAATGGGCTTAAACAGAAGGGCAATTGGGAGGTGGGCACAGGCCCGGGCAATGTTTCATTCTGTTTTACACAGAGTCTTTATGAGTGAAAATGACTCAGTGGCACCTAACAACAGTAACAACAACAACAACATGTAGCCCTGGTGACACTCGTGACTAAAAGAAGCCAATTCAAAGGCATATGATCATGAATATTCAAGGAAAGTTTGATTATCATGCTCCAAGGAGTAATCCATATGTACTGGAAATTATTTTTTATGACTGGTGACTTATTTAAATATTTATATCTCTGAGCATTTAATTTAGGAACCACTTAAAATCAAATGTGCAGTAACATTATAATAATCCCTTCCATTCTTGAAAGCCATTCCGTACACAGTGGCTGCCAAGGCATTCTATGATTTATCAAGGATGTTTTCTCATTTAGGACTAGACTTCCATCAACTCTGGCCACAGGTAAGTAATAACCTTATTTTACCCAGGAAGAAACCAAGGTTCAGAGAAGTTAATTACATAATAAAAAGCCACACAGCTAACAGGCAGTTGACCTAAATCTAAAACCTGCCCCTTTGCAGCCAGTGCACATTCTGCCTTGCTGTGTTGTCTTTGAAGACATGGGAGGGCACAGAGTGAACGAAATGGGCTGCCTGTGAGCTGCAGAAGCACCTCTGGGTTCTGATTGGGAGAAAAGTGGGACTAGGCAAGTGAAGCCGGGTGTTTTCTCTAGATGATCGTAACTCCCTAATCTCACCACCGGCATCGCTTCTTTCAACCCCTCATTTGGCAGAGATCCTGAGGAACGAGATGCAGCTTTTGGAAAACCTGTGCAAATTGAAGCCATTCCCGAACATTTTCACTCCTGGCCAATGGCCGCGGCAATCCCCACGAATGTGTAAACATGGATAGGGACGGTTGCCCTGACAAAAGGCAAGCTTGTCTTCATCCATCTGGGCATGCTCACCACCACACTGCTGTTCTTCATTCACAGCCCCCACCTAGCTTCCTTCTCCTCTTGATCGTTCTTTCCTTCTCATCACATCTTCTCTCTCTTCTCCAGGGTTTCTGTCCATCCCCCCACCGCACCCCCTTCCATTGGCTCCTGTCTCTGACCACTCTCCGTGTCTCTTCTTTATCCTGTTTGCTCCTCCCTTCTTCCATCTTCGATCTTGTTCTTTTCTCTCATCTTATATCTGTCTTGCCTCCCCTCCCAGACTCTCTCCTGTCAAAACAACCTCTTTAGAAAGAAACATCATTTCAATCATTTGACCATAGGGCAAATATTCTACAATATAAAATACCACAGGGAACATTTTTTTCTTTCCTGAACTCAACAGGGATGTGACTCTACTAGCTAAATCAATTCCTCCCCGAGTGATGAGCCCGGGGGAATAGAGGAGGACGCTGGTTAGCACAAAGCCAGGCAAATTCATCATGCCAAGCAGACATCAATTTTATCTATTCAAAAAGTCTTCCTGCAGCCAGCTTTAAGTCAACAATTTCCTTGAGTTTCTGGACTGGTTCCGATACATTTAAAATGGCCTAAATCAGGGGATGTGGGCAGAAGGTGGCTGGGAGTGGCAGGAATTCTCGGATTTATTATGAGATCAAGCTGGATTTTGAATATGAAAGCACACAGCATAGCTTATGTTCAGGCTTGCCTTATTCCAAGTATTGATACCATATTCATGCAAGCATTGCAAAATCGACACCTATCCAACTTTGAAAGGAGCATCGTAGATTGCTGAATGCTGCTTGAACTTTTCGTGTGGAGGCTATGAAGGGTAGGGGACCTCTGAACTTGGGAATGTAGCAATCTCAATTTTGTGCTTCAGCTCTGGGATGCTGGACCTCTGAACTCGGGAATGTAACAATCTCAATTTTGTGCTTCAGCTCTGGGATGTACAGCATAACATACCTGGAATCCATGAAAAGAATTTTTAAATTCCATGTGAAATATAGCTTAATAATTCTCCCTGGCCCAAAGAAAATAATTGGTATCCCAACAAAGTCATTAATAGGAGTAATGGAAGGGGCAAAGCCTGGAAAAATCATTTTTGAACATTTCAAAATGAGACAAAACAGGAAAATGTCTGGGTTTCACAGTGCTATTTAACAAGTACACACTCTCTGCTCAGGGGGCCCACTCCTCCCCTCCGTCATGAATTACACTGCAGCTCATGGTGCCCCTTATTGTAATGTGGGTACAATCTTCATCTTCCATGTAAGGTTAGGAGGACAAGGTGGGAGGGGGAGAAGTAAAGCATTCTAAAGTTCTGTATGCGCTACAGAGATTACTACCAGGTTTCTCTCGACTGGCGAGTGAGTAACAAGGTGGGAGGGGGAGAAGTAAAGCATTCTAAAGTTCTGTATGCGCTACAGAGATTACTACCAGGTTTCTCTCGACTGGCGAGTGAGTAAGCAAGGGTGAGATTCCAAGATTTTCAGAGCTTCCACAAGCTGGATCACTATGGCTCCTTGTGGAAGCCAAAAGGAAGCCCACTGCTAGCCCATGCATTTAAACTCCTGGTGACCCCTACGTAGGCTTTCTGTGGCTTTGCAAATCTTTATGGAAGCAGACTGCCTCACCTCTCTTGCGTGGAGTGTTGGTGGGCTTGACCTTTCTATTAGAAATCTAATTGTTACCCGAGAGTGACACAAGAGCTCCTAGTTAACAGCCCCTAAACCTATTCATGCAAAATGGGTTAAGGATACAGATGGGGGGTTTGGACAAAATTGTGGATTTTTTGCTACCATATATACTCATTCACCCATTTCCTTCTTGTCCATTGATCTTTTGGAAATTGTGGAGGATATGAAATATTGATTTATGTCTGTATAGGTTAAAGGGAGAGTTATTTGAGAGTTGAAGTCACTGGGTGGTACAATTGGTTTATCTTTGACTTCTAAAGGATGTCAGCTCAAATCCACGCCGACAGCATAAGAAAGGTTTGTCAATTATAAGGACTCAGAAGAAAGGTGTATTTCTTTGAAAAACTAAAGCCACAAAAACCATACGGAGTAACTCTGCTCTGTAATCCTTCAGGATTGTTATCCAATGGTATTGACTCTGTAGGGACAGGCTTGTTTTGATATGTGAATAGTTTATGCTGGTTTTTAATTACAGACAGTCCCTGAGATATGAATGATAGCTATTCCTAAGTGTGTCTAAGTAAATCTTTAAGTTAGCTTTGTACGTTAAGTGCACCAACTCTGATTTTGGACTAATTTAGTGCAAGAAAAGTTGCAAAACCTTTTCAATGATTTAAAAAGTTATATGCAGTGAAGGTAATTACAATAAAGAATTTTTTGCAAGTATGGGTTGATTTGTTTTAAATGAGGGCAAATTTACATGATAATAAAGGGGAAATTCAATTTGTTAATAATGTACATTCATGACCCAAGGCCTGATTGTGTACAGAACACTCTTTCTATTTCATAGGAAATGTGTTTTTTGGAATTTTACATGTTTTGTGTCCACCTGTGTGCTCCTCTTAGAGGAATTGTGACTGAGTGAAGATTGTATGATCTCCTTGGATGGTCAATAAATAAAAGTTTTCTAAAATAATGAGTAAAAGGTCCAGACAGAGACTTGGAAAGCAGAAAAGGGTAAGGTAGGAAAGTCTATTTATAATACAGTAGTAACTAAGAATTAACATTTTAAAGAAATGGGTGGAATGAAGAAAATCATGTTCAAGAAACTCAGTGGAATGTGAATTAGAATAAGGAGGGAATGAGGTCTAGTGTTATCACAGTAGCCAGATGATCAGACTACTGATGAAGACTGAATGATTTTAAGGAAAAATAGAATCGTAGAAAATCATTGATGAAATGTACATCAGACATCAGATTTGCCAAGGTTTTCCACAATCACCCGGAGAGCTTTGAACACACTATGCATAGCTCCATCTTCCCTCGCCGCTCATTGTAATTCTTTAATTCAAGAGTTTCATTTTGTAATGAGCCAGTGATCCAACGTGGTTCAAAACTTTCTGCAAATCAAGGAGTAGCTGAAGATCAAACCAGGTGCAGAATAAAGACATCTGTTTTGGACTATCCAAAGGCACACTGAAGGAACCCTGCAAATGCCATGGTGAAGTGCTCAGCTGCTGACTAATAAGGCGGGTGGTGGGAACCCACCTGGTCACTCTTCAAGACAAAGATGAGGCAATCTGCTTCCCCAAAGGTTCCAGTCAAGAAAACTCAAAGGGGCAGCTTTTATCATCTTGGGTCGTTATGAATCGACAAACTGAACAGCACCCACAATCAACAAATGGGCACATCAACATGCTTCTTACTGGGGGTAGGGAGGCATTTTTCTTACAAAATGGTAGAAATTGGAAGCCATTTGATTCTTTCTACATTTTTCATAAGTTTCAGGAATTCAACTCTAACACCTTCCCTTTCAAAAGGCGCCCACATGCCACCCACATTGGCTCATTTTCATCACTCAAATGTTGAAGAAGGCTACTTCAACCTAGTGTGACACAGTCATTTCCAGCATCGAGTCTTGAGACATTAGGAAAAGCTGGCCACAGGCTTTTGTTGTTGAGGTTTGGGGGTTTTGTTTTTGTCTATACTGAATTAAATGATTTCTTCCTTCTAGGGTGTTTTCCCTTTTTTCGCCTTGCAAGAAGCATATTCATTTTCAAACTTGTTGTCATGAGCCTTTTTACATTCCTATGAAAATCTGTCAAAATTCCCTATTACTTATATTTAGCAAAGTTCAAATCATTCCTCCTCTGCAAGCCTCAGGAACCTGAGTTACCAACTAGACAGACTGAAAAGGCAAGTTTAAAGAGCCTGGCAGAAGAACTGCCTAGAAGTTCAGGTTTTTTCTACTGAGCCTACAGATGAATTCCTTACCTTCTGTTGCTCCTGCATTCCACCCAGTGCACTGTTTGTAAGTGAAAGCACATAGAGCGCTATTTAGTATTACCATTAGAGATCTATTTTTAATATACGATACTGCTTTCCCTTTCCTCAGCACATTTTATTTCGCTAAATATCAGTGATAAAGCTTACAGAGAATAATGGAGGGTTTAAATTAATATGTCTGTTACTGCTGATCTCAGAAACAAACAAAACAAGTAAAGGTTTAACCTCTTTTCAACCGGTTGCATGCTATAGCAGGGAAATGAAGACAAAAACATAGTGGAATTTATTTTTTTAATGTGGAATCTACAGCAAATCAGAAACTACATTCTAAAAGCCTTGGTCAAGACCATTAGATGTTGCTTTTAAAAATAATTTGAATGTACTCATTTTGTAGTTAAAAGCATATCATATTCAGGTTTACTAACTCCCTCCACTCTACTCATCGTTTTTGGTCTCCAGAGACATATTTTTCCCCCTTTTACGTTAACCCAACCAAGCCCAACCAAATTAAACCTCTTAGCAGAATTTCGCTCTTGGCTTTAAGACAAAGAATAACTCCAGTTAGACAGAGTCAATGAAGGGTTCCTACAGGAAGTGAGGTTGTCTGGGAATTTCAGTCCAAGAACACTGTTTCTGCCAGATGGTGTCGGATGCAAGGAATTCTGGAAAACGTAGTGCCAAGAGTGGCATGCTGTCCACAACATGACACTAGTTCGTGGTCCCGGCCCTGAGGCAATATCTCTATAAAAGAACTCAAAAGTTTCATGAAGAGAGTAAGGCTGACTCTATCTGAATTATGGTCCTACTCAGTTATACAAGGGAGCCGCTCTGGCCTCTGTCTCTGGTCTAGCCATCTCCCTTTGTGCTCACCTGCTGATTCACTCCCACTGCCCCTGAGTCAAGTCCAACTCACAGAGACCCTATAAAGGTAGAGTAGAACTGTCCCATAGGGTTTGCAAGGCTGTAAATCCTTATGGGAGAAGAAGACCATATTATTCTTTCTCAGACTGCCTGGCATTTTCAACCTTCTGGCTTTACAGTTAAGGGCCCACCATGTAACCCACAACGTTACCAGGACTCCCTGCTGTGTATGCAACCACCTCCTAATAGAGATACAAACAAAACTCCTCAACTCTGCCATGGCGATGACTCTGAACATGACCAGTGTAGACCCACTCCTGGTGCTGCCATCTAAGGCTGTCTTTGGCATCTGCTCTTGAGTGCGAAGCTTGCTTGCTGTAGCAATGTGGTCTATTCTCACATGGAATCTTCATCAAAATATTTATAACTCGACTTTGGAATCTGTTATTTTGTACCTTATATGGCTTCTGGTGGCTTTAGCCCCATGCAAACACATGCTTGGCTACTGTGTTTCCTTATAGTATCTGCTTTTAGACTTGTTTTAGAGGTCACTAAGAACCAAACCCAACCCACTACCATTGAACTGATACTATCTCATAGCAATCCTATAGGATGGGGAAGAACTGCCCCTGTGAGCTTCCAAGATTGTAACTCTTCATGGGAGTAGAGAGCCAGGTCTTTTGTCCTTGGAGTACCAAGTGGTTTCAAACTGCTGACCTTGCAGTTAGCCCAACATGCAGCCACCTCACCACTAGGGCTCCTTTTTTAAGAAAAGACCCTCAATTCAAACATAGTTTATTTTGTTTTTGTTGTTTATTTGTCACAACTGCGTTGACAGCAGCTAAAGATCGTTTGTGCAATAGAAGGCGATGCTTCCCAGCTTTGCTCTGTTCTCACAAGTACTGTGTTTGAGCTTTTGTCACAGCCATTTGGTCAATCAATCATGTGGATAGTCTCTCTTGTTTCCCCCAACCTTCTACTTTACCAAGCACCATATCCTTTTCCAGGAGCTGGTCTTCCCCAGTAACGTGTCCATTGTTGTTGTTAGGTGCCACCAAGTCGGATCCAACCCATCACGACATTATGCACCACAGTACGAAACACTGCCACCGTGGTCCTTGGCCATCCTGACAATCGTTCCTACACTCGAGTCCCTTGTTGCAGCCATGGTGTCCATCCATCTCATTGAGAGCCTTCCTCTTTTCCCCTTTCCCTCTGCTTTACCAAACCTGATGTCCTTCTCAAGGCACTGCGCTCTCCTGACAACAGGCTCAGTGAGATGTGAGCTGAAGTCTCACTGTCCTTCCCTTCAAGGAGCACTCTGGCAATACGTCTTCTATGACAGGTTGGTTTGTCATTTAAGCAGCCCATGGTACATTGGATATTCTTCTCCAGCACCACAATTCAGATACATTGACTCTTCTTTGGTCTTCCTTGTTCAATGCCCAACTTTCATATAGTATTTTGTAAACACTCCTTTGTAAAGTTTTAAGCAGAACTAAGACAATTCATGAGGAAACCATTATCAGGAGGCCAAAAGCATGCACAACGTTCACAACCTTGTGACAAATTATTGATAATGGAAAACAAAGGACATTATCACGAAGTCCTGATGCACTCTCTGCCATTGAGTCCATTCTGACTCAGTGACCTTACAGGATGGGATAGAATGACCCCTGTAGGTGTCTGAGACCGTAACTCTTTATGGGGACAGAAAGCCTCATCTTTCTCCCATAGAGAAGTTGGTGGTTTTAAATTGCTGACCTTGTGGTTAGTAGCCCTGTGAGTAAATGCTACATCACCAGGGCTCCTAATCATTATTGGTGACAGGTTGCTACATCACTTTCCTAGATCGCAGAATGAAGCAGCAAAAAGAATATGATTGGGATACATACACAATTGTAGATTCCAAAGGCTTATGGGATTGATCCTGGGGTATTGACCACTCTGCTTCACGAATATCAGGGCTGATTCATGACCATATGGCTCTGTGTTGTAGGAACTAGTACCCCAACTTTTGAGATGACATAAGGGTATTGTCAGTATATCATTAAGGCATTCCCAAACAAATCCTCTGATTCGTCAAGAAAACCTGATTTTAAATATTGATGAGAAAGATATAAAGGATTTTTTTTCAGTTAAAGTACATGGAAAGGTGCACCTATACAAATTAGTAAAAACATACATAGCAGAACAAGCTATTTCTAAGTCAAAACTATTCATGTATAAGACCTAAACTCCTGTAAGACAAAAAGCAAGGAGTGTGAAAACAGCAAGTATATTGATAGTCTAATGGGATGTTTTTACCAGTCAATAAACTCAAGTTCCCAATGGAACACCCCAAAGAAACCTCACTGCCATTGAGTTGGTACTAATTCATAGCGACCTTATAGGACAGGGTAGAACTGGTTCTGTGAGTTTCTGAGACTTCTACTCTTTACCAGAGTAAAAAGCCTTGTCTTTCTCTCATAGAGTAGCTGGTGGTTTCCAATGGCTGACCTCAAGGACCGCAGCCCACTATACCACCAGGACTCCTTGCCAATGTAAAGCAATGTCAAAATTGTTTAATAAAGTTTAGAGACATTAAAGTTCATGACCTTGAAAAAGTCATCTTGTGCTTCAGGATCTCTTAAGATCAAATCCAAATTAGTGCTTCGGTTCCATTCATTCATCTGTGACAAATGTGCCTAAGTAGGCTTGACCCCTCTCAGTTGGACTGCACACAGATTGGTGGGGAAAGCAAGGTTGCGTCCATGCCAGTGGGGTTCCAATAAATACTTTTATTGAGGCTTCCTGTGATACATAACATTTTGGGGTGAGATCAAACCTAAATCTCTCTCATCTATGGAAAATACTACGGCATTTACACAACAAACTAAAATCCAGGTAGCCTAATGCATGAATTTTTTTTTTCATGATTTTACAATAACTTTATTTGTCTCTCATTATGTCTTTTACTTTGATGTATATTTTGCCAGAGATTAACATTGCTACTTCTAACTGTTGTTAGCTTGATATATTATTTTCCATACTTTGGCCTTTAATCTGTTTGTCTTTATGTCTAAGGTGCATTTCTTGTAAGCAGCATATTAAAAGTTCATTTTTTTCTTATTCACCCTGTCTTTGTCTCTTTTTTTTTTTTAACATTTTATTAGGGGCTCATACAACTGTTATCACAATCCATACACTCATCAATTGTGTAAAGCGCATTTGTACATCGTTTCTCAAAACATTTTCTCTCCATTTAAACCCCCGACATTAGGTCCTCATTTTTCCCCTCCCTCCA
>NW_022109491.1:33403560-33434369 GCF_000313985.2 Echinops telfairi
AGGCCTGCGGATAATGCATGAATTCTTCTGGATCACCAAAAGCAGAAGAAAAAACAAAGACACTTACCTAGCAAGATAGCCCAAGTGGACTCCCCCTGTTGGAGGTCTATTTACAATATAATGTCACGATGACTCAGAATAAACCTGGAGAGAATTGTGTTAAGTGTTCTTCCCCAGAGCAAGATGCTCTTCTCCTGGTCACCCACCAACAGCCATGGGTCACTTTCTCCGAAACAAGCCAAACCTGCATGAACTTTGTGTCAGACATTTTTTTTAAATCATTTTATTGGGGGCTCATACAACTCTTATCACAATCCGTACATACATTGACTGCATAAAGCACATTTGTATGTTTGTTGCCCTCATCATTCTCAAGCATTTGCTCTCCACTTAAGCTCTTGGCATCAGCTCCTCATCTTTTTGAGTCAGACATTTTACTTAGTCTAAATGGTCACAGATTTTTTGGAATGTGCACTCTTATCTTTCCCTTGTCTGATCATGAATTTTGGTAGGAATTCTTTAATCACCATCATGAGTGTCTTCTTATACTCTTCTGTAATATCAAATTAGGATTACTGGCAAGGGTAGGCCACATTGGAGGAATAAATGCTCTCCAAACCAGCTGACTTAAAGTCAGGGTGATCTCCTCTGAGGATCTTGGTTCAAGATACAGTACATTTTTTCTGCATAGCAAGGTAGAGGAGGGAGGGTGATAGCTTGATTATAGACAGCCTTTAGATAGGCATTTCATAGAACATTGTCTTGGAGACCAATTAAAATATTGATTCACAATAAATGTAATGGCCAGACTAATATGTTTTTAGTCTGTTTTTCTAACCACACAGAATTTTTCAGAAAAGCACAATGTACAGAGCATAATGATCTACTGGTTTCTCTGGACCATTTATTCAATTAGAAAATAAAGATAATAAAAAAGGCTTTTAGCACCAGTTTTCTAAGACTCAATTTCAAAAGAACACTGATGGGCGAAGATCTTTGTGGGTTTTCTCAATTTCCATGAAAGATAAACTTAGAACAAGAATATTAAAAACAATATTAGGGCGATTGTCTGAAATAACCCACAAAACCAATGTCTTATGGTTTTGTGCAAAGGAAAACAATTACTATGAGGCATCCATTTTTATATGAGGGCATGCCCCCTCCCCCCCAAAAAAAAACAGATTTAATTTCAATGCTATGTATTTGAAAAAAATTTAAAACAAAATAACCTTATTACCTTCAAAGTACTCTCCATTATACTGAATACATTTGTCAAATCTATGATTCCATTCTTGGAAGCCTTTTTCAAAGTCATCTGTTTGGATGGCTCACAGCACCTCCCTCAGTTTTTCTTTGCCTCTTCTGTGTAGTCAAATCACTGTCCTTTCATTCTCAGAAACAAAAAGAAATCGCATGGAGCAAAGTCAGGTGAGTAAGGCACCTAGGGCAAAAGAGGTATAAGGGATTTTGCCCAAAACTGGCACACTGAGATGGTTGCATGAGCAGGTGCCTTGTCGTGGTGGCACAACTAGTCCCCCATCTGCCACAGATCAGGCCTTTCTGTCTCACACTGTTATGCAATCTTTTCAGAATCTCTAAAGAGAAAGCTTGATTAACAGTCTGACCTGGTGGAATGAACTCCAAAGGCACGATGAGCCAACATTTTCATCTGTTCAGGAAGTTGACAGATGCCAAGGATGAGGGTTGTCATAATTTTACATTTATCTGTTTTGAAACAAGAAAACCAATTTGTACACTCGAGTTTTTCCCATAGCACTGTCCTTGTAAGCTGTGTTTAACATCCCAACAGTTTCTTTGGCATTTTTCCTGACCAGGAAACAAAATTTCACAGTTCACCCTGTTTTCTTAAATCAGCCATCACAAAACACAAGGTTTGAGTGAAACTGCTTTTATGAAAAAATTGACTCTGATCTGAGAGAACCTTCCCAGGCAATGCCACTGGGTGCACTAACTCAGCCTGAGTTGCTCAATGCTTGCTTAGTGTGGAAAATGGTACTACAAAAACTCCTCTCTGCCAGCACAGTTACATTTGGGGATTTTTGGTTGTTGTTGTACCCTGAACTTCCCATAGAAGCAGCATCGTTAGCAACGTATTTTGAAAAACCTCAGGTTGCCTATTCATATGCCTGACATATAGGTAAAAACAAACTCTTACTCAGATAATTTAGGAGATAGGAGAAAAAAAAATGGTTTCCAGACAATAAAGTGCCTTAAAACACCAAAAATATTCCCGTATAAAATACCCACAGTAAAGTTTTCATCTATTCAGTGACTCATTTCTGTTCCTTGTGATTTGGGGCCAAGGATAATCTGCAAACCCCATCACCTTCTACACCAAACTAGTCAGTTCTGACTCATGGGGACCATAGGACAGGGTAGAACTGCACCTGTAGGTTTCCAAAGTATAACTCTTTATGGGGTAGAAAGCCTTATCTTTCTCCTGCAGAATGGCTAGCGACTTCAAACTGCTGACCTTGGGGTTAGCGGCCCAACTCATAATCCACTGCACCACCAGTCCTCCTCCCTTTTACATCAGAGTCCTGGGTGTCTTGATGTAGTCTAATCATCCCAAGTTCAAAAAATCAGTCTTTTTTATAAATTCAATATAGTACATCTTTCTGTTGGAATATTTTGGTAAGGCATTTCAGTAAATTAGCAAAACAAAAACATATCTGTAGATGATAAAAAGATATGGCCATGTTTTAATTATAATAATACTTTCTAAAAGTGAAACATCTGATAGGAATTCATTACAGACCTTCTGCAGAGTCACATAAACTCAGAACTAATGTTGGATGAAAATTTCTCTGAACATAATGCTTAACTTTAATTTCAAAGAGATTCAAATGTAACACAAACGAATTATTTAGACATAGTATAATATACAAAACTATGAAATTTCTGACCACCCAAATGGAGCTTGAGAGGTCAGTTGAATAATGTTTGCAGTTAATACCATTAGCTTTTATGCTGTTATATTAAGAGGAAACACAATTGTGACCAAGTTAGCAATTATTATAACTAAAATCATGACATAGTATCATGGTTTGTTTCCCAATGTCAGTTGATCAAAAACATAAAGGGGAATATCAAATTATAAAATGATAACTCAAGAGAATCAAACACATCCTTGATGTGAACCTATAGTCTATTCAAGAAAAATTTTGTGCTTTTCATAAAAGAGAAAAATATTTTTTGCCTTTCTATGAAGTTTCAAATTTTTAAGTTTATATTAATTCGCTGATATAATTCAATTATCTTAATGAAAATTTTAAGGATAAAAGTGTTACAAAGCCCCCTGCCATGGAGTAGATTGTGACTCACTGTGAGCTTGTGCGACAGAGTAGAACTAGCCTTTTGGGTCCCCAGGCTGTCAATCTTTAGGAGAGCAGATGGCCTCATGGTAGATTTTTCTACAAGATGGGCACACCTTACTGAATACCAGTCTACTCTTATCCTGAAGGCAGATTACACAAAAAGTGAATTAACTTTTCTAGCCATTAATTCAAGAAAATCTTGTTGCTTTAATGACAAGAAACTCAATTCCTTGCTTTATGGCCTACTTAACAACAAAACTCCTAAAAATCTTTAAACTATTAAAGCTTTAGCTAGATGGATAAAAGTTTGACCATTTCTAATACATTTCTTAAATAAATCTTTTAAACATTATTCTTCTTGCATATATCTTAAAATATAACCCTTTAAATGGCTAACATGAACAAACTCGGTAGCACACCTGAGTATAAATATCCTTTCTCTAAAAAGAAAAAGTCCATGAACTTCAGATTATAAAGAACATTTATCAATTTAGTATAATACCCAAAGAGATTAAATGTAAAAAAAATCCTAAATGATTAGAAACCATAGCTTAATATATGTGGTAGTTTCATGAGCTGGTATCAAATTGAGACTATTAAGAAGGAAGGGGTGAAGTTTAGCCTGTGAATCAGGTCACAGCTTGATGACCTCATTTGGAGGTGCTACAGGTATAGATAGCTTACTGGAAGCCAGACACACTCTTTCTGCTTGGTCATCCTGTTGACAAGACACATGGAGCCACACTGATGGAACCATAGTGCTAGAGTTGGAGGAGCCACGTGGAGGCCCATGCCAGTGCTGAGATTCTTCCACCACCACTAGATCCATAAGACTTTCCACCCATTGACTTTTGATCTTCCTATATTCGGTGTCATTGCATGTGCTATGTGAGTCTGAAGAGGACTCAGTGCTATCAGACATTTAGGCTAATATCAGACTGATGGACTTGATCTGGACTGAGCTGTGATGTTTCTTAATATACAAATACTGTTTGACATATAGCTCTTTCTTACACACATATGAGTGGCTCTGGATTTCTCTAGTTAACCCAGACTTATACAATATACCTTAGGAAGGAATATTCTACCAAATGGGTCTCAGTTTATTGGACTGTGTTGGTTTATGTGTTGCTGTGATACAGGAAGCCAGTGTTTCAAATACCAATAAAATCACCTAGGCTAGAGAGGTTTCCACAGAGTTTGCAGATTAAAATAGACTTAAAATAAGGACCGGGCAGTCTACTTCTAGGAAAAGGAAAGTTGTCCATCTTATAAATAGTAGTGAAGCATAATCTGATATCGTACAAGATGAGCTCAAAAAGAACTTCAGAAAAAATTTCAAACTTCAACGTGCAATTATCGAAGGATTCCTAAGACAAAATATAGAATGATGCAGGAAATATCAAAAGAAGATGGGAGGAGTACACAGAGTCACTTTATCAAAAACAATGGGTCAGCTTTAAACCATTGCAAGAAGTAGCATAAACTCCAGAAGAAGGAAAAAAATCTAAGCTGCCCCGAGTTTAAGCATTAACAATCAAGGCTCTAGGTGATGGAAAATTAACTGAAATGTTTCAACCATCTAATGCACCACTGGAAACATTCACTAATCAATGCCAAGGAAATATAGTAAACAATTACCTGGCCAACTGACCAGAAGCAATCCTTTTTTTTTTTTTTTTGGCTCAGGCCAAAAAAAATTCCCATTCTTGGCAATGTTATCCATAGCTTGTTATGATCCACCCAGTTGAATGCCTTTGCATGTCAATAAAAATACAAGTAAATATCTTTCTGGAATTGTTTTCTTCCAGTTAAGATTCACCTAATAGATAATCGAGAATCTTAGTTGAAAGAAAATAAGCAATGATATTTTTCAAAATCTAAATCAATTGTATTCCTCATTGCACACCTTCTTCTGAATCTGGCTTAAATTTCTGACAGTTCCCTGCCCAAATACTGCTACATTAACATACCATCAACAATTTTTTTATTTCATGTAATATTAATGATACTGTTCTATGATTTCTGCATTCTGTTGGGTCATCTTTCTTTTGCATGAGCCAAAAAAAAAAAGGATTGCTTTTGGTCAGTTGGCCAGGTAGTTGTCTACTATATTTCCTTGGCATTGATTAGTGAATGTTTCCAACGGTGCATCAGATGGTTGAAACATTTCAGTTACTTTTCCGTCTTTCACCATACTTACTCATTTTGAGCAAATAAGTGGAGAAGCTAAACTATATGAAGAAGGGTGAGGCATCAAAATAGGAAGGCTCTTTAACAGCTTTCAATAGGCAAAACTTTTCTGAAAGTGCAAAGTACTTGAGCTACTTGCTGATGATAAATCAAAGACTGTAGCCTTCAACCTAGATTGTAACTTGAAATACGGGAAAAAAACACAAAACTCACTAAAGGCCATCATGTCTGTACCAACGTATAGTGACCCTATAGACAAGGTAGAACTTCCCTTTGAGTTTCCAAAACTGTAACCAGTTATGAAATATTAGAAAGTCTTTCCTCTTCTGACCAACTGGTGGTTTCAAACTGCTGACCTTTCAGATCACAGCTCAATGCATAAAACTACACCAGGAGGATCCTAAGAACTCAAAGTGAAAAAAATAAAATTCATCTCAACTGTATCAATAGACATTGTCATAAATGGAGGAAAGATGGAAGTTATCGAGGATTTTGTCTTACTTAGGCCCACAGTCAATGCTCATGGAAGCAACAGACAAAACATCAAATAATGCATCACATTGAACATCTGCTGCACAAGACCAATTGAAAGTGTTGACATGTAAACCCTCACTGTGAGGACCGAGGTCTGTCTGAACCAAGCTCCTTCTTTTCTTTTTTCTTTCTTTTTTTATCTGTAGGGAGTGGGGATCTTTTATTTACTGCTTTTCCATCTTTTGTTTTTTTCCCCCAGTATTCCTCCTTTAGCACTTTTCTTTTTTTTTTATCGTTTTATTAGGGGTTCATACAACTCTTATCACAATCCATATATACATCAATTGTGTAAAGCATATTTGTACATTCATTGCTCTCATCATTCTCAAAATATTTGATCCACCTAAGCCCCTGGCATCAGCTCCTCATTTTCCCCTCCCTCCCTGCTCCCCACACCCTCATGAACAATTGATAATTTATAAATTATTATTTTGTCATTTCTTGCCCTGTCCGACATCTCCCTTCACCACTTTTCTTTGATCCATCCCCCAGGGAGGAGGTCACATATAGATCCTTGTAATCAGTTCCCCCTTTCCAACCCACCCTCCCAGTATTGCTACTCACACCACTGGTCCTGAAGGGATCATCCACCCTGGATTCCCTGAGTATCCAGTTCCTATCTGTACCAGTGTGCATCCTCTGGTCTAGCCAGATTTGTAAGGTAGAATTGGGATCATGATAGTGGGAGAGGAGGAAGCATTTAGTTACTAGAGGAAAGTTGTATGTTTCATCGTTGCTACATCTCACCTTGACAACGGAACCAACAGTTCTGGGGGGGATATGGAAGAGGGGGAAGTGGGAGGAAAGGTAGTGGTGTTAACAAACTCAGGGACAAGGGAACAACAAGTGATCCAAATCGGTGGTGAGGAGGGTGTAGCAGGCCTGGTAGGGTGTGATCAAGGGTAATGTAACCAAGAGGAATTATTGAAACCCAAATGAAGACTGAGCATGATAGTGGGACAAGAGGAAAGTCAAAGGAAATAGAGGAAAGACCTAGGAGGCAAAGGGCATTTATAGAGGTCTAAATAAAGGCATGTACATATGCAAATATATTTATATATGAGGATAGGGAATAGATCTATGTGCATATATTTATAGGTTTAGGATTAAGGTAGCAGAAGTACATTGGGCCTCCACTCAAGTACTCCTTCAATGCAAGAATACTTTCTTCTATTAAATTGGCATTCTATGATACTCACCTCCCCGACACAACTGCTGAGACAAAACGGGTGAATAAGCAAATGTGGTGAAGAAAGATGATGGTACCCAGCTATTAAAAGATATAGTGTCTGGGGTCTTAAAGGCTTGAAAGTAAACAAGTCGCCATCTAGCTCAGAAGCAACAAAGCCCACATAGAAGAAGCACACCAGTCTGTGTGATCATGAGGTGTCTAAGGGATCAGGTATTAGGCATCAGAGAACAAAAAAATCATATCATTGTGTGCTCACCTCCATGACACGATTGCTGAAGACAAATGGGTGCATAAGCAAATGTGGCAAAGAAAGCTGATGGTGCCTGGCTATCAAAAGATAAGCGTCTGGGGGTCTTAAAGGCTTGAAGGCAAACAAGTGGCCATCTAGCTCAGAAGCAAAAAGCCCACATGAAAGAAACACACCAGCCTGTGCGAACATGAAGTGTCAAAGAGATCAGGTGTCAGGTGTTTTCAGAACAAAAAATCATATCATAGTGAAAGAGCCGGGGAGTGCGGAGTGGAGACCCAAAGCCCATTTGTAGGTCACTGGACATCCTCTTACAGAAGGGTCTTGGGCAGGAGATGAGCCCCTTATTTTAAATTGCCTCCTGTGCATGGAAAAGCTGGACAATCAGTAAGGACGTACTTAATTCAGTAACAATTAAGTAATTCATCATCACGGAAACTTAGATTCATCAAGCAAATGTATTTAATCCAAATCCACTGCTATGCAATATATTTGAACTCATAGCTACAAGTACAACCATTCCCTAAAGCAGTGGTTCTCAACCTTCCTAATGCCATGACCTTTTAATATAGTTGCTCATGTTGTGGTGACCCCCAGCCATAAAATTATTTTCATTGCTACTTCATAACAATAATTTTACTACTGTTATGAATTGTAATATAAATATCTGATATGTAGAATGTATTTTCGTTGTTACAAATTGAACATGGTTAAACATAATTAAAGCATAGTGATTAATCGCAAAACAATATGTAATTATATATTGTGAAATATTTATGTGTTTTCTGATGGTCTTAGGCGACCCCTGTGAAAGGGTCGTTCAACCTCCAGGTTGGACACCGCTCCCCTAAAGTCTTCAAAGGCTGAAAATATGGGATGGATTTGAACTGCAACGTTGTGGTTTAGCAAACCATTGTGTAACACACTATGCCATCAGGGATCCCAGAACTTTTTAAAGTCACTCTGAATTCTCCAGTGTGTGGACCTGTGTTCTTCTCAAACAAGGAAATCATTTCTCCAAATTGCAAATCATTCATTAAATTGTGCCCCAAATGAAACCAAGATCATTGCTATGGAGTCAATTAAAATTCACAACAGCCCAGAATAGAATCCCCCCTTCTAATTCCTAAGGCTGTCAATCTTTGCAAAAGCTCAATGACACATCTTTCCCATGGACAGCCGGTGGGTTCAAATTTCTGACCTTTCAGTTAACAACTGAATACATAACTACTGCACCATAGAGAAATCACAGAGCAATTAGCTATCTTATTGTTTTAAATGAGTATGAGATTTTATTTTTTAGCAGGTGCAATTTACCTAAATTAGGGTGCTAACTTTTAAATATAGCTGTATATAGCCTCCCTGCCTTCTCTAGACTCATCTAGTTTGGCTTTTCTTCCTGAAAAGAGCTGTAAAAAGAAAAGATAGGGGGAATATAGAAGTGATATCTAACTCCCTTCAACTACAGCAAAGCAAAAGCAAAAGCAAAAGCAGCAGCAGCAGCAGCAGCAGGAGCAGCAGCAGTTGCTGACCAAGGCCAATTTCTATGAGACTAAGATCAGACCTCCCCCCACACCCCAAGCTTTCTTACCAATTCTTTTTCAACTGTCTCTCCCACAACACTCTCTACTTTTCAGTTGGGCTCTATAGTTCATTGCAATGGCCACCCAGAACTCACCATTACAGGTTTCATTAGGGAGGGTACAGATTACAATTGAGGTGAAAAATGCTCACTATACAGTTGTTCAGTCTTCTCTGCTATGCCTGCAATGCTACAAAGCTTTCTTACCCTCAGCTTCTTGGCTTTGCTCAGGAAATGTTACAAATCGCTTTTAGGCCTGCTGCCAATAGAAGTCTAACTGGCATTCCACTCTGCCATAAGCCTCCTCCCACAGGCTCTAGCACTGTGGTTAGTAAACCCACCCACCCCAATTAAGTGTCCAGAGGCTCCCTACTCCACAAACCAGCTTCCTGCTTCAAAATATTTAACTTTACTTGCTTTGTGGGCTGGAGAAGCCACCTAGATATATTCACAGTAATTCAGAAAGTATTACTATTTTCACCTACCATGGGTTATAATTTTTCTATTCATTGTTTATAGCATAGTTTTGAATAATAAAAATTAATTGTATCAGGAGTATTTCTTTATTTTTATAAATTCTCAATATATATGAAAATGTTATGATAAAAAGATCTCTTTCATTCTCTGGTTGATATATTTTCATTGTGCAATGACTCATAGCAATCAATCATGAAGGAAACATAATTAGCAGTTATTCTGCAGTTGTAAAATTGAGTAACAGCCAAATTTATAGTCATTGCACAGATTTCCAGAGCTCTAATACTAAATTCAATTGCTATAGTCCAGGGAAGGACTTACAAAAATTGTCAATCCAAATCGCAATTAAAAGTAGATATTATTATATTGTAAATTAACATTTTAGAAGAGAATATTTAGCCCTAGTAACAGTAGAATATGTTGGATTACATACCCATTTTGCCCAAAATGTGTGGATAATATAGTAGTGACCAACCTATTACCATAGTGCATACGGGAGCTAGAGGTATGTAACGAATATACATCTTTTCCTCACATATAGATTTATGTCATTTTTCCACTATATCACATCTATGACAATAATAAGCATTTCACTCCTGGCTATTTTGGACATTAATGGTGTGTGTATGGCATCAGTCTTCCATCAAACACATGACACAGGTGCAAGGCAGGTAGAATACTGTGATAGTTAAGGTTATGTTTTTAATGGTAGTTATGTAGTGATGTAATCAGATAATCATGCAATGATATAGTCATCCTCCATTTTGTAAGCTCATGTCATTATCCTTTAATTTTGCTTAACACTGGTTGTCATGGAATCTAACCACATTGGTAAATGAAAGGTAGGTTTACTTTTTTACTTAGAAATGAATCTAAGAATGTATATTAGAGTTTAACAAATTCAATAGATATAGGAGTTAAATTTCTTCTGGAATTTGTAATCTTATGTTTAGGTTATTCTATTTAAATTTTGACCTTGAAACATCACTGTAATATATCTTTGTTCACTGAAATTGGTTACATATGTCTAATATGTAACAGATTTTTCAATATATAGGTTTTTTTTACTGTACTAATTGAAGGAGGAGAACAAAGTAAATTTTTTACACAAAAGAATAATTCAGACCCTGTCAATGTTTTCTTTCTGTTCCTCACTCCTTTCCCCTCTCTTATTTCCTGTCTACCTTCCTTCCTTTGTTTCCAAGTGAATGTTATGTTTCAAAAATTCCAATTCAAATGTTCACAATATCCAGAATTGTCTGATCATGTGTTTGATGGAAGACTAAACCTGAAATTCCTATCTACAAAACTGCATTCAGTCCTTATCAGATGGTTGGAACTCTTCAAACTTTGTATCTACTACACCATCTTTCTCCAAGTTTGCCTTTACCATATGGAATGATTTTGTGCGCATCTTTGCCTGGCTCCTCTCCTTTGTACACTCCAAAATGTTATAATAGTCAAAGTTCTTTTCTTGTTCCTTATGTTAGTATTAGGAATCATAGTCCTACTGAGTGATTTTATTCTCATTATCCCAGTCTGAAAGATAGATTCCCAAATTCTAGGCCAATGCATCCAAATGTCCCTGAAGACACTCAAATATGAGGGGGTACCTCTCCCACAAAAACTGGATTCTCCACCTCCCAAAGCTATGTATTTAAATGTTTTTTACAAAACAGCCAACATCTTCAATGTTCTCTCCATTACACTTAATACATTTGTCAAATCTATGATTCCATTCTTGGAAACGTTTTTCAAACTCTTCAGTTGGATGGCTGAGACCACTTCTCTCACTTTTTCTTCACCTCTTCTCTCATCAATTCGCTGTTCTTTCACGTCCTTCTTCATTCATGAAAACAAAAAAGAAGTCCCATGGAGTGAGGTCAGGTGAGTAAGGTGCGTGGGGCAAGAGAGGCATGCTGCTTTTTCGCCCAAAGCTGGCACACTGAGATGCCACAAACCATGCTTTTTTTGTTGTTGCGTATTGTTATGCAATATTTTCAGAACCTCTCAATCGAAAGCTTGATTCACAGTCTGACCTGGTAGAACTAACTCCAAATGCACGATCCCCACCTTCAAAGAAATAAATGAGCATTGTCTTGACCTTTGATTTCACTTGATGAGCTTTTTAGTGGGGTGGTGATGATGGTGTCTTCCACTGGCTTGATCGATATTTGGTTTTGGGATCATAAGAATAGCGCCATGTCTCATCACCAGTAGTGACTTTGGGAAAAGAAAGTCTGTGTGGCTTCAGAGCTGTTCTCTCAAAGCATGGCATGTTTCCACTCAGCGCTCTTTTTTCTGGTCAGTCAGAACCCAAGCACACATTTCCCAGTGACTCCTCTCATTGCCAAATCTTCCATTAACTAACTTTTTTAACTCTTCCAGTGTCTGTCCTCAGTCTTAAAGCACAAGTGCATAAATATTGTCAATATTTTCATCTGTTCAGGAAGTAGATGGGCATCCATAATGAGGTTTCTGTCATCAATGGACATTTTACCTCTTTTGAAATAAAAAAAACCCCATAAATTTGAGGTTTTTCCCACAGTGCTGTCCTTGTAAGCTGTGTTCAACATCACAACAATTTCTGCACCATTTTTCAGGAGCAGAAACAAAATCTCATGGCTGCACACTGTTCTCTTAAATCAACCATCACAAAAAATCAAGGTTCCAGTGAAACTGCTGTTATGAAAAATCCACTGTGACCAAAGAGAACCTTCCCAGGCGATGCCACTGTGTGCACTAATTCAGAATGAGTTGCCTGATGCTCACCTTGTGGGGAAAAAATGCACACTACAAAACTTCTGCCTAGTGGAGCTTTTTACTTTTATGCAGGGGAGGGGTATCCCCCTCATATATAACCTACATACATCATTTTCCTATTTATGCAAATAACAAGGATTTATTGAACCTTTCTCTGTACTGGATTTATTTTAGTGCTTGATAATCCTCAGTGAAAAAACACACAGAGCTATATGTGGCATTCCATGATTATGGGTGGTCCAAATTTACCACTCACTCAAAGGGACAAAGATGAGGTTATTTGCTCTCATAAAGATTTACAGCCTTGGAAACCATATGTAAGGTCACTGTGGTAGTTACATAATCTGTTGTCAATTTGAGGCTTAGCCTGTCAATCAGATCACAGCTTGATGACTTCATTTGGAGGTGCTAAAGAGATAAACAGCATGTTGGATGCAGGACACATGATCACTTTCTTGGAGACTCTCTACTGCAAGGCTCATTCCCTGAGAGACATTTCTAAGGAGAAGCCACATGAAGCTACCCTGATGCAGCCAGAGCCCTGGGAGCAGGAGAAGCCACGTGGTGACCCCTGCCAGCGCTCAGATGATTACACCACCACTGGATCCACAAGACTTCTTACTCACTGGCCTGTAATCTTCCTGTATTCAGTGTGATTGCATGTATTTCATGAGTCTGGAGAGAACTTTATAGACTGGTATCAGAAAAATAATTCATTTTCCTAAGTTAAATCTATTTCCTAAACTTAATTTCTGATGAAATTTACCATTTGTTCCAAGCCAGAAGTAAATTATTCCTTGCTCATAAAAAGACAGGTCTCCAAATGGCAAGTGACGCTGTTCCATCCAATGATTCAAGGACCAAGGTTCCTTGCATCCTATGGTTCAGTCATACATCAGGATCTCATTGTCAATGGTCTCCAGAGTTAAATCACTTTCATCATATGCCATGGGTGAGAACTCAGCCCACGGTTCCATGTAAATGTAACAGAAGCTGAAATATGTCATCTTGCCGGGTGCTCAAAGAGAAAAAGCTTACATGAATAGCTAAGTGCTCTGTGCCTCATCGAAGACTCCTTGGAGCTAATTGATTGTGTGGACGAAAGCTGTGGCAGTCTGCTTCCATAAAGAGTACAGGCTTGGAAACTATCTGGGACAATTCTACTCTCTCCTACAGAGTTATGCTTGGAAACTATCTGGGACATTCTACTCTCTCCTACAGAGCCAGTTATTGTGACTTAGAATCAACTCCACAGAAATGAACTTTAATTAATTATTCCAATCAAATATCTTCTTCAAGTGCTTATCTCTTTTTCTCTAACAAAATTTACCTGCTTTATTCAACTCCAACATTCTCTACCTGGCATTATGAAGGGAGATCTAATAACTACTTTCTAAAATCCTCTTCGAATACATCTCCAGAGAGACATGAATTTTGTTCCTAGCAGGCAAATTTGGCCATGTTTCTATGAATTCTCTATAACTCCCTAGTATACCTTCTCTTGACAACCAGTTATGAAATGTTTTTCCAACCTCAGATATTTTTGCTCTCAATAACGCTGTATGTTCCAACAGTGCAAATTACCTACAGTTTTCCCATCCTGTGTCATGTCCCAGACTCTAGGTGCCTGTTTCACACCACCACCATATGCATGGACAAATGCCAACTCTTCAAACAGTGATTCATTCTCTGAAAGACTACCTTTAAGTAGAAGATAAGTGATGGCTGGCCCTTATGTCACATAACCTGTGAACTATGGACCTGGGACACGGCCTCCCCCCACCTTATTTCTTATTTATTTATTTAAATCATATTATTAAGGGCTCATACAACTCTTATCACAATCCATACATACATCAATTGTGTAAAGCACATTTGTATATTCGTTGCCCTCATCATTCTCAAAGCATTGCTCTCCACTTAAGCCTCTGGCATCAGCTCCTCATTTTTCTCCTCCCTTCCCGCTCCCCCTTCTCTCATGAACCCTTGATAATTTATAAATTATTGTTTTGTCATATCTTGCACTGTCCGACGTCTCTCGTCACCCATTTTTTTGTTGTATATGTAGATCCTTATAATCGGTTCCCCCTTTCCATCCCACCCTCCTTCCACCCTCCTGGTATCACCACTCTCATCACTGATCCTGAAGGGATCATCCACCCTGGATTCACTGTGTTTCCAGTTCCTATCTGTACCAGTGTACATCCTCTCGTCTAGCCATATTTGTAAGGCAGAATTGGGATCATGATAGTGGAGGTGGGGTTAGGGGAAGCATTTAGGAACTACAGGAAATTTGTATGTATCATTATTGCTACACTGAACCCTGACTGGCTTGTCTCCTCCCCATGACCCTTCCGTGAGGGGATGTCCAATTGCCTACAGTTGGGTTTTGAGTCTCTACTCTGAAATTCCCATCATTCACATTGATATTTTTTTGTTTTTATGATTCCTGATACCTGATCCCTTAGACACCTCATGATCACAGAGGCTGGTGTGCTTCTTCCATGTGGGCATTGTTGTTTCTAAGCTAGATGGCCGCTTGTTTACCTTCAAGCCTTTAAGACCCCAGACACTATATCTTTTAATAGCCAGGCACCATCAGCTTTCTTCACCACATTTGCTTATGCACCCATTTGTCTTCAGTGATGATGGTATCATGGAGGTGAGCACACAATGATAGGATTTTTTGTTCTTTGATGCCTGATAATTGATCCCTTTGGCACCTAGTGATCACACAGGCTGGTGTGCTTCCTCCATGTGGGCTTTTTTGCTGCTGAGCTAGATGGCTGCTTGTTTATCTTCAAGCCTCTAAGACCCCAGATGCTATATCTTTTGATAGCGGAGCACCATCAGCTTTCTTCACCACATTTGCTTATGCACCCACTTTGTCTTCAGCGATTGTGTGGGGAAGGTGAGCATCATGGAATGCCAATTTAATAGAACAATGTATTCTTACTTTAAGGGAGTACTTGAGTGAAGGCCCAGTGTCCATCTGCTACCTTAATACTAAATCTATGCATATATGCACATAGACCTATTTCCACATCCTCATATAGAAATACATTTACATATGTACATGCCTTTATTTAGACCTCTATAAATGCCCTTTAGCTCCTAGGTCTTTCCTCTATTTCCTTTGACTTTCCTCTTGTCCCACTATCATATTCAGCCTTCTTTAGGGTTTCAGTAATTCCTCTCAGTTACATTACCCTTGATCACGCCCTACCAGGTCTATTACACCCTCCCGATTTGGAGCACTTATTATTCCCTTGTCGGAACACAGCATTATACTTCAGACTTCCAGTTAGCATCAAGACTGTCAGGAGTTGACACATTTGATTTTCCCCACAAGCTTGAGGGACTATAATAGTTTCCTTTTGTTTATTTCTCGCTTCCTTCCATATCCTTCTTCTGGTGTTTTTCCTTACTTTATTCCTTCATTTTGTCATTTCTTCTTCCATATAGACAGTGCTTGCACCAGATAACCTCATATGTCAGTGTGGGCTTGACAAAATAATATTAAAAGTTTTTTTCTAGTCACAGAAATGATGGATCTAAATGTCATGAGTGAGAGATCTAATTTTTATAGCACCTGCTTTTTGGTGTCTCATTGAATTTGAGAGGGCAGCATTTTCAACAAGCTCAAGAATCCTCTTCATTAAACACCATCTCTTCACATGACATATGTTGGGAAGAAGTCATCTGATCAATATTAGATTTCCTGAAGTAAGGAATTCAGATACTATTTCAGCAACATGACCCTTTCATGTCAAAAAAGACGTCTATTCCTATCATATTTTTCAGTCCATATGAAAAATATTTAGAAATTAGGCAGGTGGGTAACATGTGAGATATCTTCAAAATGGAATTTCATACTCTCTTTTATTCCAATTGCCAAGAGCATTTTTAAATTAATATAACATTAGATGGACATACAAAAAACATATGTTTCATCTCTGTGGGAGACTGCATAAGATAATTGGGGACAGATTATCCATATCATCTAAAAATTGGTTAATTGGCTAAATGTTTATATCTCACATAATTTTTTTCTTAAAGGAAAAATGTTCAAATGAACCTTCACTATCAAATTTTGATACTTTCTAAGAAAAGGTTCAAAGTATATTTGTTAGTTTGTTGGGCTTATTTATTCTCTATTGGAGTTATAGTTTATTCAATCATTTTAGTAGAGAAATTATTTTTAAATGTGTAAAATTATGAGAATGTTTTGTTGAGAGCAGAAATTTTAGCTATTTTTTAAAATCAGTAATAATATACATGTTAATCGCTCAACCACTATATTTTTTCATTTATTTTTCTCTCTTTCCTTTTCCTATGTAGAATGATGCCGAGCAAAGTCCACCTCAGAGACTCCATGTGTGCCAGAGAGTTTCAATGGCTTTTTTTTTTCAAAAGCAGATTTTCACGTCTTTTTCCCAAGACACTTCTGGGTGGACTCCAATCTTCAAAGTGTTGTTAGTCATTTACATTACCTAGAAAATCAACACGATTGCTGTTAAGTCAAATCAAGATTCATAATGACCATTTTCATCAGGATAGAACTTCACCAGAGGATTTCCAAAGCTGAACTCTTCATTGTGGATCTGCTGGTGTGACTTAACTGCACACTTTTTGGTTGGCAGGCAACGGTTTAATCACTGCACTACCTGGGTGCCTTCCCAGAAATACTAGAGCCTACTAAAACAAGACGAAAGTTAACAAAAACTGAATACGTTTTAAATTTCTCTAGGTAAAATTTGAAAATTCTTTCCCATATTTGTTATAACTGGAGTTTTTGGAAATTTTAGTTCATACTTTTTCATAAAAGGAAACCTCAAGAGAACTGTAGTTGTGTTGCTATAAAGTTATGCACAATTTCTAAGACTATTTCTGAGTGCGAATGTTGACATCTTTGTTATTGTTTCTGTCCAGTCGGTTCTGACTCATTGGGATCATCCTCACAATTGTTATGTTTGAGCTCACAGTTGCAACACTCAGTCAATCCACCCTATAAGGGGCTTTCCTCTTTTTCACTTCCTCTCTACATTCTGGCTGTCCTCCTTTGGATGCAGATTTGCTTGTTTGGACAGTCCATAGTACTTTCAATATTCTTCATCAGCAACATAATTTAAATGCACTGATGGAGCTTATTATTCTTGGGCTTTCCTACTAATGTCCAACTTTCACATGTACATGAGGTGATTGAAAATATCATGGCTTGGGTCAGCCCCAATTAATCTTCAAAGTAAGCTTATTGCTTTCAACACTTTAAAGAGGTTTTGTGTTCCGGCTTATGCAATGCAATTGACTTTGTTAATGTAGACTAATGTGCCACAAATTCATGATTTTATTCCATGATATATATGCCATGTAAACTTCAAATACAAAGTACATTATTTATACTTCCAGTTCTGTCTACATTATCCTGCTCAAATTAGGATATGGCAAAATTTCTATTTTGTATTTTCTTTCAGCCTCATGATATACTTTTGAGGTTTTAAGTATCATTAATAAGGTTGTGGATCAAAATCCACATATTGAACTATTTATTCAAGATAGTCTCTTGAATATTTTTCATGTATATTAAAAAATGTTTGAATTAAGTCACCATTCTCAATTTCTTAGACTGTTGTAAAGTCTTTAGCACCATTCTACTTTTTCACTCTTTTCCTGTCCAATATATTCTTTAGAGACTATTCAAATTGAACTTCTAAAGCTTAAGAAATCACATATGCTACTCTGGTGCTTATAAGTCTGCAAAATAACCATGATCGTGAAAGGAATGGTTAATATTGTTGGTTATCTCAAGTTAGTAGTTTTGTTGCTCAGAGAGACTCCCACTCAAATTGGTTATGTTGGTATATAAGTATTCAAAAGCATTGTATAGAACACCTTGGAAAGTATATTCCATTATCAACCAGCCGTGATTTTAAAAGTCTATGGGAGCAACATGGGGCTTTCTACCTCTGTAAAAAGCTCCAGTCTCAGGCACTCGCAGGGGACATTCTACCCTGTCCTAGAGGGTGGCTGTGAGTCAGAATTTCCTTGATGATGCAGTGAGTTTGGATTTTGGAGTTAAAGAAAACATACTGCTACATCAATTGTTTCAGGATTTTCAACAAAGTAATAATATCTAAACTGCACAAATTATCCAAGTCAACCAAAAATTGCATCATTTTTATCATAAACTAGTGTACTAAATAATTATGGCTAAGGGTACTAACTTGGGGATTTCCAACAGCTAGATGGCCTACCTGAAGGCATCAAGAAAACAGAAGGACATCACTAACTAGCAAAGGTATATTTATTTCTACTCACGGGAATGTGCATCTTGATCAGGTCTTGTTTGCTGCTAATGTTATACTCTATTGTTCTCCTCTACTGGGCAATTATAGCAGTCCATTAGTAGGTAATACCATTTCCACACAAGATGCAATTATGTTTCTTTTTGATCTGATCAAAACATTGAACATTAAACCAAGTATCTGCCAATGGGGATCTGAAATATACTATACAAGTTGCAACATGGCAGTGAAAGTGAGGTAGGCCCTAATATCAAATTACTTGGGTGAAAAGACTACTTTTCTCCCTTACTACCTGCTGCAAACTTTGTATGTCATTATAATACATTCAACCCAGTTTCAGAGTAGTTAATAAGAAACTCTCATCTCTTAGCCACAAAACACATGTAATGTTACTGAGTGTCATTAGCTATCAGAGAGCTGAAAATTAAAATGACAATGAGATATTTCGCTCCCACAGGATGGCTAAGATTCAAATAAGTAGAAAGTAGCAAATGTTGATAAAGATATAAGAAAATTTGAATCCTTAGCGATTGCTAGCAGGAATGCAAAATAGTATAGTTATTGTGAAAAATAATCTAGCAGTTTCTCAAACAACTAAAAATAGACCTACCATATGAGCCAGCAATCCTACTTCTAGGTATATACTCAAAATAATTGGAACCAGAATGTCAAACAAACACTTTTACACCAGTGTTTCACTGCAGCACTATCAGAAGAGCCAAAGAGTGAAAGCATCTTAATTGTCTATCAGTAAACAAATGGATAAATAAAATGTGGTACATACATGCAATGGAAAACTTCATAGCCAGAAAGACAAATGAAATCTTGATATATGCTACAATATAGTTGGCGCCTCAAGAAATGATAATGAGTAAAATTGAGAAAAGACAGATATTGTATAGGCTCACTTATTTAAGAAGACAAAAGACAAACATATAGAGACCCAAGTTTATTAGTGATTACCAGGCATAAGACGGACATGGTAGAGGACGTTATTGCTTATGGAGCATAGACTTTCAATTTATAGTGATGGAAACATTGCACTGATTAGGATAGGGTTGCACAGTTAATTAATGTAATTGCTTTTAGTAAATTGTATACCTGCAAAAAGTTTAAATGGCAAAAGTATGTGTAGTGAAAATTACAATAACAACAAAAAGAGCACCTGCTAGGTTGTTTTTGTACAACACAACATGTAATTGGTTTGGGTTTCTTGGTTAGAAAGTTTTGGTGTCAAAGCCCACATGGAAGAAGCAACAAAGCCCACAGAGAAGAAGCACACCAGCCTGTGCGATCACAAGGTGTCGAAGGGATCAGGTACATGGCATCATCAGAACAAAAAATCTTACCATAGTGAATGATGGGGGGAGTGCGGAGTGGAGACTCAAAGCCCATTAGTAGGCCACTGGAGATCCCCTTGCAGAGGGGTCTTGGGGAGGAGAGGAGCCAGTCAGGGTGCGATGTAGCAACGATGAAAAATACAACTTTCCTCTAGTTCCTAAATGTTTCCTCCCCGCTCCCACTATCATGACATGAATTCGACCTTGCAAGTCTGGCTAGACCAGAGGATGTACACTGGTACAGATAGGAACTGGAAATACAGGGAATCCAGGGAAGATGATCCCTGCAGGACCAGTGGTGTGAGTGGCCATACTGGGAGAGTAGAGGGAGAGTGGGTACGAAAGAGGGACCCAATTACAAGGAACTATATGTGACCTCCTCCATGGGGGACGGGTAACCGAAAAGTGTGTAAAGGAAGACGTTGGACAGGGCAAGATATGACAAAATAACAATTTATAAATTATCAAGGGCTCATGAGGGAAGGGGAAGCGGGGAGTGGGGTGGGGAAATGAGGACCTAATGCCAGGGGCTTAAGTGGAGAGGAAATGTTTTGAGAATGATGAGGCAATGAATGTACAAATGCGCTTTACACAATTGATGTATGTATGGATTGTGATAAGAGTTGTATGAGGCCCTAATAAAACGATTAAAAATAAATTTAAAAAAATTCAGAGTTGCTTTAAAAAATTTTTTTAAAAAAAGAAAAAGAAAGTTTTAGTGTCTTTTCATGATCCATCCAATTGATTGTGTTTAATGTTGCTGTTCTACCTCCTAGTTCGTTGAAGAGCCTTTGGAGTTTCAAAAGCTTGAAAATGGCCTTCCATAGTACAATATTTTGTCTCGATTTTCCTAGAGAAACAAAGGAAGAAGGTGAGTCAGGAATAGGAAAAACAAGTAGAATAAATAGCAAAACACCTCCATACACTGCCTCCTTGTCATGAAATGATTAGAACTTGATGGTGCCCAGTTTCTATTACTGACGGTTGTTTATTTAAAGATTCCATAGAAAAATACTTATGAAAATGTGGGAAATACAGAGTATAATTCCAAATTCTCATGGCTTCTAGATTTTGTAGCCATGAAAGCTGGAGGAAGCTTTGAAACTATTGCCCTGAGCCAATATGTAAGCTCAAATCTGGGGGGGGGGGGGTCCTAGAAATCTTTATACCAGACAAAAATTTAACTGAATTACTAAAGAATGTTTTTCTTGAGCATTGTGTTCTTTAAAGAATTATCAATAAAGAACCAAAGTGCTAATAGTGACCCCAAAGATTAGATGAGAAGTTTAAGGGGCGTGGAAGATTAGAATTGTCATAACTCAAAGAGTGTAATCAGTGTCCCTGAATTGTACATGTGACACTTGATAGATTGTTAAATATGTTCTGCTGTGTATATTTTTAGCAACAACAAAGTATAACATAAATTATAAAATGAAACAGAATAAATTAAAAAACATTTTAAAATGTGAAGATGCTTGCTTATCTTATAGTTTGGCCTATATTTTAATTTAATGAGATCTTATATTAAGGAAAATGTTGGCAATATCCAAATGTTTGGTAAAGCCCTTACTGTACCAGTATGTGATGCTGCAGATTTCAGGGAGAAATTCTAGTCTGTCAGCATTAGGAGACATGCGGCTAAATGAAAAAAACAGAAGGAAGGAAGGAAGGAAGGAAAACTGTTACCACAGTAGAATGGGTAAAAATATCATTGAAATATTTGTATTTAATGGAAAACCTGAATTAAAGATGTATGCATTTTGGCGACTTCTATGCAAATATATAACATTCAAAAGATTTCACATATGTGTCTATGTCATTATGACTGCACCCGGGCTAAGAGGAGGAAGTAAAAGGCATTGGAAGCAAATAAATACATGGAATCTTTGAAATTAAAAAAAAGGGCCAAAAATGTTTTGTAGTCTTTATTAAGTGTTTTAACCAGATTAAGACAGACTAAGAAGAATTCTTCTGAGGAATTTGTAACTGAAAGCCTCTGACTATGAGTGGAACCTTGTCTGGTATACTAGCAGAAGATGCGCCCTCAGGTTGAAAGATACTCAAAACACAAATAGAGAAAGAACTACTAACTCAAAGCAGAGTCCAGCTTGAGGAAAGCCTTCAAGATCTTCATTTACTGAGATGGCATGAATCAAAATGAGCAGAAACAGCAGCAACCATTCTTTAAGAGAAGTATTTATCTAGGAATATGAAAAGTAAGCCATCAAAATTAAAATGGAATGCAAAAAAATAATATAGTATACATAATCTAGCTGAAATGGACTGGTATTGCCATTTTGAATCAAATAAAATGAATCAGATAAGCTTACTATGCTTGGAATTAAAACTTGAAGAACGATAACATGTTCGTTATAAAAAATAACATGTAACAATCTATTTTGAAATACAATGCTACAGTGACAGGGTAATATCCTTATGCCTACAAAAAAAGACCCATTATATGACTATTATTAAAACTTATGCCGCAGCCACTAAAGTCAAGGCTGAAGAATTCTACAGAACGCTTCAGTCAAAAATTTATCAAACATGCAACCAACATATGTTGGTAATTACTGATGATTTAAATCCCAAAAATTGGAAATAAAGAAGAAAAATCAATAGTTGGAAAATAGGACTTTGGTGATAGAAATGACATTGGAGATGGCAGTGACAGGATGTTAAAAGATCAATGACTTATACCAAATACATTTTTTCAACAGCATAAATGGTGACTATACACATTAATCTCTCCATATACAATATGTAGGAATCAAGTGGACCACATCTGTGAAAAGAGACTATGGAGAAGTTCATAATCATACAAAACAAGGCCAGGTTTGAATATGGAGCAGACCATAAATCACTTCTATGTAATTTGAAGCTGATGCTAAATAAAATGAAAACAAGTCCACAAAAATCAGAATAAGACTTTGAATATAGCCCATCCAGATTTAGAGATCATCTCAAGCATATATTTAACACTTTGAACACCAAGGACTAAAGCTCAAACTAGCTGTGGGATGACATCAGCAACATTATACATAAAGAAAGCAAAAGTTTATTTAAAATACAGGAAATAAAATGAAAACCAAAATAAATGTCAAAAGAGACTGAAACTTTCTCATGAATGCATAGAAGCCAAAGTGAGTGGAAGAAATGAAATTAAAGACCCAAAAAGAAAATGTCAACAGGTAGCTTGTAAGAAGGCAAATGAAATGTGCAATGACAGAAATCAGAAAACCAAAATGGAGAACATGCTCAGTATTTACAAGTTGAAAGAACAAGGTGGGGTGGGGAGGTCAAGTTTCAAGTTGAAAATTTGAAGGATCCTATAGCAAAATATTGAGACACCAAACAGTACCAAACTCATTGCCATCCTGTCAATTCTAACTCAGAATAACTATGGACAGAAGAGGACTGTCCCTTATGGGTTTCATCGGCTGTAAATTTTTACTTGTGTTTTACTGACTATATATAGCATTTGTCTCTATTGATCATAACAAACTAAAGATGACATTGCAATGTACCATTCAATATTTTAATTTCACTGGTGGAACCTGTACATAAACCAAGGGAAAGGCTCTCACAAAGAACTAAGTTTAAAATCAAGTAAGGCATGTGTCAGGCTTGTGTCATTTCACCATACGTCTTCAATCTGTATGCTGAGTGAGTAATCTGAGAGGACGATCTATAAAAAAGAATGCAGTATTAACCACCTGCCAGGCACAGGTGACACAATCCTGCTTACTAAAGGGCAACCGGACTTGAAGCATTTCACTAATACATGTCAAAGACTGCACTTACTGATGAAGACTTCAGTAAGGACTAAAATGGAATGTAAGGAAAGTTCTAGGTGAACATGGCTGCCAGATAACAAGCAAAGGAAGACCTCTTGGACAATTACCAGGGAACATCCCAGTGAGAAAGAAATTCTGGGCTCCTCAGAAATCAGAAAAAGAACTTTGAAGTTAAGCAGACTAAATCAACAACAACAAACTCCCTGACATGGAGTCAATGTTGCTCATAGGGACCTCCTGGGGAATTTAGAAATTGTAACTGCTGACAGCAGTCGGAGTAGAAAGCCCTGTCATTCTCTCTTGGAGTCGCTAGTGGGTTCAAACTGCTGATCGCAGCCCAAGCATAACCACTACCCCATGAGAGCTAGTTTCTCCAAATGAGAGTCTTGTGGAGCAAGAGGACTGAAGAGGGACCGCAGTCAAGCAGGTGGAGTTCCGAAACTCCTGCTGGCTGTGACTGGCAGCTGTTGTGACTTCCTGAACAGGAGGTATTTCTCTACAGTGCTTCCCTTTCACCACTGACCAGCGGTGAACCACTTCAGGGAGCATCCACTCCCTTGTACATAGGCACTGTGGGGATGCAGGTGACCCACTCCCAGCTATAGATTCTAACACTAAAGCCTCTGGTTGCTGGATGCACAGCTCAGGGCAACCTATCACCTGCTTAGCATGAAGACAGCTCCCTTCACCACCCACCCTCCCCCCAGCCCTACACTATCCCCAGACCCCATTCCCCCAGCCCAATACACTATCCCCAAAACTCATCCCCAGGGGCCACTGCTGCTGATACCAAAAGAGTATAAGCCCTCCCAGGCAACATTTTTGCCTCCACCACCCACCCACCCCTGCCCCCCACTGGTCTCGCCATTATTTCTTCTCAGAAACTCTCATCCACCTGATGCAAGCTTGCAACACCCCTCCCCCCCACACACACTCTGACGTCACTTTGATCATGCACTTGCTTACTCCAGCTGTCTCACAGGCAGCAGCTCTTCTCTCTCATTTTCCTTCTACTTCCTGCCATCTCATGGGAACCCCTGTCCCTGCACAAGTACTGTCTCCAAGCAAAAAGTCCCTTCTATTGTTTCTCTTTTCTTTAATTCTTTTCTCCTTTTCTTTCTTTCCCCTTTCTCTCCTTCCACTCTTTCTTATTTTGCTTCTTTGAAAGATATATACATACATCCATATATATTTTGCTTGATTTTTGATTAGACATTTCTCTTTGCCCACCAACAATCGTTCTGTTTTTTTTCTCACCTTTACCTTGTGAAAAATATTTTTAGTATGCCCATTAATTTTTACTAGCCCTTTTAAAATATAGTTTTGTGATTTTTATAAATCAACTAGTCCCTTCATATGGTCCCTTATTTCCTGCTCATTTTCTTTCTTTTATATTCTATCTGTTCTTTCTATCTATTATTTTTTAAACAGCCTTATTAGCACTTCTTCCACATGTCATACAATTCAATAATTCAATCATATAAAGAAGGGTGGTACAATTATCACCACATTCAATTCTAGAACATTTTCTTCTTCTTTGCACTCGTTATTTGTGGAATTTTTTTTTCTGATTGTGGCAAACATTCTCCAATTCCACAGCTTCTACCTGTATAATTCAATGCCATTGATTATACTCTTTGTTTTTTACACATCCTTTTCTGATCTCCTTTTCCAAATGATTCTTCGGTCTATCATCTGTTACATCTGTCCCTGGTTACATCTGTCCACTTTTCACCATCCCCCCACTGTTATCTGGCTTCTCCCAGTCAATTTGACAGAGCCAACTATCCCCATATGGTCCATCAGGTGACACACTACAAATAACTGCACCACAATTCCACAGAAGCAGCAGTCAATTGAAATACACACATATACACACAAAGCAGAAACAACCCCAGACCACAAGAACCCATAGTATTCTGGGGAAAAAAAAAAAAGGCCTTGAATGACCAGAAATGGAATACAGAAGAACCGTGTTATATGCCTTCAATAAATGGAGGAAAAAATGGAAAAACTTGAGACACTTCCCCAGATGGAATTTTAGAATATAAACAATAATATAACAATATTGGACAACATGACGAAAGACCTGAGTAACAGAATGGAAAAATGGGAAAACTGAGTTGGTGAGCGCATACAGAATTCTGACTGCAGAAAAGAAAAACTGATAAGAAAACAAGTAACAAAGAAAGCAATGGAATACAAAGAACACCTGAGAATAATTTGGAATATCATCAAAAAAACAATCTGCATTTCATTAGGATCCCAGAGAAAAAAGAAAGCAACAAAAATCTGCAGATATATATACAAGATATTATGGAAAACTTCCTCAACATCATAAAGGAGGAGAAAACAACTATTCAAGAAGCTGACAGACCGAAACAGATGAATATTCATTTTCAGTTTCAATGTTGCTGTTCATGGAGCCATCGAGTAGATTTTGACTATAATGACACTATGTTCAACAGAACAAAGCCTTGCTTGGTCCTGTGCCATCCTCACAATTGGTCTTTTAGTTGGGTCCATTGTTGAAGGCACTCTGTCAATTCATTTTGTCGAGAGTCTTCCTATTTTTCAAAGCGCCTCTATTCTACTAAGCACGATGTTCTTTTCCAGGGACAGGTCTCTCCTGATAACCTGCCCAAAGTATGTGAGACAAAATCTTGCTATCCTTGCCTCTAAGAAGCATTGAAAACTTGAACACCTCAAGACAAAAAGACAGATAATCCAATTTAAAAATGGGTAGAAGGGTGGGAGGAGAAAAAAATGAGCTGATACCAAGGGCTCAAGTAGAAAGAAAAGGTTTTGGAAATGTTAATTGCAAAATAAGTACAAGTGTGTTTAATACAATTGAATGATGGGTTGTTGTAAGATTTGTAAGAGTCCCCCAATAAAATGATTAATTTTTTAAATGGGCAGAAAACATGAAGACACTTCACTAATGAGGACATAATGACTGACCCATAATGACTCCTTGTAAAACAAAGCAAAACAAAAGTGCCCCGTGTGGCACCATCTTCACGACTATTACGGTGGAACTCATCATTTCAGCCACGATGCCAATCCATCTCTTGAGTATCTCCCTCTTCACCATGGACATTTTACCAAGCATGATGTCCTTATCCAAGAATTTATTGCTTCTGATAACATGTAACAAGTATTTTTCAAGCAGTATCAGTTTTTAAAAAGCCAAAAAAAAGAGAGGAGGAGTTACACGTGGATTAAGACCCTGGGGAATGCCCTCTAACTATGGAGCAGGGTTGTCAATAGCCTTGCTAACCTGGAGAATGCATTAGAAAGCAGATTGTTGCAGATGCAATTAGGTTCAAATTTCGCACACTGTCATTTGTTCTTAGTTATGACTCATTTAAATTGGTTCTAGCTTTTAATATTTTCTGTTTTCTTTTTGATTGAGGTTTTTGTGTTTCACTTTGTTATTTTTGCTCATTCTTTTGTTATTGCTAGTTTAAATAATGTTCTGTATATGAAATAGAGGATAGGTAAATCTATAGAGATTGCAACTGGATTATGGATTCATTTGAGGGGATAGCAGGGGAATTTGGGTGGTGGTGGGGAAAATGAGAGGCTAATAATAATGAATGCAACATTGAAGAAAATGTTCTAAAACTGATCTTGGTGGTGATTGCACAACTCTTCTTGATGTGACTGATCTACTGAACTGTATGAGTTCTGAATTGTATGCCAATAAACTTTTTTGGGAAAAAACAGATGAAGTCCTTGTGAACCATGATCTTTTTTCCATTTAGCGTGATGTTACATGCTTGGGGAGATTGTTCCCTCTACATTGTGTTGTAGTAAATACTGGAGGCTGCAGTCCTTGATTTTCATCCCCAAGTGTTTCAAATCCTCCTCACTTGCAGCAAGCCAGGTAAACTTTCCTCCAATCCTCAGGCCACATTCTTCTCCTATAATCCAGCTTCTCTGATTATTTGTTCAGCATATAGACTGAATACTCATGGTGACAAACTACAACCCTGATGCATACCTTTCCGATTTTACATTCTGCATTATGCCTTTTTTCTTTTCCATAACTGCCTCTTGATCCACGTACAAGTTCCCCATGAACACCATGCAGTGTTCTGGAATCCCCATTCTTCTGAAGACTTTTCACAGATTGTCTAGTACCACACAGTCAAATTCATTTGTATAGTCAATAAAACACAAACACCTTTCTGGTATTCTTTGTTTTTAGCCACATCTATTTAATATTGCCAATTCTACCCCTTGCCTCATGGCTTCTTCTAAATGCAAGTAGAACCTCAAACAGTATTGCTGAAACCTTTATTGTATGTTTTTTGGCAAAATTTTACTTACACGTGATAATAATGATTCAGTTCTATAATTTGAACATTCTTTTGGGTCACCTTGCTTCGGATTGTGTACAAACGTAGAACTCTTCCGATCAGTTGGTCAGGTAGCTGTCTTCAAGAGTTCTTGCCATAGATGAGTCTTTCCAGGGCTTCATCAGCTTATTGCAACATTTTCATTGATGGTCCATGAACTCATGGCGTTTTTTCTTCAGCTAATGCCTTCAGTTAAGCTTGGATTTCTTCCTTCAGTGATTAATGATTCATCAATCACTTACTTCAATGATTAATTCTTGATCTTATCCTCTCTCTTCAACTGGCTGAGTGGGGAAAAGTTCTTTTTGTCACAGTGACACTGTAGTCTTTCCATCTTCTTTGATGCTCCCTACATTATTCAATATTTTGCCCAGAGAATCTTTCAATATCACAACTCACAGCTCAAATCCTTTGCTCAATTTTTTCATTTTATTATATGCTAAGCATTTTCTTCCCTTTTGGATTTTTCTAAGTCTAGGTCTTTGCACATTTCATTGTAATATTTTACTTTGTCTTTTCGAGCTGTCCTTTAAAATGTTCTTTTTCATCTTTATTTCATTATATTTTCATTTGTCTTAGCTACTGTATGATTAAGAGCAAACTTCAAAGTCTATTCTGACATCCACTTTTCTCTTTCTTTTTAATTTATCTTTTCATTTTTTAAATATATGATGTTCTGGGAGTGTCCTCTTTTGGACTCGATTTAATTTTCTTCAGCTTCAACCTGAACGAACATATGAGTAATCGATGGTCTGTTCCACAGCCTGTGGTCTCACTTTAGCCTCGAACATTGACCTTCTCCATCATCTTTTCCACAGAGGTCGTCAATCTGAATTTTGTGTATCCCATCTGGAGAAATCCATGTGTCTTTCACCTCTTATGTTGTTGAAAAGGGTATTTGTAATGAAGCAGTCATTGATCTTGGAATAGTCTATCATGCTGTCTCCAGCTTTGTTTGTATCACCAAGGCCATGCTTTCCAACTATAGTTCTCTCTTTGTTAGTCCACATTTGCATTTCAATCACTGGATTTGCTGGTTGGTTCATAAATTCCAATAATGGTTATATTGACTAGAATTCCCTGTATTTGGTTAGATACTATCTTATCACAGGCAGTATTGTTTGACAAGCTAGATCTTAAAATGTCCTTTTTTGGCATTGGATGCAACATCATTCCTCCTGAACATGTCATTGCTGACATAGTAAACCACACGAATTCCTGATTCAGAATAGTCAACAGCAGTCTATTTCAGCTCACTAATTATTCCATGTATTCCATTTCATTTTTAATGACTTTCAATTTTCCTACATTGCCTATTCCAATTACTAATAGATGTTTGCAGTGGTTTCTTCTCATGTTAAGTCAGCCCCATCATTACAATTGACTGTACTTTGAGAAGAAAGCTCTGCCGCAATCCTGGTTTGAGCGCCTTCTGACCTGAGTAGCTCTTCTTCTGATACTATCTCTGTCAGTGTTCTGTTTCTTTTCCTGAGATTTTTCAGTTTCTGACAATGTTCTGCTGCTGTCCATAAGATTTTCTGTGACTAATTCCTCTGGACAGCCTATTGCTCCTTTGTAATAGTAGGACAAAATGATAGACATGCGGTGGCTTGTCACCATAGTATTTCAAATGTTAAACCTTTGGCAGGCTTAATGATTCTATTATTAGAATTACCAAAACTTCATGGAGGTTACTTACATTGCCTTTCAAAGAGTTGATATTAAAGTAGAACAGGGACATCTATATTAACCTTAGATATACAAATGGATTTTGAGCTCACACCTAATCATAAACCCAAACCTAAAAACAGTCTGTTTTTATGATGCATCCTTGCTCAAATACTTACCCTAGAAGGATTGTACTGTTTTCACACAAAGGAGGTTTCTGTGGACCTGTAAAACCTACAATTGCTCAATAACAAACAGTGAAACTGAATATAATCTGAAATCTTTTCTCTATGACACCTGCTTCTAATAGATCCCTAGAGTTAAAAGAATGAAATTGAATGAGAATATCTTCATTTCCTTTTAGGTCGATGAGTGCAACAGAAATCCACATTGAAATGCCAAAGCTGTGAAAAATAAAATTAATAAGAGTGGAATATTCAGAAATACTGGTGATTTTTTGGCAGGTGCCCTCATAAATAGTCACCTATGGTGAAAGTGAACTCTGCACCTTGCACACTGTACTGGGAAAAAAATGCGCTTCTGGCTCCCGAGGTGATCTTAAAGCTTGATTTTGGCTCAAGTGTAATAAAGTACTTACATTCAAGAGATTAATAGCAAAAGCCCTGAATCCAGAGCAGTTCCTTAGCTAGGTTGTCTATGTATACCAGTCTAATGAATTAATCTGGAAGGCTTGATTATCTCACAGAGGACATCAAAGCTCTTACATATAATAGAGTTAAATAAGTCACAGTTTTCCTTTGTTACATTCAGGAAAAACAGCCAAGTTAAGCTATGAGGTATGTCTGGAAATTATGTAGCTTTCTTTTAGATACTTGTAGTGTTTATACACAAAAATTAAGATATTAATTAAGACAATTTTATGCTACAAACTTTTAGTAGCTTTCTAGTTGTTTGATTCCAAAATTGTCCATTAAGTTTTCTTTCAGAAACAAAAATTATGGCAAATAAATTTTAAGGGCCTCATAAAATTCTGTTACATAGTCCTGTT
>NW_022109491.1:33435216-33438353 GCF_000313985.2 Echinops telfairi
AAGTTTGCTTAAGTAAAATACAGAGAATAAATGGATCATAACACAGACTCTAAGTGCACAGTTTATGAAAAATACTCATGAAATTATATGGCTAGCTTATGGTTAGAAAGAATGATCATATTCAAATGTTACTCTGAAAAGAAATTTCTCGGGATGGCATACAGGTTCACACCCTGATTCTCCTTGTAGACCTATCAATACAATTCGAGAAGAGGCTCTAGATAGCGCTCTCATCAAATACATAGCTCAAAGCTGAAATTTTAACCCCTCTCTTTTATAATAATTCTGCATAACCAATTACCCATTATTATGTGCTGTTGCATGTTAAACCATGTTAAGATTTATTGACATAAATCCAGATGTTTTTTCTTTTTTGTCCTCACAACATTGTTGGTCAGCAACATGGACTGAACCTAAATGGGTAATTGTTCTTCTGAACTTTCCTAGGGCTAGGCTGGTTGGCTTAGCTAGGCAGTCTCTCCTTCATCTTCACTGTCTCGCCCTCCAGTTGGCTAGTCTAGGCAGTACCACATACTCACATTCAAAGACAACTGAAAAAGGCAATACCTCATGAGACCTGTGTTTACAAATCTTACAATGTATTCTTTTATATACATACATGTATCTGGTACTCAAGTAAGTAATAAACAAACTCATATTCAAAAGATAGGAAATAAACTCCACCTCTTAAAAATTATAAATAAAGTAACTTCTAACCATTTAAAACACATAATAATCCCCTCTCTAAGTAGAAATATTTGTATTCTTCTTATGTGCCAAACACTCTCATTGGTTCTAAATACCACACAAGGCAATAATTATAGAAACCATCTCTCTGGGGTTGGGGGACTTTCCAGCTTGAATTGTTTGCTTATCTGCAGTGTGTAAACACTGGTATAAATACTACAACCATGCCTCATTTCAAGCTACTTATGTCACATCATTGAGTGGAGATTTGTGAAATAAACATGCTTTCAGTACTTGCAAGAAAGCATGTGAGCTGGCTCCTACACACTACTGCTCCATAGTCTTATCCAATTATGATATCAGACTCAAGTTCAATATGTCCAAATCTGTATTTAGTGGAAACGTAGAAGGACATCTTTGGGTGTGGCTCATCTATTTCTATAGACCCATAAAAAGACAATTTATGTGTTACTTATACACCCAAAGTTTAACGTTAAATAAATGACAAGATAATTATAATTGGCATACCATTGAAAAAGGTGAGGAACAAAGATTATGTACTACACACTGATCCCTAGCAATTCTGAAATTCTGTTAGGCATATATGAATAGGTTTCCCTATAGTGGCAGTTACATAATCTTCTGCCAACTGGAGTGAAGAGGTGGAGCGTAGCCTGTCAATCAGGTCACAGCTTATGTTTATGTATATTATGTATGTGTATATTAATGATCTACTTTGGAGCCTTGACGGAGATAAATAGCTCACTGGAGGCCAGTCCCATTCTCTGCCTTCCCTTTCCTGCTGTTCAGACACTGAGAGAGCTGGAGGAGACACGTGGAAACCTGCACCAGCATTGAGATGCTTCCATTTCCACCGGACCCACAAGACTTTCTACCCACTGACCTGTGTTCTTCCTGCATTCAACACCATTGCATATTCTGCATGAGTCCAGAGGAATTAATGGACTAGTATCGGACATATGGCTAATATAGGACTTATGACCTTGATCGGGACTGGGCTGGGATGTGTTCTCAATTGAGATAGTTAAGGTTTATTGTGCCAACCTGGCTGAAAAACACATGTGGAATTTAATTGAAGGACAAAGAGATAAATGGTTCGGTGAGCCTCACCTTTCTGGTTCTTGGATCTCATGCTCTCTGATGATCGGACCAGGGTGCAGTTGCCTTAGCAGTTCCCTTCTTCAGCTGCCAAGGCTCACTTCCTGCAAGACATCCCTGAGGAGAAGCCAAATGGACTTACCCTGATGCAGCCCTGGGTGCTGGGGAGGCCGTGTGGAGACCCCTGCCAGTGCTGAGATGCTTACACCACCATTAGATTCAAAGACTTTCTACCCACTGGCTTGTGATCCTCCTGCTTTTGGCATCATTGTGTGTGTGTTCTGGGAGGACTTTGTAGATTGGTGTCAGACATATGGGATAAGTTGGACTTATGAACTTGGACTGGACTGGGTTAGGATGCTTTCTGAATATACTTACCCTATATATAAAGCTCTCTCTTATACATATGAGTTTCTGTGGATTTGTTTCTCTAGATTACCTAGACTAACACATCAATATATGATTAGTCTTTTAAATAAAGCTCTTTCTTATACACATAAGAGTGTCTATGAGCCCCTAATAAAATGTTAAAAAAACAAAAAACAAAAACAGAGAATACCAGAAAGAAAAAAAAGAGTGTCTCTGGATTTGTTTCTCTAGATTATCTAGACTAACACATCATTATACAATTAGTCTTTTATATAATGCTCTTTCTTATACACATAAGAGTGTCTCTGGATTTGTTTATCTCGTCAACCCAGACTAACACACCTACTTGAACAACACTCCTTGATTAGGAACCAATTTTACATCTTGTAAGTAACACTGAGCTCTGTTGATGCTATTGAGTAAGCATTGAACTGCTAACCAGAAAGTTGGCAGTTCAAAGACACCAGCTGCTCCATGGGAAGAAAATGAGGCTATCTACTCTTGTAAGATGTACAACCTCAGAAATTCTAGAGAGAGATGCTATGAGTTGCAATAGATTTGATGGCAGTGAGGCTTTTTGTTTGTTTGTTTTCTGCTAAGTGATCCTCCACATTGCCCTTTGGCATTTACTCTGCCCTCTGGAAGGGACTTCATTTTCCATAGAAAATACTCCCTTGTTTCCAGTTGTATAATCTACTCATCCTGATTTCGACTTAGTGAAAATAGGAGAGAGATATATTTTTGCTTTTATTTATACATTGCTCTGCTAACCCAAGGGTTGGCAGTTCAAAACGCACCAGTCACTTCATAAGAAAAAGATGAGATTGCCTGTTTCTCTAGAGATTTTCAGTCTTGGAAACCCTGAATTAGTTGGAGCAATTCTACTCTGTCCTGTAGGGCCACTGTGAGTTGGAATTTACTCTATGGAATTGGGGTGTGTGTGTGTGTGTGTGTGTGTGTGT
>NW_022109491.1:33439205-33440734 GCF_000313985.2 Echinops telfairi
AACTCAAAATTATAGTTTACACAGGAAAGGGATATAGATTATAATCTACCAAACAAAGAACTCCTATTGTCCTCTCCCTTCAGCTCTATGGGGATAGGACTTATTGTCCTGATTTGTGACAATACATAGGGTGTATTGCCAGACAGGGAAACTCAACCAAGGTTCGGAGATCAGAGGTTTTACTGGTTCTCTGTTACGTAGTCATGCATGATTGGTATTTCCCTGAACCTCCTTTATCTGCTTTTCCCTTGATTGATTGTCCATCTGTTGGATCTCAGTATGCAGTGGATCTCAGTCACCAGTGTAACAGAAAGCCTCACTCTAAGTCATAGGGTTTTGTTTCTGACAAGGCCTGCCCTTCCTGCCCTTAAATTCATTGTATCAATCCAGCGAAAGGTTACATCCTTAGGCAAACAAAGACATTCAATATTAACTCTCAGAGACCTTAGGCAGAAGCTGACCTTCATTGGGCAAAATAATTCTTCATTATACACTGCTCATGTCTTTTTTTTTTTTTTAGTGACCATTTGTAAATTGTGAATTACATGGGGATTTACATTTCAGAGGATCAGTTCTGTATTCAACAGTTTAAGCTATGTTATCAATCCTCCTGTTAGCTTACCTTGCTCTCTTTGCTTTGATATCCCTCTCCTTTCTTGCATCTTGTATCTTCATCTTCAGTCAACACCTATTAGCCCTCGAGGCTATTGTTCATCTTCCTCCCTTGGTAGGCCCCAAAATCTATTTCCTTTGGCATGAAAGTCTTTGTCCTTTTTTATGCGGTGGTTTCATCCATAATTTTCCTTTTGTGGTTAATTTTATTCAGAATAATATTCTCCAGGTTGATCTATGGTTGAAGTGCTCAGTGGCTTTATTTTTTATTTTTTATTAGCAATGTATAGTATTCCATTTTGTGTATGTACCAAAGTTTTTTACTTTATTCTTCTACTGATGAACATGTAAGTGGTTTCCACCTCTCACTGTTGTGAACAATGCTGGGATAAACATGTGTGTGCATATGTGTGTTCTTGCTATGACTCTTAATCCTTTATGGCATATACCGTTCAGAGGAAGTGCTGAGTCATAAGGAATTTCTATTCCCAGTTGTTTGAAGACTCATACTATTGTTTCCCAGAGTGGTTGTCCATATTTATGATTCCAACAATAGTGTAAGGAGTTCAATCTACAATCTGTCCAGTTTTTGTTGTTTTCTACAACAATCTTTCCAGCTTTTGTTGTTTTCTGTTCCTTTGTTTAAAATTTGGCTGTCTTGTAGGTTGAAATCTGTATCTTCATCATTGCTTTCAACTGCATCTCTTGGATGGCTAGTGAGGTAGTTAGTTTATTGTGCCAACCTGGCCTTTAAACACATGTGGGGTTAATTGAAGGGCAGAGGGCTAAATGGCTCAGTGAACCTCACCTTTCTAGTTCTCGGGTCTCTTGCTTTGTGATGGTGGGACCAGGGTGCAGCTGCCTTAGCCAGTTCCCTGCTTTAGCTGGCAAGACTTCACTTCCTGCAAGACATCCCC
>NW_022109491.1:33442071-33455691 GCF_000313985.2 Echinops telfairi
GTCTCCACTCTGCACTCCCTGATACCTGATCCCATCGACACCTCAGGATCACACAGGCTGGTATTGGCTAATATTTTGTTGAGAATTTTTGTGACTGTCTGCAGTTTTCTAGCTCTATGATCTCTTTGCTTTTGGTTACAGAATTAAACTTGTTTTGTAAAAGGAGTTTTGGAGTGTGCAATCCTGTTCTGTTTCTTTCCTGATGCTTTGCTCTTCCTCAAAAGTGGTGTATTGAAGCAGCATGCTATTATTGCTGTGTTGTCTATTTATCTCTTCATTTCCATAAGAATTTGACTAATGTATTTCAAGAGTCTTTTATTGAGTGCATATATTTAATATAGTCATGTCTTCTATTGTTCTTTTAATCATTATGTAATATCCTCCTTTGCCTCTCATGATTGATGTTTGCCTTGATGTCTATTTTATTAGAGATTAATATTGTCATCCTGTCTTTTTGGGGGGATTGCCAATAGCTTTAGATAATTTTTCCATCCTTTGATTTTGATCCATTTTATTCTTGATGTCTAGCGTGTTTCTTGTAAGCAGCATATTAATGAGTCTTGTTTTCTTATCCAGTCTGCTACCCTCTGATTAATGACTGGTGCATTTAATTCATTATTGCATTATTGATATGTGTGGGGTTGATGCTATAATTTGCTGTGTGTGTGTTGTTACATTATTAGTTTTCTGTTCTTTCTATATTTCTGTGTTGAGGTTGTTGCATTTTTTTCTTGTGAATGTTCTTGTTAATTTTTCCCTTTGCTGCCACTTTCTTTTTTTACTATCTTTTTTGTGATTTTCTTCTTTTCTATTTTAATATTCTCTTTTTCCATTTTCTTTGAAATTACACTGGTATTTGATGTTTTCCTCCCATATTTGGAATATGTTAAAGCACTATTTTCAGGGGCTTAATTTCTGTCGGGTGGTGTCTTGTATGTAGATCTCAGTTTTGTCTGATGCCGTTAATTCCATGTTTTAAGGGTTCACTTTAGTATTATTATTTTTTTTGTAATATTAATTTGGTTATATAAATTTCTTTCATTTCTCCTTATCTGGAAATTACTTCTCCCTCATATTTGAGGGATAATTGTTCTGGTTGTAAGACTCTTGGTTCATAATTTCTTCTCTGAGTTTTATCTACGTCATTCCTTCCTCTTCGTGACTTTATCCACGATGCTCCCTGATGAGAACACTCATTGTCAGGAGTGGTTTTCGTTTGTTTGCGTATTTTTTATTTCTTGATAATCACCTTTCAGACGGAGTACTAGGAACATGTCCTCAGATAAATTCCCCAGACCCCAAAGTTTTGTTCTACTAAATTAGGTTCCTAATTTATTCTTTCACTTAGCAGATATTTGCTGAATTATTGCACCATAGGTAGTTTCAAGAATTGAGCACAGAGCAGCATTACAGCATTACATTATTACATTTTTTAATCAATGTGATTTCTTGATTAATATTTATCTGCCTCCTTTAAATCATATATTTATAGAATAACTTTGTGTTTCAATAACTAATATTTTACCAATCAAAATTCAGTATCTCAAGTATAGTAGATGTTAATTGATAGATTAAAAAAATCTTGAAAGTTGAATTAAAAATGTGCCTGCCTTGTAATAGCAGAGGATTGTACATGTGAAGAAACAAAGGTGGTTTACAATTTAAATCTTAAATCAAATCTTGTACATTTTAATACAAGTTTTTTTGATAAGCTGCTCCCAAGTAAAGCACATTTTCAACCATTATCATGGCTAAGTTCCTTGCAAGCAAAAAGCCTTTGAAACTAAGCAGATTCATTAATCTGATGATACGTTTATCATTATAAAAAATATCTAACAACCACATGGAATATCAAATAGAAGTAGAGCTGGTGGATTCACTTATTTCAGGGTTGTTCTTGTTAAGTGTTGTCAAGTGAAGTCCAACACATAGCAATCCCATTCATACTTAAATAAAACGCTAGCTGACCCTGTGTCCTCCTCGATACTGTTGCGAAGTGGAGCTCATTGTTGCTGCCTTTGAGGGTCTTCTTCTTTTTACCACCTTCCATTTCTTCAGCTCCCTCCAGCTACTGCATACAAACTATAAGAGACGGTGTCTCACATTCTTCAATTTTAATAAGCATTTAATCAAACTTTGTCCAAGACAGATTTTTATGGCATTCTATTTCCTTCATCTACATCATAATTCAAATGCATCAATTCTTCCTTGATCTTCCTGATTCACTGTCCAACTTTCCTCTACATTTAAGATTATTGAAACTATTGTTGCATGGCTTGAGTTAGGGGTGTCTTGATTTTAAAAGCCTCATCTTTGTTAACAAACAAACAAACAAAAAGGTGAATGAATCTCAGGTGATATTTTGTAGCCTAGTTGCCCAATGCAATAAACCTGCTTCCAAGGACTATTGATTGTGGGCTCACATAAAATGAAATCCTTGACAAATTCAATATTTTCTGATTATCACAATGTTGCTTATTGAGCTCACTGACTCACTTGCTCACTCATTTATTTCCATCAAGTGGATGCTGACTCATAATGACCCTATAGGACTGGTAGAACTGCCTTATTGAGTTTTCAGGCATGTAACTTTTTAAGGGAGTAGAAAGCCTCGTATTTTTCACAATATATATTACAGAAGATCTAATTTCTCTGTTCAGATGAGCAGCTTTTTCTGAATTGAGGTAAAATCTAGACTTCTTTATAAGATTCTATGAGTCTCATGTTCCACAAGAAGGGTGGAAATGAATCTAACAGCTACAAGAACCTGCTGTGTTCTAGGGACCTGAGGCACTATTTCTCCCCAAAGCTTTGGGAGGTTATATTCATTACTAGCTCATTTTAAGATATGAGAAGATAAAAGCTTAAGCATGTTACATAATCCACCCTTCCCAGATTCTTAGAATCATCTAATAGTAGAGTCCAAACCTATTGGACTGAAGCCTTGGCCCGACAGAGTCAATTGGAAAGGACAGATGGCACGTTACTGAATCTTTATTCCATTAACCACCTTCTGGGTCATGAGAATCTAGAATTTCTTTTTTTTTTTTTTAATGTCTCAACGTACTTTAACACACTAGAAATTTAATACAAATGTACTTGGTTTTGAATTGTTCTTAATCTTACACAAATAGCAAAATAGTCTGCTTTACTTTTATTTTACTCTGTATCTGTATAACACTAGAGTCAGGTCATGGAAAAATAGAGGTTAGAACTAATAGGTACAAAAATATCTGGTGTTACTACATCTACTGTTGATGGAATTTATCCAATTTTTTCCTTTAAATTACAAATAATATTATAGAACACATTGATGAAGAACTTAAATTTGTTACTCCTGAAGAAAGGAATGCCATAAAAGTGGTATTTACTTTTAAGTGGTATGAATAATCATGAAAATTCCTGAAATGGTTTCTATAATTTTAAGGCACATTCTTATTCTAATTCTTCTAAGACAGATTTGTTTGTTCTTCTGACAGTCCAAGTCACTATCAGTATTCTTTGTCAGCACCATAATTCAAATGCACTAGTTCTTCTTGAGTCCTCTTTATTCACTGTCCAAACATGCACATACATATGAGGTGGCTGAAAATACCATGGTTTGGGCCAGGTACATCTTAGACCTCAAAGTGACATCCTTGGTCTACAACACTTTAAAGAGGTCTTGTGCAGCAGATCTGCCTAATCTACTGCACCAGTTTATTACTTGACTGCTGCTTCCATGAGTATTTATTGTGGATCCAAGAACAATGAAATCCTTGATAACTTCAATCTTTTCTATGTCAATCTCAGTTTTCATTATCCAGTTGTATTTTGGTTTTCTATACAATGAGTTACAATCCACACTGAAGACGGTCATCCTTGATCTTCTTCAGCAAGTGCTTCCCATTATTCTGAATATCAGTAAGCAAGGGCATGTTATCTGTATACACAAGTTGCTAGTAAATATTGTATATCTCTAACACTGATACCATATTCTTCTTTGGCTTATTTGTTCAAGACTTGATTTTTACTCTCCTCTTCTAAGTCAATGCCTGTTTCCCCCTCTTATTTAGATTTTTCTGCTTGACATACGCTGAGTATTTGCATGGTTTGGGTGAGAATCTAGAATTTCTAGAGACAAATCATGTAGGAGCATTTGGACAAATGAAATAAAACAACATCACCTATATTGTCTCAAATGTATAAAAATTAGGCAGTATACAATGGAAGGATGTTCTGCATATGTAGTAGCACTAAGTCTGGGACAGGTTACTTCTGAACAGGGATAATTTGGTATATGCTATCCACTTGATTTTTCTTGTTAGTTTCCCTCTCTTTCTCTTTCCCCTCTCTCTCTCTTTCCTAAAGGCCCTGCCTTAGCTTTGATTATAATCCCTTCATTACATACTATTTATTTGTTGAATCTTTGAAATGAATAGACAGAAATGAAGAATTAAAAATCATCACTCTGTGAGGATCAAGTCAAACCAAATCAAACAAGAAAATCTCATGACAAAGCCAAACCACACCAAACCTATTGACATCAAGTCATTTCCGAATCTTGACAATAGAAGAGTGAAAAGAGAAACTTGCCTGAATGTTTTAACCTAACTTCCTAGAATGTTGACAGTGAACTGCAACCCAAAACACAACCATGGCAACAAATTAGGTATTTGTTGAATCAGGCTATGAGACAGAAATGGATCTATGTTGGAATGTTTAGATGCCATAAGTGATCAAAAGAAAGAGAAAGTGAGAGGTCAAAGGGGAAGCTCTCAGCTTGTAGGTACTGAAATATCCCATGAGATCAACTACATTCCAGTGGGGTGGCAGGGAGAGAGGGAAGCTTGTAGAGACATGTTGTACCGCCCAAGAGGGAGGCTTTGAAGCTTTGTACCCACCTTCATTTTCTGAAGATTTACGAGGCTGTTTCAGACTCTGTCGTGTCAATGCTACATCAAAAGCATGCATCTACACCTTTCTTAAAAAGAAAGAATAGAGGCCACAATATTAAGGGTGAACAATAGAATGAACGTTTTCTACTTTTTGGAAAGTCTGCTCTAGTTATTGTAAAGCCTGAGTGGATAGTGTCAGTATATCTTTTGGCAACAGAATTTTGGACCCATAGAACTGCAATACAATATTTATTTCATGTGATTTCTTTTCTTTTTTCTTTTCTTCCTCGACTTTACCTACCTACCTCCTTTTCTTCCTTCTCTCCATTCTTTATTCAGCAAATATCTTTGATGTTCACTCTGTCAGGAACTGGGAGCACAATAGTGAATAAAGACAGATGGAGTTTGAGACACTATAGAACTTACCTAGGGAATTTAATAGGAATGAATTGAGGTGTGAATACATGAGAGGGCTTAAAAAGTTGTGGATAAATAGAACAGAAAGATAAAGACGCTTTCTCTCAAAACATTTTTTGATGTTTCCTCAAACAATATTATGCTGGGAACGATTGCTTGAATACCCAACAGAGGAATAATAATAGGAAAATTTAAATTAAATATAGGTTCCATGAGCAGCAAGAGGTTCGGGTTTCTATTCAAAAGAAAGAGAGGGATGGTATGGATATTAGAAAGATGGTAAATTGTGTGAAGATCAGTGTTAGTCTTAGATGGACTTCATTACCTCTGAAGCATTTAGCGTTTTGTGACAGTAATTAGGAGACAAAAAAGCAATTCTTAGGTATAATTTACACATTCGATTAGATCTCTTTTCTTTGGAATGGGTACAAATGGGTCTCTTCTAGTCAGTTGGCCAATTAGCTGTCTTCCAGATTTCTTGGCAGGGATGAGTGAGCGTTTCCAGTCCTTTAACAGCTTGTGGAGACATTTCCTTATGAACCCTTGATAATTTATAAATTATTATTATTTTGTCATATCTTATACTGTCTGATGTTTCCCTTGACTCACTTTTCTGTTGTCCATCCCCCAGGGAAGAGGTTATATGTAGATCCTTGTAATTGGTTCCCCCTTTCCCACCCACCCTCCCTCCACCCTCCCAGTATCGCCACTCTCAGCACTGGGCCTAAGGGATCATCTGTCCTGGATTCCCTGTGTTTCCAGTTCCAATCAGTACCAGTGTACATCCTCTGGTCTAGCAAGATTCATAAGGTAGAATTGGGATCACGATAGTGGGACTGGGGGTGGGGGTGGGGTTGTAAGCATTTAGGAACTATAGGAAAGTTGTATGTTTCATTGTTGCTACACTGCATCTTGATGGGCTTGTCTCAAGAGGAAGACTTTTGATAAGATGGATTGACCCAGTGCCTGCAACAGTGAAATAAAAGACAATTGTGAGGATGGTGCCACACTAGGCAATGTTTCCTTCTGTTGTTCAGAATGTCACTGTTGAGACCTGACTCGAATGTACCTAATGCCAACAAAACGTAAGATGAAGAGGCCTTTGGTCTTGCAGAAATCTATCATGTGATCTTAAGTTTCATTTCTATCACGAAGGCCATTATTTTTCAACTATTGTTCCTTCCTCTTCATATCCAACTGTTATTCCAATCCCCAATATTATCAATGTAGCTTGATTGCAAGTCTGATCAATTTCTATCTAGGTTGGCAGAATTCTTCATCACTAGCTTCCACGACTGTGCAGACATTTGAATAAGTTGTACTCTTTGGATTTCATTGAAGGCAAGTCGTTGACTGAGCTCCAGGCTGGTAGCTTACATGGGGTGGCCCCTGGAGGCAAACAAAGAATCCAAGCGAAGAGGAAGGGGAAGGGCAAGTGAGAGAGAGAGAAACATTTTCCCCAGTGTTGCTCTTTTAGAAAGGCCACAGCCCAAGGAAGCATCATCATTGTGTGACTTGATTGACAGGTTGGACTCCACCCCTACCTCTACACAGGTACTATCATGGGCCTAAAATCTAACCATCACAGATCACCCTTGTCAGCTTGATACCTGTATACAATCCTTTAACCTTAAAAAGTCTCTAAATAAAGACAGTTATAAAAAATGATGTTTGCACCTAACAGGATATAACTAAAATGTGTACAAGTGAAAATGCACTAGCCCCATTTAAATCTTATATAAATGAACACAATTTTTAAAAATTGCATCCCTAACAATTGCAATTCTGGGAATACCTACACCTGAGTCCTATAATCCTATCAATATGTTCCCCTCACCATCTCTTCCTTAGATCCTTTATGAGAGGCTCCAGTTATTTAAAACTAAAGACAGACAAGCATGAATGTTTGTAAGCCAGTCGCTTCATGGCTTTATCACACCTAATTTTAGGTAGCCAATTACCAAACTACCTATTTCTATCAGCCCAGTGTTCTCAGGAAAGCTTCTTTGATGTGAAGAACCTTCATTCAAGTTGGAAACTTTCGACTGCATCCATAAGCAAAATCATGGGTTCAAACATCTTCCTCTTCATCAGATTGTAGCTGGTCAACCAGTCCTAGCCAGTCCAAGCAAGTTCAATAGATGCTGTAGCAAACTAGGGAGCTTCACACAAAGTTCCCTCTACTTTGTACCACTGTCCCCTTCACACATCTCATCAACCTTATTCCCCTGGGGTTAGGTCATGCAATAGGCTCAGGTTCTGCACAATTGTTTAAACTTCAGCCCAGACAACCCACTCTCATCTCTTCCTCGTCCCTGGTCTACTGGTGTTAGCAGCCAGACTCAACTTACCTCCCCATTGCCACATTTCCCCCACTTTTACTCAACAAGTGTTTCCAGGTGGTCACCTAGCAAGAATTTCAGGCTGCTTGCAGGCTCCTTTTAATTTTCAGTCCTAGAGGGGATGGCTGAATCATGGGCCAGCTTTTTCCAGCTTAGACATATCCACAAGTATTTGCTCAAAATTTAAAATGCCCAAGTCACTATTATTTCCCCTTCAGTTCTAGTTGCATGTCTTTTCATATGCAAAGGAACAGACCCTCCAGGCACTGGGTGGGGCTTGCCTTTTCTCAGATTCCTACTTGGGCTTCAAATATAAAGGGATGCCTTGCAGGCAGTTCCTAATGGAATGGCCCCTTTAGGAAATCTAATTGTAAAGACTGGAGGAAGGTAGGCTTATGAGGTCTCTGTAAACATTATTTCCAATATTTATTACTAATACACATTATGTCAATAATAGAAAGAAGGAGAAATTAATACCATCCTAGTCCAGCCAGATCCTAAACACAATTCTTAAAACACTCAAGTTCCATGTTCTCCTAGACTCTCCCATTCATGTGCATATGGCTCTATGCAGGTTCTATGAAGTATGAATCCAGTAGGCCTGGTCTCTTCTATCAGCCATTTTGTCTAAGCAGCATAGCTTTTGCCTCAAATAAACAAACAAAACCCAATAAACTAAATCATTGTCATTGAATGACTCATCAACTCATAGTGACCCTCCAGGACAGGGTAGAACTGCCCTTGTGAGTTTCTGAGACTGTAACTCTTTATGGGAATATAAAGCCCCACCTTTTCCCCTCAGATGTAGTTTCAAACTGCTGACCTTGCAGTTAACAGCCTCAAACGTAACCACTATGCCACTTGGGCCTCAGAGAAGTCCAAAAGCTACTTTTCTTCCCTTAACAGAAATTTAACATCTATTACATTCCTTTGTACCATTTCAGGTAGGGATATCCGAAGACAGCTTTTAAGAATCAAAAGTTCCATTTCCCAAGCCCTTTCCCAAAACCAACTGAGTAAATTGCATGGGCATACCTGACTTTCTCTGCCTATCCAAAGGAAATGGGAGGTCCAATCCACCTGGTTATCAAAAAGCAGAGGTCAGACAAGCCTCCACTCTTCGTCTTCGTGATTAGTTTCTCTAGAATGGCATTTCCATGGTATCCAATGGTGTTAGGCTGGGTTATCTTGAGAAACAAAATGAAACTCATATATGCACAAGAGCGACCTCTACATTAAGATGTAGATTCATATCAAGAAGGTCTCCCAATTCAAGCAGCCAGAGGACTCTTCAGACTTATGGAGCTGGAAGCCAGCTATGCAGAAAGATGGAGTGGGAATCACGATCACAGGTCATGGGGTGCAAGATCACATGGATGCAAGGTCAGTGAGAACATGACAGTTTGCTGACAGCTCATTGTCTTAGTGCCTCCTCAATGAAAGGGAATGGTGAAGAGATTACTAGGTGGCCATGTAGGAAGAGAGAAAATGCAAAATAGCCCAATAGAAAAACATACAAAAGTTGAACTTTGTTATCAGACTGGTACTGTTATTACTACTATTATAAATGAGGGTTAATGAATTAGATACAATTAGAAACAAAGAAGCCATCAAACTCTTCTCTTAACCTTGAAATATATAAATTGTGAAAATAGCAATAATTATAACAATCAACTTACCAACCAGCCAACCAACATCTGAGAGAGTAGTGACCTAGATTTCAGGTAGAACCAAATGGAGAGGTCTGCAACTTTCTGTAGGAAATACATGTAGTTTGGGAACCAGAAGTAGTGCTCCATTTGTGAAAACTGTCTGACTAGTCCAGCCTAATTTAATTCTTATCAAATTGGGTATGGATGCCACAGGCCAGGGCATCAGATGACGTGCTCCAAAGGGACGGAGTTAAGGGGAGAAGATAGCAGAAGACAAGGAGTAACAGTATCTTTCCTTCTCATCATGTGAGTTACCGATGTCTCTGTGTTAGTCTGGGTTACCTAGAGGAAACAAATCCAAGGAGACTCACATGTGTATAAGAAAGTGATTTTTATAAAAGAGTAACTGTGTATTAAGAAAACATCCCAACCCAGTCTACATCAAATCCATAAATCCGATATTAGCCCATATGTTCTATACCAGTCTATAATCTCCTCTTCAGATTCAGGCAACATATGCAATGACACAGAATGCAGGAAGAGCACAGGCCAGTGGGTGGAAAGTCTTGTGGATTCAGTGGTGGTATAAGCTTCTCAGCGCTGGTGTGGGTCACCAAGTGACTCTTCCAGGTTCCGGGATCTGGTTTCATCAGCAGAGCTTCATATGGCTTGTCAGCAGGAAGACAAAGCAGAGTGTATGGGTCTGGACTCCAGTGAGCTATTTTTCTCCATAGCACCTCCAAATGAGTCTTCAAGCTGTGACCTGATTGACAGGCTAAATCCACCCCTTCACTCTTAATAGTCTCAAGTTGACACCAGATTATGTAACTACCGCAGCCTCCTAAAAGAAACCTTTTTTTTTTTCTGCCCAGAAAAATGAAGAAATTATCCCAATGATTGATGATATTGAACTCCGTGAGGAAGCACAATTTAATATTGTAGAAAGAATGGGAAGGACACATGAAGATTATGTAAAGATAAGAGTTGTGTTACGCTGCATTTTCAAGGATATGAAACCAGTGTCTCTGTCTCTCTCTCATATATATATATGAAATTTAGAGCAAGGAAGCAGCCCAGCCAAGTCCAATTCAAGTTCATAAGCCAGATACTAGATAGAGTCCCCTCCAGAGTCCAGGAGCTGCCAGCCAATGAAGGAGGAAGGTGAAGCAGTAAGCTAGGCAATCACAAGTTGGTCAGTGCAAACTCTCATGGATCCAAGGTCAACAGGAACATGGCAGGGCACTGACAGCTTCCAGGGTTGGCAGGTTGCATAGACAGCCAGCCCCAGAAGCCAGATGCAGGATCCAAACAAGCAGGAAGGAGAAGGGAAAGAGAGAGAAAGACCAGTTCTCTGAAGCATCTCCTAAAATAGGTTAACCCCTCCCCACAAGGAGATGTCATTATTAGTCTGAATCCTGAGTGAGTGGATGGGATCCACCCATACCTTCCCACAGGTGCACCAAATTGACACAAAACCTCATCATCACAAGAATGTTCTTTAGTTTTCACTATAAGAGAAAGAGATTTGATTCATCTATGTAAGTAAATATGGTATATATGTATTCTTTTAAAGATAGTATGAATGTTAGTTATTTTAATCTGATGCACTAGTGTTTCTAAGGATATCATTGGGTAAATTAGTAGTTGTGTGGCTTATTAAATGCTTATACCTCAAGTTTATGTTCCAAACATGTTTAACTAAGTGTGTTCCCATTCATGTTGGAGGATAAATTCTGATACATAGTAAAAGTTCTCTATCTATTTATCCACACAATTTCTGGGATCTTTGAAAAGTAATTTAAGCCTTTCACACCACTAGCTTCTGCATCTCCACTTTTCTAATAGCAATTGCTACCTTAATACTAAATGAGAAAAAAAACAACCATATGTACTTGGTATACAATAAGCCAAATGTCTTCAAATGGAGTCAGATTCATTGTGACCCACATGTGTCAGAGTAGAGTTATGGTCCATAGTGCTTTCAAGGGCTGTTTTTTTTTTTTTTTTCATTTGAAGTAGGTCAGGCTAGCTATTTATACCACCCAAGGGCACCTGGTATACAGTAAACCCAAGCCCAAGCCATCCTGACTACGTAGAGTCTAGCTCACAGAAACCCCAGATGGCACAGTGGGCTTCCTCGGTTCCTTCTCCTGCGGCATAACTGGGTGAATTCGAATCACCAACCGGTGGATTAGTGTGCTGCTGTTAGGTACCATTGAACCGGCTCTGACCCATATCGACCCCATGTACAATAACCCTAAACACTGCCTGAGCCTGCACCATCCTCAGAATCACTATGTTTCAACTCATTACTGCATTGAATCAATAGTGAGAACAAACTATCTACTGGTATACAGCAGATATACCACCAAACGGCCACTGAATCTCAATTTATACATGGGAGTCCATTCTTCCTTTCAGTCATTATTCAAAAATCTCTTCCTATCTTCCCCTCACACTTGACTTTTAACCTAAGCCATGTATGTAAACACTAAGTAGTTTTTCTTCTGGGGTGGAATATCATAGTCATAAACACATAGCCCCTTTGAGGTAATCTTGAACTGGGCTCTTTCACCTTTTCATGCTGTGGTCCCAGGAGGTGTTGACGTCATCTGGAGACACAGTAGCACCGTCCACCCTCAGAGGTTCAATTCATTCTGCCACCCTGAAATTCTGCCTACAAGGAGGCCAGTGTTGGAAATGAAGCCTGTGACATGCAGGACATGGTGGAGTGCAAACATTGGTCAGTGCTTCCTCTTACAGCCACAGAGGAAAGCCACACTGATTTGTATTCAGGAAGGGGACCTCCTGTTTCGAAGGATTCCTTCATGCTGTTCAGCAATGCTGTTTAGGGTTGATTTTCCCATTTGAACTGAAAAAAACTTAAATACAAATATTAACTACCCGAAGCTGCAAATAGCAGCATAGGACATTTTAAAAATAATGAATATTTAACCAGCTTTGACCCAACCAAGAAAAATATTATGCAGAAAGGAGGCTGATTTTAGAAAACTGCCCAAGGAAACAAACAAACAAAAAAAAGTTGAGTTTCCTTTCAAAGTTTGTTTTTGCTAAACATTCATAGTTTAGCTTTTCCAATCCAATTTTATTATAAGAAAGGTCTCCCACATGTGTACCCGTCATTCCTTTCAAAATAATCAGTAAGGCACATAACCTTTGGAAAGGGTGCTTGAGTTTTTAAGGATAACAGAAAGACAGGGAAAAACATATTCCGAAGAAGGGAGCTCACTTGACGTGCACATTTGTAGCTCTTCTAATTATGGATGGGTTGTCATCCCCCATCTTTTGGAGTAATCACATTTTACTTTTGCTCAATTGTAGGTTCCAAAGTTGACGAATCTTTACTTCAGATTTTCCACCCAAGAAATAATGAAAGGTGTCACATCACTTGTGGTCAATGGAAGACTTTGGCTTTTGATGATGTAGTTACAAGTTATTATCCAGATGATACTCTTCTTCCCATGGGATAGTGTCCTCAGCATTAATTTCTGGGTTTGGTGAAGACCAAAATGGAATTATCAAAACATGCTCTTCAAGAATCCTCATGCTCAGTTAGAAAAAGTCAAATTTTGTTTCTGTCCCCCCCTTCCCCACTACCCCAGAACTTTCCCTATATTATCTCATTATTGCTTGAGAATGATGAGGTTGATATCATGAAGTTGGTATTAGTATTAATTCAGTTTAAGGATAAAGCAACAGGTATATGGAAATTTTAAATTGTTCATATGATAGATTCAGGATCCAAATTCCATCGTCCTAGTCCAGAGTCCATGCTGTTAACGTCTCTGCTGTGTATAGTAAGCTACATTCATTTTTTTAAATGAATCAAAGTGAACTTTCCTGGTGTACTGTTAATTCACTGTCATTCAAGTACACCTTTCCATCATTTGTGGATTATAATGAAACACCCACCGATCAGATTACATGGATTTTAGGTCTAGCTGTGCTGCTGATTGGGCCTTGATACAAAAGGTCAGCAGTTGGAAACCATCAGCCACTCTGCGGGAGAAAGACTGAACTTTCTACTCCAATAAACACTTACAGTCTCATGGGGCAGTTCTATCCTGTCCCATAGAGTCGCTAAAAGTCAGCAGGCATCAACTCAAGGGCAGTGTGTTTGTTTTGGTTTGTGCTGCTGACTAAATGACTTTGATTACTTGCATAACTGAGTTCTTCTTTTGTCAAAGAAAGACACGATGAGCACACCAGCCTATCCAACCACGAGGTGTCGAAGGGATCAGGTGTAAGGCATCATCAGAACAAAAAATCTTACCATAGTGAATGATGGGGGGAGTGCGGAGTGGAGACCCA
>NW_022109491.1:33456521-33462846 GCF_000313985.2 Echinops telfairi
TCGAGACGCTTCCTTTTTCTCCTTGACTTCCTACCATGTGGTAGTTACATAATCTATTGTCAACTAGAGCTTTACAAATGAAGGGGTGGCGTTTAGCTAAAGCAGCCAAAAGCTGGTCTGATAACAGAGAGCAAGAGAGAAAGGGGTGGGCCTTGCCGAACCATTTATCTCTTTGCCCTCCAATCAAACTGAGACCTGATGAATCCCACATGTTCCTATTGGCCAGGTTGGCACAATACCTACCTATCACATACAAATAATGATGTTCCTCTCTAGGGACTAGTCCCTCTTGCACAAGCAAACTAAAGTTCATACCATTCAGTATACCATTGGAATATTAAGTTCTAAAATGTTTTGGTGTTGCACCTTTGGGCCAAAAGGATATTTTAAACTTATGTAGGGTTTTTAAATCAATCTTTGCAATAATTACAGAATTTGATTGTCTATACATGTTTCTGTAATATCAGAAATGTGGAAACATTTCTACTATGATAACGGAGTAATGAAATTGTATCTGCATACCACTTTTCAGGGATTGCTGAGCATACTTTTAGGGAGCCAGACCTAGGCATATGCCAAGGTTGGAGAACTTATCACATTCTAAAACATGGCATAAATGAATTACACAGTGCTTTAAGTTATTATTTATTTTCTCAAGAATTTATTTGGGAGACTTTTTCTCAACCACTTAGGAATATGCATGTCTATTCCTAAATTCTGGTTTTAGTTATTTCTTCATAGAACTTACTTCCTACCCAGATTTGGAATAAAAATACTAAAGTTTTTCAGTTTTAAAATTAAGCCATCCTTCCATACTTCTCATCTCTCGCCAGGTCCTTCTTGTCCCATAAATTGCACCGTAAAAGAGGGAAAAACTATACTCAAACACACTTCCATATTATCTGAAAAATAGAATTGCTTCCTCCTCTTATTTCAGTTCATGCATTGGAAAGGATGTGGTCTTTAAGGGTAGAAAGCCAGCATGATTTTATCTGAGAATTTGTTTCTCCATTAGCTTGACTCACTAGACTGTGTACTTGTAGTTTTGTTTTTTTGTGTTTTGTTGTTAGTTCCTTCTCTCTGGGACATCTTCCCCCACCCTGTAGTCAATCACTTAGCTCTGCTGTTTTGTTCCCTCTTTTGATGCTTGTTAGACATGAAAGAGCAATAAACCACTGTAATCTATTCAATGATTTATTTATTAAAACATCAGATAAATATTTAGTGAGCACCTTCTGTATGGCAGGCACGACTTTAAACACAAGGAATATTGCAGTTATAAAACTAGCAAAACTTCTCACACAGTGTATACATTCTAGGGATGTTGAACAGAAAATAAATTATCTTAATTTCTGTCTCAATGAATATATAAATCAATGTTATTTTTAGATGATGATAGGAAAGTTGAAAGAAATAAAAACGTAGTAGTGGTGTTTGACTTAAAGAGGAGAATAAGTTAGGGTAGACAGGCTTCTGAGAAGATGTCCTTTGGGGGGTTACTGTAATTATGGGAACAACTAGCCATTGTTCCAAAGAACATTGTAGCCAAAGAACATTCTAGCAGAGGGAATAGATGCTGAGAGATAGAAATCACTGAGAATATTGATAAATATAATGAAGATAAAGATGAAGATGGTACTAGGTTTGGCATGAGGGATAGGAGAGGACCATGTCACGTATGCCTTCATGGATCATGGCAAGAAGTGTGTCTTGTTTTTAAGCACAAGTGTATATTAGGGGTTCCCAAACTTTCATGTATATCAGAATCATTTAGAGAACATAATAAAACACAGATTACTGAATTCCACACCCAAGAATACTTATTATGGACTCTCTAGTTGTTACATTCCTAACAGGTGATGCTGACATTGCTCCTATGGGGATCACAGATGGAGGAACAGTTCTTCTTCAGGTATATGTATATATACATTGTGTTTTAGATGAAAGCTTATAGAGCAAATTAGTTCCCTATTAAATGGTTTGTTCAAAAAGAGTTCCATGACACTGGTTGCATTCCCCACAATGTTGCGATATTTTATTTTACTTACATGATAGATTATGCTGATTGCTTTTCTGATGTCGAACCTTCTTTGCATCCCTGGTATAAATCCCACTTGGTCATGTTGTACTTTTTATTTTGTGATATGTTGTTGAGTTTTATTGTCTAGAATTTTGTTGAGAATTATTGCACTATGTTCATGAAGGATATTTATCTGTTGTGTGAGAGTGTGTGTTTGTATGCTTTGTCTGCATGGCTTTCATGTCAGTTTTATGCTGGCTTTATGAAATTTAGGAATATTTCATAATTTTCTATGCCTGGAAATGGTTTTAGTAGTATTGGTATGAGCTCTTCTCTGAATAGTTGGTAGAATTCTGCAGCAAAGCTTTGTAAGTCAAGGATTTTTCTTCTTGGGATTTAAAAGAATTGCCTCTTCAACATATTTTGCTATTGGCCTGTTCCATTTTTCTACCTCGGTTTGTATTACTTAAGGTACATAGTGTAGTTCTGGAATTTGTTCATTACCTCAGGTTTCCAAATTTATTTGAGTACAATTTTTCATTGTACTCCGCTTTGATCCTTTTAATTTCACTTGGTTCTGTTTTAATGCCATTCATGTCATTTTTTATTTGAATTATTCACTGCTTTATGGTTTGTGGGGGTTTTTTTGGTACATTTTGCCAAAGGTTTGCTGGCTTTATTGAGTTTCAAAGAATCAGCTTTTGGTCTTATTGATTCCTCTTATTATTTTTCTTCCCACCCCCCACCCCCCACCCCCCCACTCCATTTCATTTGTTTCTCATCTAATCCCGGTTATATCCACTTTCTGGTGGCTGGGTTTCTTTTGCTGCTCTCTCTGTCTTTGCTGAAGTTACCCAGTTGATGTTCTGATTTTGGCCCTTTCTTTTGTGGTGTGTGTATTTATTGCCATAAACTGGACTCTGGGCATTGCTCTCGCTGTGAGCCAGAGGTTTAGGTATGTTATTTTTTCATTATCATTGGGTTTTAGGACTTCAAAAATTTTCATCATTGATGTCTTCTATTGCCCAGTGCGTTTTTAGGATGTTATTGTTCAGTTTCCATGTATTTGATTTTTTTTCCCTTGCTCTTTCTCTTACTGATTTCTTTACTTTCCTAGTGTCCTAATCAGGGGAAATGCTTTGTACTGATTCTGTGTTTCAGATTTTATTGTGGTTTACTTTGTGGTCTAAAATGTGTTCATTGTGGAGAATGATCTGTGTGCGTATGGGAAGAACACACACTTTGCTGCAGCTGGGTTGTCAGACACAGTGAATAACTTAGTATCGTATTCATAGCCATACTCATTGTAACTCCCACAACATAATTTGGTGCTATGTGCAGCTTAGGTGTATCTCCTCATCCATTGTCCCTATGTGGTTCAGTGTTTTCTGTAGTGGTCAAGTATTTTTACGAACATATCTTTGATTGCTCTCTCATCCAAGCTCAAAATCATCTCTGCAGAGGCTTGTGGATACAGTGTGGATATTGAGCTATCTAAAGTTTTTCCGAAAGGGTGTTCCTTTTTTTCCAAGGCAGTGGTAACGTACTTATACCCACTATCATTGAGGCAATAGCTACTCAAAGAAACCCTATCGAGTGTTTCCAAGGCTTTGTGAAATTTATAAAAGCAAATAGCCTCACTTTTTCATCTGCAGAGCCACTGCAGAATTTGAACCGTTGTCTTTATCATTAGTAGGCCAACCTTTACTAGTTACCTGTCAATTTTGAGGTGACAGTGTGTATATATATATATGTGTGTGTGTAGGTGTGTATGAGGTTGTATGAAGTTAGAAATACATATACATATATTCTGCTCATGACCACTGAATCTATTCTGACTCATAATGGCACTATACGACAGAGTAGAATGGCCCTCGTGTGTTTACGTAGAATGGCCCTCATGGGTTTACGAGACTATAACTGTATGACAGGAGAAAGTCTTATCTTTTTCCCAAGAAGTGGCTGGTGGTTTTGAACTCCTGGTCTTGTGGTTAGCAGTCTAATGCATAACTGCCATGCCACCAGAGATCCAATATATACACATAGGAATATATATATAATGTTTATGAAGTTAGGAATATGGTACCATGGACAAGAAACAGTTGTGGTTGAAGCTAAATATTTGATAGTCATAAGAATAAAACCTTTAAGATAAAACATGAATAAATACAAAATACAGGTTGGTGATTAACCGCGAAGACAAGGTCTAGGTCAATGGGATTGTGCATAGGGTTAAGCATTGAAAATGAATGCTGGTGCCACAAATTCAGTTGACTGTTAAGGAAACGGTTGCTGGTTTATATTCACCCGTCACTTCCCAGGAAAAAGGATCTGAGGATTTGCTCCTGTGCACGCTATGAAGCACTTCTACCTGTTCTGTAGGATTGGAGTAAGTCAGAATCAACTCAATGGCATATAACAACAAAACTTTGAGTTAAGTCCTTCCAAGTTACTTGTTATATTCCCTTTAACAATCTGGTTGGTAGATATGCTTTATTGAGTAGTATATTTTGCTCAATAGACTCAATAATATGCTTTATTGAGTAGTATATTTGAGTAGTATATGAATCATTTGAGTAGTATATGAATGATGAGATGTTTAAAAGTTTTCATAATAAAGTTTTTAAACCAATAAATCTCTGGATTACTTTTCTAAACAAAATATCCAGTACTTTTAATTTTCATTCAATGTGATTACTTAAGACATTTAGTTGGAAGAAGCCAACAAGTATGATACTTTGCCTTGGTTTTTGACTTTCAAGAAAAGTATTTTAATTGGTAATGAACTAAAGGTGTTATTTTTCTTAATTCTGTTTACACTTGTTTGAACACACATGACTGCATAAACTCCCTTCCTCTTCTTAATAATGCCTGCTCCTATCCAAAGTATGTTTTTCAAACATGTATAACACAGAAGCTAGAAGCATCTGTCCAAAAAATAGGAGTCTGTATTAATAAATGGGCCATTTAAAACATATCATATTTATCAGTTACTGATGTAATAATGTTCCATAACAAATCATATAAATTTATTGGCATAAAAGTGATAAACCATTTTAGTTTCTCAGTTTGTAAGTTCTCAAGGAGATTCTTATAAGATTAAATGAGCCCATTTTTGTGCCCACAGTTTACTGAAGATAGACTAGGGGGCTCCCACTGCTCTATCTGCTGTCCTGAGATGCTGACTGGCAGCTAGTCCTCAGGTGGGAAAACTGGAATAAGTTTGCATCCCATCTACTAAGCGAGCTAATCCAGACATTTCCCCATAACAATGGTTGAAAAATAAAAGTGGAAAGAAAACATATTCAAGGATTTTCTGGTATATTTTTTAAGCCACTGGTATCATATTTACTAACAATTAGCCAAAGAAAGAGTTAGAGGGAGGGGGCACAATCATGACAGGTTACAGGAAAAAGAGTTTGGAAACAGGGAACGGCAAAGACTGGCACAACTCATGAATAGTCAACTACCACGTGGTTGTTGAGCGCCACTGCCGTGCCCTTCTCATCCTTCCCATGTACCTTTCCTATCCAGATCTTACATCATAAGCCGTCTTTTGAGGCTCAGATCAGGAACACTTTATTCCAGTCTCCTTTCTTATCCAAATCCTTAAGATACTCACTGATGACCTCCAACATTTATCATTTTACATCTGTATAGTTGTGTGTTGCTCTATAACTGACTGTATTCAAATAAGCAATGAAGGATTAAGGTCAGTCAATTTTTTCTTTTGTTGTTTTAAATAACTAACCCTATATTTCAATAAAAATTGGGCAGACAGTAGGCTTTTGCAAAGGTTTGGATTTTGGTTGATTTATTATTATCCATTTTTTCACACCTAAAATGCACATGGTCCTTTTCGGGAGTTCTGGTGTAGTCGCATTTATTCCTCTGGGGGCTGGACGCAGCCCACTGACCCTCCCAGGCTTCCCTCCTTTCCTTTTTCCTTTCTCAAGTTAGGCTTTCTCTCTCTCCTTTTCTAACTATTCTTTGGATATGATTATTTGACCATTTTGGGATAAAGGGATTTAAAACCCTTTCCGTCAGAGCTTATTAGATTCTGGACTCACTCTCCTTGGTCACTATTTCTTCAGGTGCTTTACTTGTGCACAACGCTAAAGGTAGGTGTTAAAACACCTTAAAGATACAGCTTCCTAAAGCATCAAAGAAGACTCTGATCCTTATTCTCTTAAGTGCCACCACCAAGCCTCATGCCTTTCTCCGGTAATCACATGAACTGGGCTAGCAGCCAAGATAAAAAGTAAATCATTGTAAAGGTGGGTGAGTGCAGAGTGGAGACTCAAA
>NW_022109491.1:33463530-33472197 GCF_000313985.2 Echinops telfairi
CCAGCTCAATTATATATATAAAATTATTAATATAACTTCCGCCATCTGAAACATGTATACAAAAGCCAGAGAGATTTCAGGGAAATAAATAATTCCAGGGCCTTTACAGAGATGTCAGATAAAAGTAAAGAAAATGTTTATTCATTAAAGGGAAAAAGCAAGAGTGCAGGTCTTATTATGTGAATCAGTCGAAGGTTACATCTCAAACTCACTGTCATCAAGTCAGTGCCGACTCATAGTGAGCCTATGGGACAGGGCAGAACTGCTCCGGTACCTTTCTGAGATGGGAGCTCTTTATGGGAGTAGAAAGCCCCATCTTTCCCCTGGAGTAACTGGTGGTTTCAAACTGCTGATCTTGCCGGTCACAGCTCAACACGTAAACACTATGCCACCAGGGATCCCTGTGTTCAAGGGTGAGACAATTTAAGTATTAAGTCCAACCCTTCAGTATCCCTGTGAAGAGTTTAATGAGATCTCCCATGGCTGGGGTTTCCTTTATAAAGATGACGTCAGTCTTAGTCCCCAGAAATCGGGATTTATAAAAAGCAAAATTCATTCAGATTTACCAAAATTCAATTGAAGGGTAACTCTCTAAAAACACAGCACTATTCTATTCTTAGCTCATTTGAGCATGAATTATATTAAGGCATTATTATCCTCATTACATAGATTGGAAAAAATAATCGATGCAAATAACCGAATGTCTTGCTCATGTTTACACAACTACCAACTACCTGAAAATCCAGGATTCTCCAACTCTAGAATCACTTTTTTTGTTTTCCCAAGAGAAGGCTAAAGGAATAACATGATATATTCATGAATTAATATTTATTTGCTGACAAGATGACACTGTATCTCTCTAGCTCTAGCTATATAAGAGGACCACAATAGGTATAAGGAATAACTCAAGCCACAGGCTCTGAAGTAAGGTTAGAAGTTAAATGAGATTTTATATCCCAATAGACTGACATGTTGCAACTTTTTCTGAGAGAAAGGTCTGAACAATAAGAGATAATATGACATAATTATTTGGATCTGGATCCATCTATCTATCTATCTATCTATCTATCTATCTATCTATCTATCTATCTATCATCTATTTACCTATCTAATCAGGACTTTGAACAAGTTTTTCCTTGTTAGTCTTGGCTAATAAAGCAACAGCAGAAGGATCTACATTTGGGAAGTTTGGTTATATTGCAACAACAACTAGAATGGAAGAATGTGGCTCATACTCTGCTAGAAACTTCCTCTTCCTCTTAGAAAATAAAGGCACTGTGTGAATTGCAAAGCAACTGAATTGCCTGAGGTGCACAGGTGAAAACAGAGGTGCAGGTTTAGAGATGGCACACCCACCTTTATGCTTTGAAATGTATCTGTAGTTCTGACAATAATCATGCAAGGTTCCTAAAAGGCCTCACTAGACCTCTTTTAAGTCTCTCCTTCCAGGGCTTCAGCCTGTCTTTTTTTTTCCCTTTTCCAGTTTTCTCTCAGTTTTTACAGATGCAGGTCAATTTTGCTGCATCGGTCATGACTGAACCAGTTGAAAGCCCTCCAGTGTGTGTGCACATACATAATTACATGTGTGCTCATGTTATATGCCAACCTGAAACCAAACCCTCAGCCGGTCGGTCGCTTGTGACTCAGCGCATTTCTGAGGCTCGGAATCTTCCCAGGAGCAGCAGAGACCCTCAGCTTCCTTCTGTGGAGCAACACCTTGCTGTTAGGACCCAACACGTACCGGAGAGCACCGCCGGGGCTCCCGGAGGATATGTGGGTGCATGGCCGCACATACATATGTGTAAAATGCATCTCTATATACACAGGGCAGGAACAAAATGGAGAAAATATTCCGTTCTCCCTTTTTCCCCATGAAGTGTTTGAAGCCTTCCTGTATACGTCTACATATATCACGTACATCAGTGGAAGGCCTTCTTCCGAGCAAAAATGAGAGTCCTTTTCAAGGTGACTGCACCGTGCTTCTCTGTGGAACTTCTGTACAGCAGTTTAACTAGGTATCTCCTTGCAATCTATTCGTATTTATTCAGAGAGGAAAGCAAACCCATGCCAATGGCGGGCATGGGAGAAGCCTGGGTTCATTCGGAAGCAAGCCTCCTTGTGGATGAGGATGCCCTTCCTCACTCTTCATCCCCTCTCTTTGCATCCCCCCCCTTCCCCCCACCCTAGCTGCCTTTTACAGCAAACCTGTTCTCGTTGTAGAATATCTTTGAATTTGTGTGTGTGTGTCCTTCATTTTAAATGAACTGCTCAATGAACTTTTCTTCCTCTCTGCCAGCTTCCTAGCCCCTTAGAAGTTCCCGCATAGACTCCACCAAGTCGGTTCTCTGCTCAAACCGGGACTGTTCTCGTCACAAAGGCATTGGAGGGGGCTCGATGCCTGGAGTGTGTGAAAATGGGAGTTACGGGAGGGCAGAATGGAACAGGTATTGTGCTGAGGGGATGAGTGGGTAATCGCTCGTGTCACAGCAAATAGACTCTGTCATCAGACATGCCGCGGTGTTCCAGAGGAAATCAGCTTTCTCTGCAGGCTGCCAAGCCCAAATGAGCTCCTTGCAACACCTGCAGATCTGAGCATCAAGCAATTATTCCACTATCTTGCCTAAAAACAAAGACCAAACTACCCTTTGACAACCTCTGACCTTTTCCAGCTAACATAAACTAATTATATTTGCAGCAGGAGGGGGAGAAAGCTTCCCGAGTCCTCTGTGGGAGTTGTCTTTAGTGCTTTGTGCCATGTTGTCAGTTCTGCCAATCTCCAAAATGACCACCTTTGCATCAAGGGAGTTGTTGTACCAAGTGCTTAAAGAGACACAGGGAGGCCTTGGTTGGAAATAAAGCTCATGGCCCGGGCTTCAGCAACCTGTCTGAATGGGCCGCACTGTCCATTTTTGCAGTGATACAAGGGAGATGCTGTTCACTGTCACTTAGCAGCAGTTGCAGCCTGGTCAAGCACAGTTGCTTTCTTTTGTTTTGTTTTTGGACAACACGCTAATGGGAACGTGATTAGGTGTAAGGAATAACTCAAGCCACAGGCACTGACATCAGGGTTAGAGGTTAATTGAGATTTTATATCCCAATAGCCTGACATTTTGCAACTTTCTGCTGAGCGAAAAGGCCGAACAATAAGAGATAGTATGATCCAAATCATTGGAAAGCAGGAGGGTTAAAATTCCCAGAGGAGAACGAAAAACTGGCTGTGGAAACCAGGCCAGAGGGACCACCTGGGTCACTTCCGATGCCAAAAAAGAGCCGCAGTTATTCATCTGGCAGACAAGGCAAAAGTAGTGTGCCTGCCATTGATCACAGGCCTCTTCTCCACCAAAGAAAACACAAGGTCAATGCTATAAACAGTAGGTCTTCCAGGGTAATTGAAATTCCAGAAACTGTCTCATTAGGCTAGTTACAGGCCATGGGAGTTTTCTCTGTCTATGAGAGCTAGAGTTGGATCTAAAATTTCTGGGGTTGGCTTTTTTTTTTTTTTTGAAGGGTTGCACAGTGACTTTCCGATTGGGTTTAAAAGATCATGTCTAAATAAACATATGTGTTCACAGTTTAGAGGAAGTGCCCAACAGGGACTCCTGGACTATGGCATACACGAAGTTCATACCTGCTCCCTCTCACTGAACGATAACAACAGGGCATCTCTTCCTCCCCGCTGCGAGGTCATAAACAACCTACTGTGTGCTTAGTTCGGCAGCAGCTGCTCTGTTTCTAGCCGTCAAGAACTCTGAAAGCATGGAGGTTTCTGGCCTTTCCTAGTTCTTCTTTTTTTAAAACCTTCCTCCTTGCAGATGCCAAAGAAATGTGAACACCCAACACAAAGGCCACCCCCAACACAAACTTTTGACACTTCCAGCTGGCAGATCCCACAGACTGGAAGTGGACTAAAAATGGCCAACTCATTTTCTTCCTTACTTTTTTTTCCCCCCAGTGCAGCTGGTGCCAAACTGTGAGGGCTTGTTTTGCTCCAGTCGCTGGGGGGGTTTGTTTTCTTTTATTTCAACCCCATGCTGGCTTCCCAACTGGATGCTGAGTCACCGGGTGCAGGTGTTCTACGCGGCTGGTATTTATGTCACTCGCAGATGGTTTGGGTAAATGACACTATGTTCCTGCAGCCCTGGCGAGGCTCCTTCAGCTCCCTTTGATCTGGGGCTTCCCGTGGCTCCTGCACATGTGCGCAACTTCAGGGCACTGGGTGAACGCTGGGATTCTATCCAGAGATGGCTGGGTTCCTTTGAGCCCGACGGCCTGATGGGATCCACTTGAAGCTAGAGAAGGGGGGCTGCTGCTTTCATTGTTAGGTGCAAGTACAGTTGGCAGTGACTCATCGTGTCCCTAGACACAACAAAATCAGACACTGCCCAGTCCGGTGTCATCCTCAGAATTGTTATGTTTGACCCCATAGTTTCGGCCACTGTGTCAATCCATCTCATAGAAGGTCTTCTTTTTTCTTTTTTTTTTCCTGAGGCTCCTCTACTTTACCAAGCATGGTGTCCTTTTCCAGGGACCGGTCTCTCCTGATCGCATGTCCAAAGCATGTGAGATGAAGTCTTGCTGTCCTTATTTCCAAGGGGCATTCTGACTGTGCTTCTTCTAAGATAGATTGATTTATTTTTTGGTAGTCTGTGGTACTTTCAATATTCTTCTCAAGCACCACATTTCAAATGCATAGATTTTTCTCTAATCTTCCTTATTCAATGTCCAACTTTCACATGCGTGTGAGATGATTGAAAATGCCATGGCTTGGGCCAGGCACACTTTAGTCCTCAAAGTAACATCCTTGCTTTTCAACACTCTACACCATCTCACGCAGCAGATCCACCAAATGCAACGTGTTATTTGACCTCTTGACAGCTGGTAGACAAGAACCTTGGGAGTCTCAGGGACATGCATAGGTAATTACCTATCAGTGTGTGCATGCATTCAAACTTATAGGCAAGTTAATTCTGAGGCCTGCTTGAGGAAAATTAAGCCAAATTTATTGCCATCAAGTCAATTCTGACTCCTGGTGAGGGGAGAGCTGCCGATGTGGGTTTGTGTGGCTACAGCTCTTTGTGGGAGTAGAAAGCCTCTCATCTTTGCACCAAGAAGTGACTAGTGGTTTCAAACTTCTAACCCAGTAAGCCCCCAGGGCTCCCTGAGGAAACTGGGATAAAAGTAGCTGCATTCTCTTTCTCTGAAGAAGAAGAGGAAAGGCATGTTGGATAAGTAAGACGTGAGATAGTGAAACTAAAGTCTTACACCTACAGGTGTAGGATTTTCCCTGGCCTTGCCCCTTATGCAACCTAGTATCTCCTGCACCTACTCTAATGCTCAGTGCAGTTTGACTCACAAGCAATGCCCTGAAAACCTTTTATTTATTTACCCTCTAGACAGGACCTTACAGATGCTTTCTCCCTTCCATTTGCAAAAACCATCTTTCATCATGAAGATGAAGCAATCTACTCCATTTGAAAAGACCTACCTTCCTGTGGGTATTTACAATTTAGCAAAGGAAATCATTGTTCAACCATAGCCAGGCATACAAAGGCATTGGGATGCTGACCACAAGTTCGGCAGTTTGAAATCACCAGTCGCTCCTCCAGAGATTGGCATGGCTTGTTGCTGTGCTAAAGAGCTCGTTTCAGAAAACCACAGGAGTGGTCCTACCCTGTCCTCCAGTGTCGCTATGAGTCAGACATAATGGCAGTGAGTCTGGTTCGCTGCTCTTCTAACAGAGCCCTGCTGGCTAAGAGTTTGCTGTTAACTGAAAAGTGCATGATTCTAACCCCCAGCTGCTTCATGGTGTGGCAGGTTGCGTCCATAAAGGATTATACACCCAATGTGGCAGTTCTACTCTAACCCAGTATGAGTCAGGATGGATTCAAAACCTTAAACTGAAGATAAAACACCTGTGTACATTGAAAGACTTCACCAAGAGAGTAATAAGAGAGCCCACAGACTGGGAAGACATCTTTAGCAATGACACACCAGACAAAGGGCTTATTACTAAAATATATCATACTCTGATAGTCTACAATAAGAAACAAACAAACAAACAAAGAGTCCACTGAGGAAGTGGGCAAAAGACCTGAACAGAAGTTCCACAGGAGCGGAAATCCGAATGGCCAATAAACAAATGAGAAAATGTTTCCTATCATTAGTCAGAAGGGAAATGCAAATTAAAACAACCATGAGATACCACCTAATACCCTCAAAGATAGCCCAGTTCAAAAAATCAGAAAGCAGCAAGTGCTGGAGAGGGTGTGATGAGATAGGAACGTTCATCCTTGGCTGGTGGACCTGTAGGTATGTGCAGCCACTATGGAAATCAATCTGGCAACACTTAAAATAAATGGAAATTGAGATACAATATGATCCAGCAATCACCTTACTGGGTTTATACCCAAAGAACTAAGAAACAGACCTAGAACAGACATCTGTACTCCAATGTTCATCGCAGCACAGTTCACAATCACAAAAACTTGGAAACAATCTAACTTTCCATCAACTGATGAATGGATTAAAACACTCTGGTATATATACACAATGGAGTACTATGCAGCCCTAAAAAGCCACGGTGAACTCATGAAGTACATTGTCTAAAGGGAAGAGTTTGAAGAAATTATGCTAAGCAAAGTTAACCACGCACAAAGAATAACATTAGTTCACTGAGTTAAGCTCAAAAACTACAATGGGCATAGAGGATGAGCAACTTAATGTATAAATCCCAGGTTGAAGTCCAGGCACTTTGGTGTCTCAGCCAACTCAGAGAAACATATGGCAGCCAACTAAAAAGGAGAGGGAATGGGGGGGGGGGACGACAAACAAACACAAGGAGGGTGATGGGGGAACAGGGCACTAATACATCCATGGGGAAGGTAGTGTTTATGTGTCCACAGGAAAGAGAGAGGGATCAGACCCCATCCCAGAGGGCCAAGCGTTGAGGGCAATACACTGGCATGGATCAGAGAACTAATAGAAAGCATGAATGAGCTGGGCCCAAGCTGAGCTATGTTGACCCCCTCCCCAGAAGCAGGTAATACAGGGGACAGCACTGAAGATATAGCCCGGGGGAGAGAAGTGGGTCTGTCCAGACAACACTGGAGCAAACTAAGAGGGAGAGAGTGGACCTCATCATGGCTCACCAAGCCCCTGCTCACAGCAGCCAATGCACAGAGAGGACCTTGCTACAGGGGACAGCACTGGAGACACTGTGTGGAAAGTGTGCCCGCTCTGCCCATGCACAGTGGGGTGAAATGTGAAGGGAGTACAACAGAAAAGCAAGGGAAGCAAAGTAGCGAAGTACCCAGGGAATCCTGAAAATAGACTTCTCATTCAGGGTACAGGGCTTGGCACCTCATCAGACTTGATCAGAAAACATGCATATGGGTCAGCAGATAGACCTACATCTACTGGGTTTGTTTTTGGTTTTGTTTGTCTATTTGGTTTTCTTTTTCTTTTGCACTATGTTTATCTATATAAGATAGGCAGAACAAATAACCCCAAGGAGAAAACAATGGGACTGGCGGTTCTGGAGGGACATGGGAGAGGAGGGGGTGGAAGGGGGAGTGGGGAATCAACAAACTCAGGGACACGGGGAACAACAAGAGATCTAAAATTGATGGTGAGGAGGGTATAGAATGCCTGTTGGGGTTTGATCAAGTGCACTGTATCTGAGAGGAATTGCTGAGAGCCAAATGGAGGGTGAGCATGATAGTGGGATAGGAGGAAGGTGAAAGGAAACAGAGCAGTGGTTCTCAACCTTCCTAATGCTGGGACCCTTTAATGCAGTCTATCATGTTGTGGTGACTCCCAAAACATAAAATTATTTTCATTGCTACTTCATAACTGTAATTTTGCTACTGTTATGAATCAGGAAACCCATGTGAAAGGTCCGTTCGACCCCCAAAGGGGTCATGACCCACAGGTTGAGAACTGCTGAAATAGCGGAAAGAAGTAGAAGGCAAAATCTATTTGTAGAGGTATATGTATGTGTATATATATATATACATATATATGTAAATATATTAATTTATTATGAAAGGGCTAGAGGCCAATGTCATATTTTTATATGTTAAAGTATTAAGAAAGCAGACAGACTTTAGGCCTCTCTACTCAAGACCTCCCTTAACACAGAACACATTTTTTAAAAATAACCTGGCATTCTTTGATACTAACCTTCCCAACATGATCACTGAAGACAAAATGGGTGCATAAACAAAGGTAGTGAAGAGAGTGAATGGTGCATGACTATCAAATGATGTAGCATCTGGGGTCTTAAAGGCCTAAAATTAAACAAGCAGCCATCTAGCAGGGAAGCAAATGACCCTGCATGGAGGAAGCACATCAGCCTGTGTAATCAGGAGGTGTGGACAGGAGTAGGTATCAGGTATAAAAAGATTGAAAGCAAACAATTATATTGATGTAAAAGAGCCAGGTTGGAGACCCAAAGTTCATTTGCAGATGATTGGACTTCCACCCGCCCACCCCCCCACACCCGCCCCCCACCCCACACAGAAGTATAGCAATGAAGGGATGGTTCAACCAGGGTGCAGTATAGCACCATCAAAACACACATCATTCCTGCAGTTCCTGAATGCTTCCTCCCCCAACTACCATGACTCAATTCTCCTTTACTAATCCAGTTAGACCAAAGTATATACA
>NW_022109491.1:33473063-33475798 GCF_000313985.2 Echinops telfairi
TGCTTATTTAGAGATCATATATTGTTGGTTCCCTGTGGTTTGTCAGTTAGAAATGATACAATGTTTAGCTGTAACCATACCCATGATGGGATCTGCTGGAATCGGCCAATCAGTTGTAAGGGGAATTTTCTTCCATGTGACGTCCATCCAATTTATACACATGGGTTTTCTGACAAAAGGAGCTTGCTCTGTGTTCTTTATAGGGCTTGTCATCTCATGTCTGGTTCACAACTGGTGGAATGGAAGCATTTCATATGACCTACTGATTGTGCAATCACTAGTCCCTGAAGTTACGTCAGCCATGACAAGCCTCCATCTGGAGGTTGCCACACAGAGTGGGATGTCTTTGGAGCGTGTGTCAGTGCTAAGAGAACTTTGTAAAACTTGCACCAGCAGGGCAGGGAGGCTAAGGGGTCATGTGTCTGAAAGGCGCAGGATCAGAGAGATACATATTGGCTGGCATGACTGATAAAACAAAACAAAACAAAACAAAAAAATTACATACAAAAAAACCTTTGTGCTTAACATTTCTGATCCTGATTTGTAATCTGTCAAAAAGCAAACAAAACCCACTGCCATGGAAATGCTAAGTGTTTACTGGAATAGAAAGCCCAGTCTCTCTCCCCCAGAGCTGCCAATGGTTTTCAAACTGCCAAAAATGCAGATACCAACCCAATGTGTATGGTAGCTTCCCTAATAAACCCCACAGTCTAGACTGTTGTCTGTGACTTCTGTGTGGCCATTGCAACAGATTATGGAACCCAGTAGATAAATAGATTATTTCCATGGGCGCAAGATTTTGTCAGAGTTGGGTGAACAACTTTAGTAGGTAGAGACATATCTGACCACTGCCTCATGGGAAGCATCCTTTGGCAGAGAATAGATTTGGATGTTTGTACCTTTAAAAAGCCGGAGGATGTCACACATGACCCCACAGCATTTCAGCACTCAATAGATGAAGGCCAGTAAAAACTACTTTTACAAAATGATAGAAACACTTAGTAAACAAAAATAACAAAATGTGAAGCTACAGCCCCTGCATCTGGATCTATTCATTTCTGAAAGCAGTGTTAATCATCTCTCTAGCCTTTCCCCTTTGAACTGAAAACTACATAGTCAGCAATTTGAAATCACCTGCCATTCCTTCAAAGAAAGATAAAGTTTCTACTCTGGTAAAGATTGACAGTCTCAGAAACCCAGAGGGGCAATTCTACCTGATCCTTGAGTCGGAACTGACACATCGGTAGTGAGTTGGAAGGATCTTTCCCCGAAGGATCTTCCATTCTTTGTTTTGCAATGTGCTAAAATAGCAGTTTGGGGATTCTCAAGGAAGTCAAGTAATATTCTTTTTAAATTTCTCTGAGATTTGTTAACAAAAAGGAGGCTGAAAGAATAAGCTCAAAGCTGTACAGTAGATAACACAAGGATTCCCAACAACATTCTCATAGGGAAGTTATTGAAATATGATCAGCAGTTAAGAAATCAAATTGCCCAATGTGTATTTTATTGGGCAAAACTGCTGCACAAAATCTCTTGAACGTGTTGAAGATCAAGGATTTCATTTGAAGAACGTAAGAGTACTTTATATGTGTGTGAAAGATGGACAATGAATAAGAAAATCAAAGAGGAATTAATGCCTTTTCAATTATGGTTTTGGCTAAGAATATTAAAAGTGCCATGGACTGCCAGAAGAACAAATAAATTTGTCATAGGAGTTGTTCAAGCAGGTAGTATCCTTTGAAGGAAGGACGGCGAGCCCGCATCACAGGTCTCATGCTTGGGAAAGTAGAAGATCGGCGCAGAAGGAGATGGATTGAGACAGTGGCTGCAACAGTGGGTTCAAACATATCAACAGTTGTGAGAATGGCACAGGACCTCTGAGGAGCATTTCGTTCTGTTGTACAGAGTTGGTAGAGTTAGAACAGACTCAAGGGCAAGTAGCAACAACAAGAACATGTTCAATGTTCCATATCAGGTGTCTCCTGGAGGAGAAACTTGGAAGCATTTTAGTCTCCATAGTGATGGGGGTGCACTACTGGTAGTTAATGTGTGGAGACCTGCATATTGTTGTTATTGTTGTACACATAATTGTTATGCACTTGATAGTCCCAAACAACAAATAGATTTTATCTATTATTCATGTGAGTGAAAAACATGAAAAACATGTTTATAAGTATATAAGCATAGAATTACCCCTTTTTCATGTTCTTTTTTTTTTTATGTGAGGGAGATAGTGAATTTAGAGTTCATTCTACCAGGTCAGACTGCTAATCAAGCTTTCTGTTTAGAGACTCTGAAAAGATTGCATAGCAGTGTTCAACATAAAAGGCTTGATTTGTGGCAGACAGGGGACTGGTTTTGCTACCACGACAATGCATTTGCCCATGTAGCTATCTCAGCACACCAGTTTTTGGCAAAAAGACAGCATACCTCTCTTCACCCATGCACCTTACTCATCTGACCTCACTCCGTGCAACTTCTTTTTGTCTCCATGAATTAAGAGCGACATGAAAGGACAGCAATTTAATGACATAGACAAGGTGAAGAAAAAATGTGGGAGGTGCTGTCAGCCATCCAAACAGATGAATTTGAAAAATGTTTTCAAGAATGTATTAATTGTAATGGAGAATATTTTGAAGGTGACAGGTTGTTTTGTAGAAAGATTTAAATAAAGAGCTTTGAAAAAATTCCATTTTTGTGGGGGTACCCCTTGGATATACATAATATATATATAT
>NW_022109491.1:33478526-33497281 GCF_000313985.2 Echinops telfairi
TCTCAATAGTCAGCTCATTTAGTCCTGCACAATAGAGTGCATCCTTTTTTTCTTTGTTGGGAATGGAAAATGTACTCCTTTTAGGAAAACAAAAAATGGTATACTTGGAGGGACATGGTGGGGTGGGGTGAGGAGAGAACCCAATGAAAGTTGATAGATTTATGAGATACTAAAAGTCCTCGCAAGGCTTAGCCTTGGGGTTTTATGTGAGAATTTAAGATTTCTTTGCATTAACAGTATCGGGATGTATAAAATTAAGAGACTTAAGAATGCCAGAAGGCCTATTAAAGTATGAGGCACAATCGAAATTTGGGGATGGCCTAATTTGAGAGCTTGATACACTAATCACTACACATTAAGAGCAAAAGGCTGGGTTCTGATGCATTACATTTGGATAAAAATTTTATGTGTATCAGAATGTGTTATTTTGCATACAACAATAACAAATTAAGAATCCTGGGATTAAAATAATTCTTTATTTTCCCAAGGAAATATTACTATCGTAAGGTTATATTTAGCCCATTTCAATCACAATTGATGGAAAACTTTCTAACTCAACTTTTAAGTTGGACTCTTGAATTTCTAAATTAAACACAAGGTGCAGACTTCGCCATACAGTGCACTGTTTCAGGGTGTTAGACTCCAACTATAGAGGGACCAATAGCACCAGTCTCCATACTCCTTATCATCTGGTTTCCATCTTCAACCCTATCTAAGGTTTTGTATTCAACTATGACAGATGTTCTTAGTCCCTAAACCCAAAACATCAGCAGGAGCTCTGCGCCCCCTGGAGCATGTTTATAGATTCAGCACCTTTGCTTCTCTCCAGATTTCCTGAGACAGAATTTGCATTAAATAGGTCATAATTCTTATATCTGTTAAAATTAATCTCTAAGATTCAGTCATTCTGGAGGAGACCACGTCAGACCTCCGTAGCTTCAGTAGGGAGTCAAAGAATCTGACTCCACACCAGCACAAGACCCATTGTGATGTTAGAGGTCAGGCATGCCTCCACCCTCCATCCTTCTTTTACCCTATCCTGACACCGAGGACGCTCTACTTTTCTTCTGGGCCCCATAATCCATTGAATTAGTTACACACAACTCACAGACAATTCTTAAAACTACGGGGCTTATTATCTGGCCGTTAACTGGTTACCACAAGCAGGGTGAGAAAACAGTAAGGAGACAGTCTGCTCGATGGCAACACCTCTTGGCCAACAATCACATTTCTTTCTGGTACTCAGCCTCTCAGCCACATGGTCCCTTGGCCTCTGCTGTGGTCTGTGGTCTGCAAAGTTTCTTCACTGCTCTGTCTCACAGTCTCCCGGTCTCTTATCTCTCAGAGCCGTGGCTCCTTTGCTTTGATGCTTCTTGTCTCTACCTGGCATGGCCTCTTCTACCTCTGCAGGGATCTCAAATGGACATGCTCTGTTGTTGGGCTCTTCATTCTTGATGGTCCTGGGAATTCTCTCTCCATGCTTCTGTGATACCTCACTCTTACAGACACCAAAACAAAACAGACGAACAAAGTCACTCCTGTGGAGTCCATTCGGTCTCTCTGAGTTTCACAGGAATGGCAACTGATCAGTCCCCCAGTTAGAGTACTCGACACTTTATTTGGTTGACTTCTTTCAATGATTTGGTGGGAGTTATAAGAAATAGATACAAGAGCCATATTAAGAAATTTCAGATCATTACAATTCTGTTTCACATTTCTAAGTTAAAATAATTAAGTAATAATAATTATAATAACAAATACAGTAACACAATCCTTGTTCTAAAGTGGTTTCATTACTTTGAACAACATAGAATATTCAGAATTTGCATAATCATTGAGAAAAAAGTAAGTAAAATAAAAATAAATTGTAGGGAAGAAATCTACCTTTCTATTTCTATTGCTAAGCGTTTCTGGGCTTAATCTGTTGAACCAGTACCAATTGGATAGTCCTATCACGATTGATAGTTGGTGGTGGCATCATCAAACTCAATTGCTAACTGAAAGTTGAGCCCACCCATGTGCCTCAGGAGAAAGGCCTGGTGATCTCCTTCAAAATCAGCCAGTGAAACCTACTATGATGCTCATGGTCTCGCCATAAATTGGAATGTACTCTTAACAACTGGCTTCCTGTGCTTAAGGAGAAAGGTCACCACCTGGTGTTATTTTTCAGGCATTGCCAGTAAAGGCATTCAAAATAGAGAGCATGTTCTTTACACGTACTTAAATACATGTCTCCATCTACTTGTGTAAACAAACAGCTTCACATTTGTGTCGTCTATTTAGACAAGTAACATTACACCATTTTTTATAAATCATAAACACATTTTTACTTCATGTTTATATGTATGTTTATCTATGAGATTTTAACCTTAAGTAAATTGAAGATGTGACTAATATGCTTCCTGAAGTTGTTGCTTTGGGGAATTAATTCACAGTAATTATCTAGTGATAAAAGGCATTGCCATTCTTATAACAAAAGTGGTGATTTACAATGTAATATAAATTTCATAGCTAGCCACTCTCTTTCTTCCAAATGCATCAAGGCTGTGGCCTGGTAATGGGGCTGCACTCCATCCCAACAGCTGCCTGCTCACAGAGTTGATTATGTTATGCTACATTCCTTCATGGAGTTGATTAGATCACATCATGGCAGATGACTGACAAACTACTGAGAACCATGATCCAGTCAAGTTGACAGAAAACCCAACTACCACACATATCTTTAAGGACCTCCCTCTTTTATAATGATCCTCTACTCTAACTAGCATGATGTCCTTCTGCAGGGACTGAGTCTCCTATCACATGTCCAAGGTATATCAAATGAAGTATCACCATCCTCATGTCTAAGGAGTGTTCTGCTTCTGTTTTTTCCCAAGAATATTTTGTTTGTTCTGGCAGCCCATGGCAATTTCAGTATTCTTCAATAGCACCATAATTCAAATTCATAATTTTTTTCTCGTTTTCCTTATTCACTGTGCTGCTTTTACTTGCCTCTGAGTCCATTGAAAGTGCCATGCCTTGGGCCAGGAACACCTGCGTTCTCCAATGACGTCTTTATTAGTTAACACTTACAAAAGGATTTTGCCCAGATTTACTCAATGAAATATATCATTTGATTTCCGACTGCTGCTTCTACGGGCATTGCTTGTGGATCCCTGACAACTTCTATCTTTTATCCATTGATCATGAGGTTTCCTCTTGGGTCAGTCGTGAGGATTTTGATTTTTTTTTTTTTTTTTTTTTTTGCGTTGAGTTGCAATCCATACTACAGACCGCAGTCTGTGACTTTCATCAGCAAGTGCTTCCACTTATCCTCACTTCCGGTTTGTCTCTTCAGATGACTCCCTCTGGGCCCTACACAGTTTCTCCGGGAGCATGATGAAGCGTTCCAGAATTCCCATTCTTTTTTTGAAAACAACCATGGGGCTCGTACAATGCTTATCCCAACCCACACACACACCCATTGTGCCACGCACATGTGTACATTTGCTGCCATTGTGATTCTCAAAACGTTTGCTTTCGACTTGAGCTCCTCATTTCCCCTCCATCCCCACCTTCCTCACGAACACTTGATAATTTATAAATAATCATTATTTTTTAGAATTCCATTTTCCATAAAGTAATTCACAGTTGATTATGAGTCACAGATTCAAACACCTTCACATAGTGAATAAAACACAAATAAACACCCTTGGAAGTGTTCTGTACTTCCTGTGGTCAGAGTGTACTGACGTATGAATGTGCTGAACCAACTGTCTATTTTTCAGAGAAATATCAATAGCGATAACTTTTTGTTGTTGTTATGGTCAATGGAAAACTTAACGGCTAGAGAACTGTCTAGATCATTGTAGCATTAAGAAAGCATCTAGAAGCAAAGCATAGTAAATTACATGTAACCAAAAGCAATGTGGGTCCACAGAAGCAACTCTGTACAAGAGTGGGATTGAAACACCATATGGAAATCTGGAGTCAAGGCAAGAGTTGGCTCCGATGAAAGGGATATGGGAATTTTAAAGGCACCACAAACTGTGAGAAGATGTCGTGAAGATGCTTCAATGATCGGGAGAACCAGTCCTGTGTCTGTTGCAGCTATGAGATCCGGTCATTGGCTTGGATTTTACAGCCTGCTCACAGTCCTTTAGAAAATCCCAAGAACCACTTTGCTGAACAAGGGCCAAAGCACTAAGGCTGTATTTGCAGTAACAGGAGCAAATATCGGAAGCTACTTGATGCTATCACATAGGCTTCCATCACGAAACTATAAAGAATATACTCATTTAAATGAATCCCTTGCCTCTAACACTAGGAATTTAAGAATTTTTTAATGCAGATATCTATTAATTGGTCTGTCAAATTCAACATTTTTCTTTTTTACCTAGGATGATCTCTTTTCCTCCATTTTACTAGGGGAAAGAGGCACTTTTAAAAAAAAATGCCTATCATTGCTCTATTTTCTGGTAGTAGAAGAGCTTCTTAGAGATTCTCCCTTAGCTTCTCTATTTTTTCTTTCTTAAGCTTATATCAAATACTGAGTAGCTAAGATAACAACAATGTGTCAGTGTAGGGATTGTGCTTTCTAAGAAGAAAATCCAAGCTTGAAGCCTGGCCAAGAAACTTTCTACACAGCTATCACATCTCTGTCAGTGTGTTGTACGAGGGTGGCGTATGTGTTGCTGTGATTCTAAGGACTATGCCACTGATATTTCAGATGCCAGCAGGGTCACCCAAAGTGAACAGGTTTCAGCAGAGCTTCCAGACTAAGGATAGACTCAAATGAGGAGTAGGCTGTCCACTTTAGAGGAACTAATCATTGAAAATCACAGAGATATCATCAAACATTGTCAGTTATGGAAAACCTAAAGGATAGAAGCAGAACATTGCCAGAGACAGTGTCAGGAAATGAGCCGCTCAGAATGGAAGACACTCAACATAAGACTGAGGAAGAGCTGCCTTCTCCAAGTAGAATCACTTATGATGATGGAGATGGAGTAAAGACTGTGGGAGTAAAGCCTTGGGGGAAAAAGCATTTGCTGAGGAGGCATGACTCAAAATTAATCATTGGAACTTGAGAAGTATGGAATATTAATTTGAGACAATTGGAAGTCATTCAAAATGAAATGGAACACAGAAAGATCGATATTTTAGGCATTGGTGAGCTGAAATAAACTACTGGAATTGAACATTTTGAATCAGAAAATCATATGGTTTACTGTACTGGGAAAGATAGAATTAAGAGGAATGGCATTGCATTCATCATCAGAAAGGACAGTTTAAGATCTATTTTGAAGTATAATGATTTCTGGGATAGGATAATATCTAACTGCATCCAAGGAAATCCAATCAATATAATGATTATTCAAATTTATGTACCAACAATTAGAGCTAGAGATGAAGACAATGAAGATTTCTACCAATGTCTTCAGTCTGAAATTGACCAAACATGCAATAACGACACATTGGTAATTGTTGGCGATTGGACTGCAAAAGTTGGAAATCTATAAGAAGGAATAGTAATTGAAAAATATGGTCTTGGTGATGAAACAGAACTGGAGATATAATGATTAATAAAATTTTTCAAGACCAAAGACTTCTTCACAAAAGATACCTTTTTTCAAGAGCACATGTGGACTTCTCCAGATGGAATACATAGGAATCCAATTGACTGTGTCTGTTGTCCATGGAGCTGACTGTGGAAAAGACCATCAATGGCTCATATGAAAGTTCAGGTTGAAGTTGAAGAAAATTAAAACAAGTCCACGCTAGCCGAAAAATGACCTTGAGTCTATCGCACCTAAATTTCAAGAACATTTGCTGCACTGACCACTGACAGAAGGCTCATGAGCTGTGGAAGGACATCAAGGACATAACACATGAAGATAGCAAAAGCTCATTAAAAAGACAAAAAGGAAAGATCAAAGTGGATGTCAGAAGAGATCCTGAAACTTTCTCTTGATTATAGAGTAGTCAGGGAAAATGGAAGAAATGATGAATTCAAAGAGCTGAGTAGAAAATTGCCACGGATCATTCAAGAAGATAATGTAATATATTATAATGAAATGTGCAAAGACCCAGAGTTAGCAAACCAAAAAGGAAAAACACCCTTAGCACATCTTAAACAGAAAGAATTAAAGAAAACATTAAAGCCTGGAGTTGAAATATTGAAAGATTCTATTGGCAACACGTTGAATGATTCGGAAAGAAGATGGAAAGAATACAAGCAGTCACTGGACCAAAAGGAAAACTTGACATTCTACCATTTCAGGAGGCGACAACTGAGCAAGAAGCAATGGTGCTAAAGGAGGAAATTCAAACTGCACTGAAAGAATTAGTGAAAACCAGGCCCCAGGAGCAGAGGGAATGCCAATAGAAATAGTTCAACAAGTTGATGAATAGCTGGAAGCATTCACTTATCTATGCCAGGAAATTTGGAAGGCAGCTACTTGGTCAACTGACTGAAAGTGATCCATATTTGTGCCCTTAACAAAGAAAGGTGGCCCAACAGAATGCTCACACTATAAAACAAAATCACTACTATTACATGAAAATAAAATGAAATGACGACGAGCATCTAACAGTCGTTGTATCAGTACAGTGACAGGGAGCTGCCAGAGGTTCAGGTCAGATACAAAAGAGGTCATGGAACAGGGGACATCATCACTTGTCTCAGATGGATCTTGACTGAAATCAGAGAATACCAGAAAGTATTTGCTTGTGTTTTCTTGACTATGCCAAGGCATTTGATTGTGTGGATTATAACAATCTCTAGCTAGCCTTGAGAAGAATGGGCATTTCAAAAGACTCCTTGTGCTCATGTGGAACTTGTACAGGGACCAAGAGGCAGTTGTTAGAACAGAACAAAGGCATACTCCATGATTTAAGATTGGGCAAGATGTGTGTCAGGGTTGTATCCTCTAAACATACATATTCAAACTGTGCTGAGAAAATAATCAGAGAAGCTAGATTATAAGAGTAAGTCAGCATTAGGATTGGAAGAAGACTTCTTAACAACCTGTTATATGTAGATGACACAACCTTGCTTGCTGAAAGCGAGGATTTGATGCACATACTGATAAAGATTAAGGATTTTAGCCTTCAGTATGGATTACAACTTAATGTAATGAAATCTGATATCCTCACAACTACGCAAATAGTAAACATCATAATCAATGGAGAAAATATTAAAATTGTCAAGGATTTCATCTTGCTTGTTTTCACAATCAATACCCATAGAAGCAGCAGTCAAGAGATCAAATGATGCATTGCATTGGGTAAATCTGCTACACAACACCTCTTAAAATGTTCAGCAGCAAGAATGTAACTTTGAGGACTGAGCTGAGCCTGATCCAAGCCACGGTATTTTCAATCACTTCCTATGCATGTGAAAGTTGGGCCTTGACTAAGAGATATCAAAGAAAAATCAATGTATTTGAATTTTGGTGTTGACAAAGTGGAATATTGAAAGTACCACGGACTGCCAAAAGAACAAACTGTGCAGCCAGTGTGCTCTCTAGAGGCAAGGATGGGGAGATTTTGTCTCACATAAGTTGGACATGTTGCCAGGAGTCACCAGTCCCGGGAGAAGGACATTGAGCTTGGTAAATTAGAAGGTCATTGGAAAGGAGAAAGATCCTCAAGAAATGGATGGACACCGTGGCTGCAGCAATTGTCTCAAACATAAGAACCTTTGTGAGAATGGCTCAGAACCAGGGAATGTTTGGTTCCGTTGTACATAGGGCTGCTATGAGTTGAAAAGTACTTGACAGGGCCTAAATATAACCACCTGGTTTTCAGTGAAGGCTGGCTGTTGCTATGATTCTGAACAGGTGTCAGCAGAGTTTCAGGAGTGTGTTAGACGACATTTTACAGATAGTTGAAATCAATGACACGTATATATGTAAAAGAAGGAAATTTATATCAAGAAAAGACTTTAATATCAAGAGGTGCTCACACAACAGCAGAGCAGGCAAACCCAGTTCACATCAAGTGAGTGGGTCAAATGCTAGCTGGAGGCCCTTCCCAACTCACACAGCTGCGAGAACGATGAATCAGGAAACAGAAAGACCACAGGCTGATGGCAATAGAATCAAGATGACACAAGGTCCACAGGCAATCTCCCAGGTCATTGACAGCTCCCAGTGTTAGCGTTGCCCTCATACCAAGAAGCCAGACACAAGATCCATGTCAGTCGGAAGATACAGAAAGCAAATCAGTTCTCTACTGTTCTCTGTAGATGTCAAATAGGTCACAACCCCAAGGAGATATCATCAGATTGTGACCTGATTGAAAAGTTGGACTCCACTCATATCTTCTTACAAGTGGAGCCAAGTTGACACAAAATCTAACTACCACATAGAGTAAGATGGAATGCAGTAAAAGACTTAAATATAAACCACACATTAATAAAGAACATCAATGAAAAAAGAAATAGGGACACACTTAAGGATACTACCATAAAGTATAAACATACTCCTGAACATAATGAAAAATATATACACGTATAGAAGACAAAATAAAGAACTTAGATCTACTAAAATATGACATTAACGAACATCAAAAGACTTCATCAAAATACTGATCAGAAAACCCACAGATTGGGGAAAATAATCAGAATAAAACAGATAAGGGTTAATCTCCAAAATCTGTAGAAAGCTATATCTTAGCAAAAAAAATACAAATAACCCAAACAAAAAATGGGCTCAACACATAAATAGACAATTTACCAAAGATGACATCCTGGTGAGCAACAGTAGCCATATGAGAAATACAAATTAAGGCAACAATGAGCTACTTACTACCTCTCACAATGACATGTTTTACAAAATTCAGTAAAACAGAATATAATAAGTGCTGGAGAGGATTCAGAGAAATCAGAACACTTTTACATTGCTGGTGGGAATGTAGATTGTATGAAAATCTACATGAAAATCAATATAGCATTTCCATAAACAAGTATAAATGTAAGTACCTATGATCCAGCAATATTTCCACTGAGAAATAAAAAATACAACATGAATGTTTATTGCAGCAACTTCCATAATAGCAAAAACATGGAAATGACCCAAACCCCCAATTATAGAGGAATGGAAAAAGCAGCTCTGGTACACTCAAACTATGGAATATTATACTCAGTAAAAAACATCGACTATCTTAAAGACATGGATGAACATAGAGAGCATTATGCTTAGCAACTCAGGCAATCTTACAAAGATAAATATTCAGTCACATCACTGTTATTAGTAAAGACCAGAAGATGAGACAAGTAAAGACAAAATGACTATGAGGAGGCTGAGGTGGTGGCAGGAACAGGGAGATGGGAGGGATATGTTTAGGAGGGAGGAAGAGAGGGAGATTGGAGGACAGGGGAAAAGAGAACCTCATCGAGGAAGGGTTTAGTGGGATATTGTTGATGATTTAATTTCTTGAGATGGGCTGTGTAGTTATATAAATATATACAGCATGTTTCTTTTAAAACAAATGAACAACAACTTTGCCTTTGCATTCCTTATGCCTCAAACCTAAAAAAAAATACAAACAAACATAAAAGTAAACTTGAAATGGCCTTGTAGTGTTCAGTGGAAAACAAGTTCATCTTAAACAAACAGACAAACAAAAACAAAACTAAGACCTGGCAATCTACTCACAAACATAAGCAAGTCAGCCATAAAACCCTCGGAATGGCAGTGGTCTGATCCATAATTGACCATAGGGATGACAGAAAGCTGGACAATATTGTTTCATTGTGCGTGGGGTTATAATTTATATGGTGTCAGCTCAATGGCAGCAGTAAGATGAATACTAAAGAAAGAACACAACATGAACAGATATATGGACATCAATGTTTATGGCAGCAATTGCCATAGTTTATATTCCCTTGTTTAAAAAATTAATGAAGATTTCATAGCACTTTGAGATAGTCTAACAATATAAGTAGCTGTGCGTTTGATAAGAGTTTGGATTTCTTCTTGACTCGCACCATTTGATCAAATTTGCCGGGGGGTCAGATATTGTTTGGGGAGCGGTGAGTTTCTGTTTATGGTTATGGGGAATTTTACTTCTATTAAGAGTAATGGTCAAATAATAGCATTAATGTGACTAAGGTCCCTGAGTTGTACACCTGAAAATAATGTTGAACTGGCATACTTTTCATATGTAATATAAATGTTGTTCCCTTATACTCACTTTACATTAGTTTTGAGTATCTATTGCAGCAAATCTTTCAGGAGAGAGTTTCTAGTGTGTACACATGTAAAAGCAATGGAGTGCAAGGCCAGGGCTGACCAGCTGATGCAATAAACCAGTGAGTTTGATTTGTGTTATTCCCTGAATTGACAAATTACATCTAACATCATTGGACCACTGAGGTAGAAACTGAATAACTTTGCGAATAAACGGGTAATCTGGATTTGTAGTGGCAAATCAGACACAACCCTCTCAATCACATGGCACCTTTATTGCTTCTGTCTGAATCGTTTCTACATCAATTCTGCTTAAGGTCAAGGAACTACACTGACTAAACAAGCTCCCATTCCCATTTAATTTTTACCGAATGCCTACCATGCAACCAGTTTTTGTTTGGGTGAGTAGAGGTACAGGGTTGAACTAAAAGACAAATAAACCTTACACTCATTCCTGTTACTTCCTATTTTGTCCATCCTTGATGTTTTATGATCCTCTGTGTCCTGAATGGGAGCTCTGGGGACGTAGCGTTTACTCATTGGGCTGATAGCTGCCAGGCCAGCAGTTCAAAACCACCAACTGCTCTGTGACAGAGAGATGAGGCTTTCTACTAGTGTAGTACAGAGAGACAGTCTAGAATACTCATAGGGCAATTCTACCCCTCCTGTGGGGCACTATTAGTCAGCATCTCCTTGATGGCATTGAATTTGGTTTGGGTTTGATGTCGTGAAAGGGAGTCCTTTGGTGTTGCAAATGATTAACAGGCCATTCAAAATGTGGCAGGTTCAAGTCCACCCGAGAAGCACCTAGAGATTTACTCCTCCAAAATCAACCACTGAAAACCTTAGAGAGAACAGTTCTGCTTTCCCACTGAGGTCACCACGAGGAGGAATCAATTTGAAGGCAACTGATAACACTGGTCTGTTGGTAGTGGATAAATCCTTTTTATCTAAACACACAACTCTGGTTTTCTTCAGACCAACACAGGACAGGTTGTTCTATGGAAACACCAGTCCCCAAGACTAAACGCCAGCAGGGCCTGCTAAAGTGATGTTCCCTCTGTGATGGTGTAACCCCAATCTGTGTGTTCCACGTGTCTACTCACCATCCCCTGAGTTAGGCACCGCGCAATAGGAGTCGATGGTTCTATAGGCAGGGTGCTTTCTGGCACGCCTTAAAGGAAAGGGCTGATTTGAGCTTAGGTGAGTGGGTCTGATCTTTTCACACTAGGGTTTTAATCACCTCTGTGAATATAATGGAAGCTGTGGTATCGTGGGTGGTCGGGGAAAGGAGGGCTCTTGCGCATCATATTTTATTTTTCATGTGAAGAAACTCAGGTTTTCCCTGGTTCACATGGTCTACTTGCTTGGGAATCAAAAATGCGTGTAAAAAAGTAGAGATAACATCTAAGCACAACTCATATCTGGAGGCAAATTCATTACAAACATGCAAGTTTAATTGTAGTGATAAATTATTATTATTTTAAGGGATCGAACCACTTTCCTTAAATTACTGCACTTAAGAAAAATAACTATAATTTCTTTCTGGAAACTCCAAAATTAACAAAAATAGTACTCATTCTCTGGGAACTGCTTGGGGGAGGGGAGACTCCAGGCTACTCGCCCATAAGCATGTGCAGTTAATAGATATTTTAGGATCTATTAGGAAGTGAGCTCTTTTTTTCTTGGACAGAAGACCTGTGTGATATAATGTCCCCGTTTTTTACATAAAAGACGTTGGGTTTTTAACACTTTAACCTACTTTCTATTTCGAAAATTCTCCAAAGGCAATGTGATTTTTGTATAATGGTCTAACAGTTCAAAGCTACTTGACTGCCAATGCTGAATTCTGAATCTGATTTTCTAAAGAAACGTGTGGCCTTAACCGTGCCAAAATGTCTCCTTTTGCGTTTAAATGGTAACAGATTTAATAATGTGCCACCAAAAAAGGCTTGCTTTTAACTACATCCTTTCCTTTTTCAAGCACACACAAACACAGGCGAAGGCCACAGCTTCTAAATCCATGAGCAGCCACGGAAAAGGTCCACTCGGGGCTCCATACCGATTAACAAATGATGTTCCATTAGGTCAATGCAGAAATTAATTGTGGGCGTTCTTTTCAAACCCACGTTGTTTCCTGGCTCTGCGGCGGGCCACTCAATTAGACACCTCTCAAGGCCTTTGTGCTGGACTGAACTCGGCTAATTGTGTCGTTTCTGCACCGAGTGATTCATCTCCCAGATGTCCCAGACCTTTCAGCAGCTCTGCTGCACCAATAGATCGACATATGAAACTAGTCATTGGGGACCCAGGCAGAAGGGAGCGATGGGGAAGCAAATAGAGCAGGGTATTCTTTGCCCCTGCCCTTTGGTATGATTAATCTTCAGTGAGAAAGGACTCCTGAATCATTCTCTTGACAGGACGGACCCCTTGCCCTATCTGGCACCCCGTGAGGAGCAAGGGATGAATGCGTCCTTGTTTTCTGTCCGTCCAGGTGCAGCCGCTTCGCACAGCAGCCTGACAGCCCATAAGGCAGCGGCTTCTATTGGCCGGCTGCATCGCCGGGGCTCCGGCTTCTTTTCTCCTCCACTGGTTCTCGTGCTCACGTCCCAGGGACAGTGCCAGCCACACTGAAAATGCATGAGAACTAAGAGACAGTTCCTTATTTCCCTGTAGTGTGTGCGTGTGCGTGTGTGTGTGTGTGTGTGTGTGTGTGTGTGTGTGTGTGTGTGTGTTTCAGGGCAAATCCATACAACAAGGTCCGTACACCTGTAAACTACTGGGTTAGTTTACATGTTCCATTTTGTCTTTTCAGCTTCGATAATGCATTTTTATCTTCAACTCTTTCCTTTACCTATAAAAACAGTGTTATCCACTGTAATAGATGAGTATATTAAAATAATATACTCTTTGTAATAGATGAGTATATTAAAATAATATACTCTTTTCTTTACCTATAAAAAACAGTGTTATCCATTGTAATAGATGAGTATATTAAAATAATTTACTCTTTGTAATAGATGAGTGTATTAAAATAATATACTCTTTTCTTTACCTATAAAAAACAGTGTTATCCATTGTAATAGATGAGTATATTAAAATGACGTTCTGGAATTGAGGCAGATGTATATTCCTAGTGTTTGAATGCTTTCAATTCCATTTCAGAGAGCCAAACATTTATCATATGGATGTTATCTTTAGATTTTACATTGGTAAAATTGGTATCTTCTGACTTAGAAAGAGATTCAAAACTGGTTCTTAAAACAGAATGTTTAACTCATACGGAGCCAGACTGAGAGTTCGGCTTGCACTCCTCGTGACGATGAGGATAGACATTGGTCTTAGGTTGGATTCTATGAATGTAGACACGGACCTGTTGTGTAAGCACTGTTGGGATTCAGCTGGTTCTCACCGGTTTGGTAGAACTGGTACCTGATTTTTTGTTGAGTTCGGCTTGGCAAACTGGCTGTTGAAATGGCACTTGTAATCAGGGTTCTCTCTACGGTAGGCAGCTGGGAAGTCACCCAATGTGGAAATCACAAATTTACATTGCTTACCCTTTCTTCACATTCATCTGCTCTGTGCAACAGTGTATGCTAAGCTCCCCGAGTAATGTTCATTCTGTCCATAGGTATAAAAATTTAGACAGAACTATGCTTGTAACATTTATACATTTCATAAACTCATTATACTTTTGATGAAATACTACACTTTTATTTCTTTGCATTTGTTACTTTAGTAAGCAAACTTATAAAGATAAAACATGGTTATGGTTTAGAACTGCTGGACCTTGTGGGCAAGCAGCCCAGCACTTAACCACTAGGCTACCGGGGCTCTCTCATTTGCCAGTACTGTACAAATACGTTTTTGTTATTGTTTTTCCCCTGGACCTTTTGAGAGTAAAATGTACCCAAGTATTTTACAGTATTTTCTACAAACAAAATATCCTGTTAGATAATCACAACACTCTCATCAAAATAAGAAAACTAATTGTGGTAGCAATTGTACAATATGGCTTGATGTGATTGAACTATGAAATACATATTAACCCCCAAATAATAATATTTTAAATGAAATTTTTAAAGGAAATTAACATTAATTTCTTCTTCTTATCTAATCTTCCGACCATCTTCACCTTTCACCAATCATTTTACAGCTGACCTTTATGGTAAGTACAGTCATGTCAGGATCACGTGTTACATTTAACCTGCCCTGCCTCTTCAGTCTTTGGAGTCTGCAAAAGTGCCTCCGTTTCTCCTGACGTTTTAACCTTGACAATTTTGAAGATTACAGGACATGTAGTTTGTAAAATGCTTTTCAAATTGGGCTTGGGTTGGTCCTATTTCTCCTCATGATTAAATTCAGGTCATAAAACATTGGCAGAAATGTTCGAGAAAGGAATTGGTGTTCCTCGATTGTTTTTCTATAGGGTGGCATATGATTTGGATTTGTTCCATTACCGGGGGTGGTAACTTCGATCACTCAGTAAAGTTTGTCAGCCTTCTTTACTGTAAGGAGACATACTTTCCTGTTTATAATTAGAACATATTTTGATGGAGACAATTAGAAACTCGGCCTAAATCACAGTCTCAGAAAATGTTCCGTTTTTTTCTAGTGAAGGATTTATGTACATCCGAATATTGTCATGGATTTCTATTTCCATTTCATTCATTAGGTTAGCCTATGTTTGTTCGTATGTTTTTTACTATCTTACAGGTTGTAATGCTCAAATTGTCCATTTGGGTCAGTTGAAACCCCTGCCCTCCAACTTGTTTCTTTATTTGATATTCCCCAATTAGTTATTGGACACTTCCTAGGACGACTTTTAAAGTTGGACATCCCAATACACTGTGCAGTAATTGATCCACCATAAATATCCCTCCCCCCGGAACCCCACGGAGAGAAAACTGGAGGGATAGTACTCAGTCTGTCTCCATTCCCACCTCCACACTGAGAAAGAGGGAAGAAGCCATTGCATGCGTGTTTGGATCTATAAATAAGGCTCCTCCTGTAGTCAGTGCTACATCTTGAAACTGACAACACCTACATTTGATGTCTTAGAAAAGCAAATAGGTTCTAATGTTTCTAGGATTATTTAGATATAGGGTTTTCTTTGATTTTTAAATATAATATTTTACTGTGCTTTCAGTGAAAGTTGACATAGCATGTAGATTGCAAAAATGTTCAGCGACACTAGTTACATTTTTTTCACGAGGTGTGAATAAACGTAACATTTCCATGCTGTTTATTCTTGTTCCAATCATCTAGTTTCCCAGAGCCTTGATCTCATATGCATTTTTTAACCAATTTATTGGGGCTCATATAATTCATCACAATACATAGATCAATTGTGTAAAGCACATCTATACATTTGTTGCCCTCATTATTCCCAAAATTCGCTTTCCTCTTGGGTTCCCGGAATCAGCTCATTTTCCTTTTTCCCTCTCCCCCCCCCTCCCCCATGAACCCTTGATAATTTATAAATTATTATTATATCTTATATTACACTGCCTGGCATCTCCCTTCACCCACCTCTCTGCTGCCAGTCCCCCAGAGAGGAGGTTATATGTAGCTCCTTGTGATCAATTCCCCTTTCTGCACCCCCTTTCCCTCCTGGTATCGCCACTGTCACCCCTGGTCCTGAGGGGTTCATCTGTCCTAGATTCCCTGCGTTTCCAATTCCCATCTGTACCGCTGTGCATCATCTGGTCTAGCCAGGTCTGCAAGGCAAAATTGGGGTCCTGGTAGTTGGGGGGAGGAAGTGTTTAAGAACTAGAGGAAGGTTGTGGGTTTCATTATTGCTGTGAATTTTTTTTTAACAAGCGCACAGTACGTGTGGGTGATGTTCTTTGTTTTTATGAGCCAATCTGTGATTTAACTAAAACGTTACCTCAGTGGCTAGTTTCAGTTATATGATTAAAGTGTATATCAGGGCAATAGCCTCCAGGAGTCTTTTAGTTTGAGCTGGGTGTGTGTATGTTTAAAGTTGAAGTTCTGTTCCACATTTATCCCAGGATATCAGGTTCCATCTCTTATGACCCTGATCAGAATAGTCAGTGGTGGAAGTCAGGCATCATCTAGTTCTCCTGTTCTCATGATCGATGAGGCCGCAGCTTATCTAGATACTACTTCTATAGATACGTAGATTCTTCTTTGAATCTTTAATTTCCTTCTTTTTCTTTTCCACCAGACTAGTAGAGACAAAGAGTTGAATTTTAAATGACTGCTTTCTGACCATTTAATTCAAGCACCCCCAAAGTTTTGTTGTTATAACTAGCAAATCTTTGTGGCTACTAGTGAGTTTTTAATATATAAAAATAAATTACTTTGGAAAAAAATCAAGTGCATCATCAATAAGTTAATTAACACACTAATCTTCTTGTCATTCTGCCAGGAAATGAGATCTGATTGTAGTAGGACTGGCAGATCCAGGAATGAACAAACCACTTCTGTTGATCATCTTTTTTCTTGTGAGGTCACCAGCACAAATTTATGGGTAGAACATGTGAAATACAGACACATTTTGATTGAGTCAGTACCTGATAACCCTTAGCGAAGAGGTGTGAGAAAACAGAGTAGATAGATGCGTCCCCAGTGAGTCTCAGGCCACTTACCTCGAATCCCATAACTTAAAAATTACTGCCTACAGGGTGTAAGCTTTAAGAAGCAATGACCATTCTATTGTGACTATAGAGAAAAGGAAGAAAGTATAGTTTCTGAACTGGAGGATTTCTTCTTGCTTTTCTCTGGCACGCGTGTGAAAAAAAACACTCACTGCTTATCCTCGGCTACTATGCCACTCAGACCCGGACCCAGGGCCTGTTTGGGACTCAGAGGGTTATGAGAAGTAAATTCTTTTCCTCCTTGATGACGAAGGTGGTACAGAGCTATAATGATGAGGTAGGACTCCACTCGATGGGAGCGAATAACAGAACGGTAGGTGAAATATCTATGTGTGTGTATACATCAATAAACAAATAAACACAAAATTTGCATGTGCAAGTAGTTATCTATATATGTGTGTATATGTACATATATGCATATTTATACAACAGTAAATAAACACAAGATAAAAAACTAAAGTTCCATCTAAGAGGTATAGAAAATAGATGAATAACGATATTTGAATTGGTTTCCTTAAAACTTATTTGCGTTTAAAACGGTTTATAGATGACATTTTCCCCCCTCCCTGACCTCACCGACCTGTATATTTCGGAGGTTTTCTCAGGTCATTACACCAAGGCCAATTCTAACCAGGTGCTTAGGGTCATGGGTGCAGCTTACTTCGTGGCTCCACTTCCTTTGGGCTCAATCACCGAAACCTGGGGCAGCAGAGAACTTCACAAAGGAAAGGAAATGCTACCGGAACCTGCTCCCAGGAGTCTTGGCATATTTTAAATCTAATGCTTGGCCCCGTTGTACCTTGAGATTAACCATATGTAAACAAGTGCTACTTTTCACACCCGAAGTAGGTTACCTTTGGGAGGTGACCTGATTCCCAGGCCATAGTGGCCAAGGCCACCAGCGAAGTTTTCGAAGTGCTCCGGCATCCTTTGAAAACCAAACGGTGCTGTGTGGTGGCAAGGGCTCTCGGGCAGGTGGGAAGGAAACACAGCCCGGGAATTGTGGCTGTTAGCCAGGTGCATAGCTTCTGCAGTGCAGGTAGGCACATTCTGAGAGAGTTCAATGCTGGAATGCCTGGCGCGGGTGACACACGAGTCCTCGCATGCTCGGCCACCTCTGAGGGTGTGGAAACCGCAGAATGCCTGCTAACCCTGCATGAAGTGGGGAAAAAAAGGCGAATTGACTGATGATATGTGTGTTCCACTCCCCGTCCTTCACAAGTTTAATGGAAGGATTTAGGCTTGGAGAGATTTAGATTGAATCTCCTCAGTTTCCATCATTTATATCACAATTGTGATTTTCTCCTCTGGCTACAGCTACCTCTTCTGCAGCTACTCCCTAATCAAATGAGACGTCCCTTCTTTTGTCGCTCATCTGCTTTGAAGCGTATAATACATTTCCTCTAAAGGTGAATCAATATTCTCTCTCACAGGGAAGCGCTTGGCTTTGCTGTGTAACAAAGCCAAGCTAACTGCCATTGAGTCCATGTGGAAGCATAACGCCTGCTTGCGATGTTCCCAAGGCTAGGAATCTGAACTGGTGCGGACAACCTCGGCTTTCTCGTGCCTGGCGCCTAATGGGTTTGAACAGCTTACTTTAGAGTGAGCAACCCAGTGATCACCTGACAGGACTAACGGGGGGTGTCCCAAATCTTCCCCAAATTACTGACATACACTAACCATTGACTTTTCTAAGGGGACACTGGGCTAGGCTTAGCTAATACCACTTATCTCTTGTCTCCGAAAGTGCTGGTGGTGGTAACCCAATTATTTGGGGTCAGTTCCTGACTGATGGTCTGACTTACCATTCTAGCAGCTGTCAAACTGGCTGCAGGGTTGATGAAAATGCCTGGAAATGGTTTCACTCACCCCCCAACAGGGCTGCTGTTGCCCCTTACAGGGTCGGAGCCATAGAGGTCCTCAGATCAGCGAGTGTGGGAAACCTCACGCAGCTCTC
>NW_022109491.1:33497944-33499655 GCF_000313985.2 Echinops telfairi
GGTCACATTTATTTTGATGCATAACTGCCCTTATGGGGGTCTTAGCTTTAGGGGAAAAGAGAATTTTGAGTCTTTCATCGTGTGATTCCTTTTTTGCCTTTAAAACTTCCCTTCCAGAGTGCTTACAGGCTGATGAAACACAGTTATTACTAGACAATGAGCATCATTATTTAAGAGAGAGAGAGGAGAAAAGAAAAGGGAGGGAGGAAGGGGACAGAGCAAAGCAAAAGAGAGCAACATAGCCCTCACTAAGCAGGGTCTCCTTAATTTTCTTTCTTTCATTCTTTCAGAGTTGTCCACAAGGAAACATGAAACACATGGTGAACTTGTTTACATTTTCACACTTTCAGTGAAAAGCATCACTGAATTATCTCGACATATTAAGTCAAATGCCCAGGATTTCAATCCCTTGTGTGGATTGGCCAAGGTGTTCGAACAATGCATGCCTCCATTTCTTCATCAGCAAAGTAAGAGTGGTAAAAGTATCTTCTTTAAGGGTTGTAATAGAGATTTTTTTAAACATTGCTCATTTTAAAGTACTTTACATATCGCCTGAAATATAACAAAGTTTAAACCACTATTTTTCAGTGTTTGTTAAATCCAAAGAAAAAAATATTTAATATGGCCACAATAACAGAAGAGGAGACCAAGACATTATCCCAATTATAAAAACAAATGTATAGTTTCATTTATGAAAATAATTCAGATAAGTCCTACACCCAATGACCTCTTCTTATCAGTTGTTGAAATAACACAATGTCATTGAGATCTAACTATTGATGGACTTCAGTCTGACAGTCTTGCAAAATTCATCTATCTTTACAGCCCTTTACTACATAGTTTATTTGATCTGCATTGGGCTACGGGGAGATTTATATCCGTGGTCTGAGAGGGCTGTTTCTGCCTTAGCACAGAAATGAGAGAAGGGAAAGGAAAAGACTAGGGAGGGAAAGGAAACAATTCATGCTCCATCTTTGAGCGGTCCAATAGCCATGTCCTTGGAAAGCCGCCAGCAATTTTCTGGCAGTCTGAAGTCATCAAGTTCACTTATGAAAATCAAGAGGAAGCCATAGAATTGGAAACAATCACACTTCAGATAAAGCTCATGAACTATGATATAACCACTACCAAGAGAAGAAAATTATAAGGAATTCTTTATAACTGTTCAAAAGCTCACATTGGCAGTAGCCAAGTTTTCTTTGTTAGCAAAATTAAAAGATTACCCTTGATGCCTCAATGCAAAGAGACTTAAACAATAGAAGTTTGTGTGTGTGTGTGTGTGTGTGTGTGTGTGTGTGTGCGCGCTTGCGCGCTTTATTTTTGCCCCAGATCAAAAAGAACCCTTAGGAAGGCACAACTTTTTTGGACCTCTTGATTATTTCTTCAATTTTCGAGATGGCTGCAATAGCTTTAAGCTTCACATCCTCACAGGAGAATTTCTACATATAGAAATAGGTTTGATCTTCAGTGTCTCACTCTGTTTATTTGGGGAATAATCTTTCGCGGAGTCACCAGCTTTGCTCCCTGTTATCTCGTTGCTCCATAGTGGGTGACATGCTTAGTCCCTAGCTGCAATGAAACCAGGGAAAGCAAGTGTCGATTACCTAAGGTTTGTACCTAATCAAATGAGACGTCCCTTCTTTTGTCGCTCATCTGCTTTGAAGCATATAATACATTTCCTCTAAAGGTGAATCAATATTCTCTCTCACAG
>NW_022109491.1:33500758-33502499 GCF_000313985.2 Echinops telfairi
GTAGGCAGCAGAGAGAGTCCAGCTAAAACATTTATTTGCTGTGTGTATTGTACAACTAAGAATAGAAGATCTCCAGTGGAAAGAGTTTAGGGTTTAGGCTGGACTGGGTTTGAATCTTCAAATTCCATTTACTCCAGTTCTGGTCAGCAGTTCTGAATCCATCAGCCATTCGGTGGGTGATGAGACAGGCTTTCTATTTACTTAAGAGTTACTTTCCCAAATGCACATGGGCGCTTCTTAAGTCTGTCCGATGGGATCACTAAGAGTTGCAATCCACTCGATGACAGTGAGTGAGGGTGCCAAGTGACTATGAACAAGTAAAGCTGTCTTCCCTCTCGAAATGGTGGTAAGTGAAGTTAAATCCATGGAAGTTTAAGAGATAAGACAGTTCATAAAATACACGTGAATTCTCTCAGCATATATTAAATGTTCTGGAATTATAAATTATTTTCATGTGCTCACCTTGTCAGCATGGTACTCCATTAAGTAAATGGTAGAGTAGCAAGTCAGTAAGCACAAGGAAGGTGTTGATGGCCTTGCTTACTCTGTATTCCATCCTTGCCGTGGATTATAGATTTGAAACGTTTGATGCGTTAGGAAGGTGCTGTGGAGTTGAAATAGAGATAGTTGCCAGCCATACCTAGAAGCAGCATCTACGATGTGGTGGAAAAAAATGTGAATTTCTTGACTACAAATTCTTAATCAAGTATACATAAACCTGTACTTACATTGTTTATTGTGTAATTTGACCTTGCATCAAGTAAATATTCTTTCCTTTGTCAAAGCAGTTTCCCATTTTGTCACAATGCCCATGACTCACACAGAAGATGTTTGCCTGGCTGCCTTGTTCCAATGAAGTAAGTTCATGGCTACAAAAATATAAACATGTTTGCTCCTCAAGAAATTTTGCCAGATTTCATGTTTTCTAATAAAATCATAATGATTAATACTGACACTAGCAATATGTCATTGTACCAGGTTTAATGGAATTTCCAATTTTGAATATTTATTTGATTTAATTTTGGCAAATTTATCAGGTATAAAATAGTATCAGAGAGTTGATGGGTTTGTAATGGTTATATTATTAGTGAAGATGTCTGTTTTCCTTATTTTAAGAATGATCTTATTCTTATTAAAGTGAGGCAATAATCATTAGAGAAAACAGAAGTAGCAATGAACTTATAAAAGGAATAAATTATTCCCAAAATCACAACACAGAGAAATTCTGGTGAAACATTAGGTAATACTACTCCAGAAAACAAGATGTTGATTAGTATCCTCTATCCTGATAGAAAACTACATAATACATAGAATGCTTAATAAATTGAATATGACAACTTTGAATAACTATAATTACTGAGTTATGATTATAACTTCATGATTTTATATATTGAACAAAAAAGATACAAATCAAGTGAAAATGAGAATTTCCAGTTACATCTGTAGTTCAGTTAAGATGTACTCTTCACTGTGTTTTCAGTTTATAAATGCCTGGAAAGTAAATAAAAATATCACAGGATTGTTATTATTTTTATCAAGTATAAAAAAATTTTATATTCATTTTTATCTTTATAAAGGACCCCTGGTGATTCTGTGGGATAAGCATTGGGATGCTAACTGAAAAGTCTGGGATGCAAGTCCTCCAGCAATTCGGTGGGAGAAAGATGAAGCTGTCTACTTACATAGATTTACCATCTCAGAAGCTGTATCTAAGGTCACTATGATTTGGCATTGGCTCAAA
>NW_022109491.1:33503051-33504421 GCF_000313985.2 Echinops telfairi
GGAACAGACCTGTCTGTAGGAACCCTAGTAGCATAGTGGTTAAACATTGAACTGCTATTCCCAAGTTCAGCAGTTCCAACCCACCAGCCACTTCACGGTAGAAAGATGAAGCTTTCTAATTTTTCCAACTATTCTAACAAAGAGTTACAATCTCAGAAACCCAAAGGGGCAGTTCTACCCTGTCCTATAGGGTTGCTGTGAGTCAAAATTGACTTGATGGCAGGGAATTGAGCTGAATTGAGATCTGTCTGTTAGGTTGAAAGGTGAGCCAATGAGGTGAGGTCAGCTCCAGGCTTGAAGAAAGACAAAAGACCAACCTATTGGGAGTTGCCCCTGTTTTTATCTATCGAGAGAGCTGAATCTGTTTTATGATCTAGAGCTTTGTGCCACATTTGCCTCCCATTTTATCTCCCAAGATCTTTCTAATAGGATCCCTTTCGAAGCAGCCAGTGGTGGTACCTGAGCACCATCTAGTTCTTTTGGTCCTTGGGTAATGGAGGCTGAGATTTGTGGGGTCTATTATTATTTTGAACACATTGCTTCCATGTCTTTGATTTTCTTTACTTGTCTTCGCTCCACAAAGAGGGATCAATAACTTCATATTAGAGATCTACTCACAAGCGTTTAAGACCCCAGTCCCTAAGCACCCAAGTAGAACATGGAATGTTTGACTCGAAGCCTATGTTGTATCAGTGAAACCTCATGTCCCCCTACACTATGGTTCTGGGCCCCTCGTCCCCACAAGTCATTCTCCTAAGGTTTTTGATTATAGCTAAGAAGCTTTTATAAATTTTCTGTCTGTGTGTTCCACTACACTCATGGGTATGTTTGCAGAATATGTAAATACATACATCAAAACATAAAAATACCGTCTGTCAAATCTATATAAACATATGAGTGCAATCCTATTTACCTTTCCACATGTATTTCGCTTATTTGTTTACGTATACACCCAGAAATTATTGTTATTGCTGTTATCGCAGGTTTGTGTATGTGATAGTTTTCACCTCAGTTTCTTTGAACTTTTGTGGTCTTCCCAGTGTGCTCCTGTGCTTTGATCATTTTGTGCTCTTCCATTGATTATATATAGCCATCCCTTTTAGCCAAGGTAATATCTATCGACACGCTACTGATGCACCTCTTACATCTTGGTAAACATCGAGGAATATTGCTTTTGGTATGAAAACCTTTTCTTGACACTTTGCTTGAATTCAAGATTAATGAACATGCAACTAGAAGTCAATAAGTCAATTTATTGAATGGAGATAATCTGTTGCAATTTTTGGTGGATATTATAAATGGTAATGTTTTCCTACTTTCTTTCCAGAATTCTCTTTGTTAATTCAAAGAAAGTCAACTGATTTTTTTCT
>NW_022109491.1:33505934-33540533 GCF_000313985.2 Echinops telfairi
GTTGTTGCTATGTGTTGTCCTCTAAGCACTACTTTTACTTACCCCAAGGGTTTTGGTACATTGTGTTCTCATTCTCATTTGAATACCAGAACGATGTTTACTTGCATTTCATTGACTATGAGAAAGCATTCAACTGTGAGAACCATAATCAACTGTGGAAGACCTTGAGAAGAAAAGGCACTAGGAACACTTCTTGTGCTCACTGGGGACTTGTACATGAATCATGAGGAAGTTCTGTGGGCAGTAAAAAGGAGTACAGCTTGGTTTAAAATCAGAAAAGGTTTGCATCAGGGTTGTAATCTCTCCAGACTCGTTCATTAAAGTCATCAGAGAGGCTGGACTATGAAGAAGAACGTAACATCAGGGTTGGAGGAGGCTTATTACAACCTGTAGTATGTAGATGACACAGCCTTGCTTGCCAAAAGTGAGGAGGAATTGAAGTACTTGATGATAAAGATCCCGGATCATAGCTTGCAGTATGGATTACAACTCAAGATAAGGAAAATCAAAACCCTTACAACTGGACCGTTACACAATATCATAATACATGGAGCGAAGATTGACGTTGTAAGGGATTTTGTCTTGGATCCAAAACTAATGTTTATGGAAGCAGCAGTCAAGAGGTCAATATATATATATAGATATATATCATTAGATTCATCTGCTGCACTCAAGACCTCTTTAGAGAATTATAGAGCATAGATGCTACTTTGAGGATTAGGGTCCACCTGACACTAGTCATTCATTCTATGCAAGTGAAAATTGGACATTGAATAGGGAGGACCAAAGAATAGATGCATAGGAATTGTGGTGCTGGAGAAGAATATTGAACATACCATGGACTGCCAAAAGTCACACCGATCTGTATTGGGAAGAAGTAAGACCAGAGTGCTCCTTAGAGGTAAGATGGCAAGACTTTGTCTTACATACTTTGGACACAGTTTCAATAGAGACAAGTTCCTTGAGAAGGATATCTTTTTTGGTAATTGAGGGGTGGCAAGAAAGAGGAAGACCCTAAAGGCTTGAAGGTAATCAAGTGGCCATCAAGCTCAGAAGCAACAAAGCCCACATGGAAGAAGCACCCCAGCCTATGCAACCACGAGGTGTTGAAGGGATCAGGTATAAGGCATCATCAGAACAAAAAATCTTACCATAGTGAATGATGGGGGGAATGCGGAGTGGAGATCCAAAGCCCATCACTAGGCCACTAGAGATCCCCTTGCAGAGGGGTCTCGGGGAGGAGATGAGCCAGTCAGGGTGCGATGTAACAATGATGAGAAATACAACTTTCCTCTAGTTCCTAAATGTTTCCTCCCTGCTCCCACTACCATGACTCGAATTCGATCTTGCAAGTCTGGCTAGACCAGAGGAGGTACACTGGTACAGATAGGAACTGAAGGTACAGGGAATCCAGGACGGATGAGTCCTATAGGACCAGTGGTGTGAGTGGCGAAACAGGGAGGGTAAAGGGAGAATGGGTGGGAAAGAGGGAACCGATTACATGGAACTGTGTGTGACCTCCTCCCTGGGGGACAGACAACCAAAAAGTGGATGAAGGGAGACGTCGGACAGGACAAGATATGACAAAATACCCATTTATAAACTATCAAGGGCTCATGTGGGAGGGGGGAGCGGGGAAGGAGGGGAAAAATGAGGACCTAATGTCGGGGGTTTAAATGGAGAGAAAATGTTTTGAGAAAAGATGTACAAATGCGATTTACACAATTGATGTGTGTATGGATTGGGATAACAGTTGTATGAGCCCCTAATAAAATGTTAAAAAAGAAAAGAAAAAAAAAGAAAGAGGAAGACCCTTGATGGAATGGACTGACACAGTGGCTGAATCAATGGGTTCAGGCATAGGAATGACTGTGAGGGTGGCATAGGACCTGCGGTGCTCCCTTCTGCTGTGTGCTGGGTCGCTATGTGTTGGTGCCTACTCACTGCCACCTAACAACTACAATAGCATGAATTTTCTTCACTGCTGTTGTTTCAGTATATATTAGTTTTATGATTATTTTATTTTGTATTTTAATGAGAGGTTTTTTTACTTTGATTCAAGGTTATGTTACATTTTATTATTTTCCAAGTTTAAAAATGTTATTCTATCTTGATATTCTTTTGACTCTGCATCTGGAAATGCTGCTATTATACCATTTATTATCTCTTCTATGTTTGCACTTGTTCTCATTTACAAGTTGATCTTTTGGTTTCCTTTTTTCAAATCTGTTAGGGTGACTTTAGTTTGGATGTTTCTATATCTGGATTGATATTTGAGTAACTGTGTCATCTTTTCCAATCTTAGTGTGTTGTAGGCCATTATTTGTGGTCTGTCCAGAGAACTTCTAAGGGTTTTACTAATCCCATTATTATTGCTATTTAATCTGGAAATGCCTTCACTTCACCACTACATTTGAGGCACAATCTTGCTGGGGCTATGATGTTAGTGGGTAATATTTTCTTTCAGGGTTTTATATATGTCACACCATGACTTTCTCACCATTTGTCTATATGATTGTCACACTTTGGTGGCTTGTATGTTGCTTTGATGCTGAAAGTTCTGTTGTCAGTATTTCAAACACCATCAGGGTCACCCAAAGTGAGTAGGTTTCAGCAGAGCTTCCAGGTAATAAACAGACTATGAAGAAATCAACTTAAGAGAAATTATCCACTGAAAGTGCTATGGATAGTATCATAACATTGTCAGTTACCGAAAACCTAGTGAGTAGAAGCAGAATGGTGTCAGATATAATGCCAGAAGATGAGCCGCTGAGGTTGCATGACTGAGAAAGAGCTGTCTTCTCTAAGTAGAATCAACCATAACGACCTGCGTGGAATTAAGACTTCAAGAGTAAAGCTTTCAGACCCTTCATTTGCTGATGAGACCTGGCTCAAAATTAAAAGAGACAGCTGTAAACATCAATTAATAATTAAACTTGGAATACATGAAGTATGAACCTAAGAAAATTGGAAATTATTAAAAATGAAATGGAATACATAAAGATCATTATTCTAGAAATTAAGTGAACTTAAATGAACTTGTATTGGCCACTTTGAATCGGGAAATGATATCATTTACTATGCTGGGCATGACACGATCAAGAGGAATGGGGTTGCATTCATTATCACAAAGGACATTTTAAGATACATCTTGAAGTACCATTCTGTCTATGATAGAATAATGTCTGTCCCCATACAAGGAAATCCAATCAGTGCAACTATAATTCAAATGTATACATTTGAATATATCAACCACCTAAGCTAGTGAGGCAGAAATAGAAGAATTGTACCAAGGCCTTCAGGTTGAAATAGATCAAAGAGACAGTCAAGATACATTGATGATTATTGGGGATTGGAATGCTGGAGTTGGAGACAAAGAAAAGTCGTTGAAAATATGATCTTAGGGATTGAAATAAAGCTATAGATTATATAGGATAGAATTTTGCAAGACCATAAACTTCCTCCTTGAAAACTCCTTTCCTTCGACAACACAAAAGGCACTTATACATGCAGACTTCCGCAGATAGAATAGGCAGAAATCAAATGGATTACATCTGTGGGATCAGATCAGGGAGAAGCTCAGTACCAGAAGCTAAAATGAGGCCAGGGGCTGACTGTGGCACAGGCCATCAATTGCTCATATGTAAGTTCAGGTTGAAGTTGAAGACAATTAAAACAAGTCCATGTAAACCAAAATGTGACCTTGAGTCTATCCCACCAGAACAGCAAGAATATCTCAAACACCAAATTTGCTGCATTGAATATTGCTAAATCGCATCATTGCATAACTGAAACTATTGAGATAATCAGCCAGCCAGGTTGATATTTGATCTTAACAATCACAATAAGCATTACTCTCACTTCGTACATAGTCATCAAAAAGCATTTTCTCTTGTGTGAAGTGCACATGGGTGATGTCACTCCCACATTCCTTTCATTGCTGATGCTCCTCAACTCTGATGCTCCTGTGGGTGTTGGCAACTAAGGACTCTCAACTGTCTTGTTTTCTGAAGTATTCTTTTTGCTTAAATGGAAGTTATTGCATTGGATGAATACCTCTTAGAGGTGAGTCCACAGTCAATGACTGACAAATGTTTATGTGCGGAGAGGTGGGCTGTGACTGAACACGGTTAGCCTCCTTGCTTTAAAATAAGATCAACCCTATGTTGCAAATCATGCTCTCAAGCTCTGCTTGGGATCAGGTTAAGGCTAGACTTCAACTGAAGCTACAACCTTGCTTAACTCCTTCCCTGTTTTGTCTTGTATCTTTCTCTCCCTTTCTTCTGGGAGCCCATGCCCCAAAAAAATCCACTTGCCTAAAACTCCTTGTATCAGGCTTTACTTTTAAGGAAGCCAAGGAGGCCTCATTGTGCAGTGGTTAAAGCACTTGGCTGCTAACTAGAAGGTCAGCAGTTCAAATCCATCAGCTGTTCCATAGGAGAAAGATGTGGCAATCTGTTTCCATAAAGTTTAAATGCTTTGGAAACCCTATTGGAAAGATCTTCTCTGTACAGTAGGGCTGGCTGTGAGTTCAAATCAACTACAGGGCAGCAGGTTTGTTTTTTTGGTTTTCAAAACCATGCAAATTTAAAAATTTTATATATTTTATAAATATATATTTTTATTGTGCATGTCATTTGATATGTTTCTTGTTTCCCTCACTTAATATGATATTTTTGAGTGGATTATCCTTGTTAATATTAGACTATTCTAATTTAAATGCACTTGCTTTTCCATTTCCCTTTAAGGGACTTTAAAATATGTTCTCTTTATTTTGGGTTTTACAAACACTGTGACAATGAGTAATCATACAGTGCACATGTGAAAACCCCCCCATAACTGTTACCTAAGATTGTATTCTCTAGTTGACAACACATGCGAATATTCAACTTTTAAAATATATTTCCAAATGAGCCTCTATAGGGTGGGTGTCATATAGTGCACTAATCAGATGCTAATTTTTATTCATGTTTAGCACCATCTTTGCCAACACTTCAGGTAATAATTATTATTACTATTAATTTTACTAATTTAAAGGGTCTAAATTTTGCAGCTTATTTTTATTTTAATTACATTTCTCTAATTAAATATAAAGCTGTTTCTTTTAACATATGAACTGGCATCTTAAAATGTCTCTGGGCTAAAATGTCTGTTCATATCCTTTTAAAAAAATAATCTTATGTATACACATCATATTGATCTGGTGAATATCTTTATAAATATTTTATATTCATTAAATATCCTCTCTCAGTTGTTCAGTCAGCTAGACATTTTCTGCTTTCTTCTGGATCTATTTTCCACCTTGGATTTCTACTCAGAGGCTGACCTTAGGAGGTTGATCTGTAGGGTCTGTTTTTTGTTTAGCTTGGCCAATACAAGGAGTATCAAGAGATAAAGAGAGAGAAGTGGGAATAAGGGTATTTCTTTTGGCTCCTTTCCTGATCTAACAGCAGGTCTTGAAGAAAAACTCCTTGCTCCCGCTAAATATACTTCTCACAGCTGTCTGGATCCAGCTTGTTGGTGCTCTCGACCTCTCTCTCTGTCTCTGTCACCGCTTTCCTGAATCAATATCTACCCCTTATTCAGGCCATTTCTCCAGTGGTACTACACCCAGTCCACAACTTTGGAAATATTAACATACTAATAGTTATACCCTCTGTGTGTTCATTCAGCTTTCTGCTGGAAGCCTGGATGCCTTACCTTTTTAGCAGTGTAGGGTAGATTTACAAAACTGGTCACCACAATTAGCTCCAATCCCTTGTATTCAGGCTATTCTCAGAGTTGCTCGACAGACAGAATGTGGTAAGAATAAAGTTGTGAAATGTCTGAGTTTAAACTTCAAGAGACTTTCACAAATGCAGCAGGAGTCCACAACAGGAATATTGGGTTCAATATCACTGAAGTCCTCAACTGAGGCACCAGAGTGGGGCAATCCCCACAAGTGCACCAGGAAACTCCGGTACATCTTCCACCTTGTCTCTCAGGTGACTACTACATTAGAGAATGTTTCCGAGGAGGCTAACCCTGCGGAAAGCCGGTCTTTCCGCTGCTTTCCAAATCTCCCACCAGTTCTCTTCATGCCAACTTCTAATTCGGAAACAGAGTGAAGAATATTCTTGGAAATGGAAATTTAGTTCCCAGCAACTCTTCTAAATAAGGCAAATACTATTTGACAAGGGGAATTTTGGCTCGATTATTTTATTAGTTTTATACTTCGATTTTGAAGTCATTTTAGAAATTGAGAGGTTTCATTATCTACAGGGGTTCACAAACATTTTATGTACTTGGTCCTGATATATTTTAGGCTTGGGGGGGAGGGGGCATGCAATGTGTCATTGGTTTCTTCTCCCACCACTCAGATTCTCATTTAAAATATCCGTTTAAAAATGTGGGAGCCCCTGGATATTGCAGATGATTAACATACTCGGCTATTATTTGAAAGGTTGGAGGTTCAAGTCTACACTGAGGCACTGTGAAACAAATGCCTGGCAATCTACTTCCATAAAATTACCTATTGGAAATCCTATGGCTCAAAGTTCCCCTCTAAGATACATGAAGTCACCAGGAGTAGAAATTTTATCTGATGGCCACTGATTTAAAAATATAAAACTATTCTTAGCTTTTAGAGCCATATAAAACTAGACTGCAGGCCTTTTGGCCCAGGCTATAATTTGCCAACCCTTAATCTATATCTAAGGCAACCCCATGGCATGGTAGATTACACATGGAGCTGCTGCTAACTTCAGTGTCTGCAGTTCAGAACTGCCAGCAGTAGTTTGGAATCCCCACATGAGAACCACCAGCAGTAGTTTGGAATCCCCACATGAGAACCACCAGCAGTAGTTTGGAATCCCCACATGAGAACCACCAGCAGTAGTTTGGAATCCCCATATGAGAACCGCCAGCAGTAGTTTGGAATCCCCACTTTCTGCTCTTAAAAGCGGACAGCCTCAGAAACACAAAGGTGCAGTCCTCCTGTCCTATACAGTCACTGAGACTTGGATTGATTCAGCAGCACTGATTTTGTTTTCGTTTTCTGTTGGTTGGTTAATTTATCATTTATCATCCTGCACTGTTGCTGAAATTCAGATTAATTCTACTTGTTTTGGTGTTTTCCTATTTATGTATACATTTTTGTCTCTGTCCAGACAGATAAGTTTTACTATGCGCTACTCCAGTTGGCTTGTTACATACGTGGTTTCTACATTTTGACTGTGGCTCTCAAATTATGTACTTTACATTGAAATGCAATCTATGTTATTTTCCCCAAACCACCACTTTGAAGGAGCAATTCGATGATTTTTACTGAATTCACAAATCTGTACTACCATTACCACTATTTATTTCCATTAAATTTCTAACACCCCCAAAAGAAATTGAACTTATGAGCAGTCAGTTCCAATTGCTTCCCCTCTCCCCCAACCATCGCAACCATTAGTCTACTTTCTGCCTATATGAATTTGTCTATTCTGGACATTTCATATAAATGTAATCATACAATGTACAGTGCAGCATTTTATGTGTGACTCTTTTTAACTACCCTAATGTTTTTAAGGTTTGTGAATGTTGTAGAAATTAATTTATATTTAATTGCTGAGCAACATTCCATTGTATGATATACCAAATGTTGCTTCTTCAATTCACCATCTGATGAATATCTGCTTGCTGTTTTTACACATTTTTTATATTATGGGAATATTTAATATAATGCTATCAATACTGATATTTAACTTTTGTGTGAACATATGGTATCAGTTCTTCTGAGTACAGACTTATGCTCAAAATTGCCTGGTCAAATGATAACTCTATGTTTGAATTTTTGAAGAAATGTTAACCCATTTTCTATAGCAGCTGTACAATTTTATATTTTAGATACAATTTCTCACCAGAGTAAATTTCCATTTTTCCTCCTTGTCAAACCCTGTTTCTACTAGTTTTGTGCATCTAAATAGGTGAGAAATTGTGTCACACTGTGGTTTTAATTTGCATTTTACTAATATCAACAGTTACAGTCTTGGAAACCCACCCAGGCCACTATGAGTGAGCAAGGACTCAATGGCCATGAGGTTTTTTAGTTTTTGTTTTATATTCATTTTATTGGGGGGCTCTTACAACTCTTGTTACAATCCATACATCAATTGTGTCCAACAGATTCGTTCATATATTCCATTGTTCTGTTCTAGACATTTACTTTCCATTGAGCCCTTGGGATCAGCTCTTTTTTTTCCCCTCCTTCCTCCCAGCATCCCACCCCTCATAGCCCCTTGATAGATTGTAGATTGTTAGTTAATTTCAAATCTCACGGACCACTTTCTCTCTTCCCCGCTGGTTTCTGTTCTTCCCCCTGGCTGGGGGAGTGTGGTTATGTGCCATTCATTGCGATCGGTGCTCCCTTCCCTCCCCACCTCTCTCCCCCTTCCCCTACCCTTTTGTGATCTCTATTCCATTCCTGCTCCTGAGTCCCATGTATTGTGATTTTTATCTCTAACCTATACCTAAATACATGCTCCCTCTAGTTTGGGAAGCAGCACTGGCGTCATGATAGTGGGGGGAGTTGGGGAAGAGGCCTCAAGGGATCAGAAGTATATTGCGTGACCCATTAGGGCTCTACTGCACCCTGATTGACTCAACCTCTCCCTGCGATCCCTCTGTGGGGGCATGGTCCATAGTCCATAGACGGGCTTTGGGTCTCCACTCTAACCCCCTCCATTCTCACCAATGCACTTGTTTGTTTAATGTTTGTTGTGAGTCTTCTGATGACCGTTGCCCTGTCTCAATGACACCCCCCCCCCCCCCGCATGATCGCACCAGCTGGTGTGCTTCTTCCATGTGGGCTTGTTGCTTCACTGTTGGATGGCCGCTTGTTTAACTTCAAGCCTTTAAGACCCCAAGCTGGTGGAGAGGAAGCACTAAGAGATGGAAGAAGGGGGAATGTGATGGAGGGGCAGGAGGAGGCAAAAGGAAGCAGCAGCAAGCTCTAGGAAGCAAAGGCATAGAGGTATGCACTTATGTAAATATGTTAATCCATAACAATAGAGGTATTGGCCTTTGTACATATATTTATAAGGCAATACACTGAAGCTGCAGATGGGCCTTGGGCCTCGGCTCATAACTCTCCTCAATACAAGAACACTTTGTTCTAACAAATTGGCATTCTGTGATGCTCCCCCCAACCCCCACCTGCACCCTGCTCCCCCCTACAGGATCACTGAAGACAAAATGTGGTGAAGACAGAGGATTGTGCCTGGCTATTAAAAGGTATAGTGTTTTTGTTTTTTATCGAATGACTAACGACTTTGAGCATGTTGGCGTGTTCCTAATGGGATTTTTATATCTTCTTTGGAGAAATGCCTTTTCAAATCACTTATCCTTTTTTTAAAACTTAGTTGTTTGCCTTTTTATTGTTGATTCACAGGAATTCTTTACATGTTCTGGAAATTCAACCCCTATCAGATGTTTGACTTGCAAATATGTTATCTGATAGTGTGTTGTTTTGCACTTTCCTGATAACCCTATGTAAAGTTCAAAGATTGTAAATATTCACTGAATCAGACAGCCTTATCTTTCTTCTGCAAGCAGCAGGTGGGTTTGAACTACCAATGTTGTAGTTAGCAGCCCAACACTTATCTAACAGAAACACTTGGGCTCCATCAATTGACCATAGATGTATGAAATTATTTCTAGATTCAATTCTTTTCTATTGATATTGATGGAAAGGCAGAAAGTATTGCTACTAGGGATTATAAATACATGATTTATTTATGACAAAATATGTTTAAAGATATCTCTGCGATCCGTGGAGGGCTGTAAAAGAATTCTCTCAGTAATACATTTCTCTCATCTCATTGGGTCCGTTTTTATGCCGGGGGGGGGTGATTTTGAGGTCAGGAACAATATCATATTTTAATCAAAATTCAAGTAGACATCTGTGTTCTCAAATCATCAAAGCTTTACAAGTTTATAGAAATGTTACCCTATATATATTTTAGGTAGACTGAGGATTTAAAGAAAAATGGAAAAGATCTCAAAGATGAGCCAAGAGACAGAACGCCATCAACCTCAAAGGGTTAAGAACCTGTGGCTGACATCCAGGAAATGGTGGCAAGAAGGCTCTACCATTACCACTGATCCAGTGACTACTGAAGTTGATCTCACATCATTTAGCATTTTCAATGTTAAGCAATCATCTTGGCCTCAGCAAACTTAGGGCTGGATGAGGGTCAAAAGCATTGTATGAGGACCAGCTACTCAAAGAGCTGACCTTCCCACCAGTTTCATAAGCAAGACTGAAGGTAATGAAGACAATATTAGGGAGCGAATTGCAATGAAGGACAAGTCTTGGATGTACCGACATAATCCAGAGAGCAAGGCTGCATTAAAACGGTGACTTCTCAGGAGATTGTCTGAGTGGCTAAATTCAAGGCAAAGTCAGCTCTGAAGCTTGTGAATATTTCAGGTTTCTTGAAGTTCTTTATGTATTGGACAGTTAACTTCCCTATTTCGCCCTAAGTACTAAACGTTTGATATAGATTGTGTTAACTATATTGCTCAATTGGGAAGCATTTACCTTTTAGCAGTATTGGGTTTAGTAATCCATGAACATAAAATGTCCTTCCATTTATTTAGGTCTTTAATGTCTTTCAAAAATGGCTTGTCATTTTTGATGTACAAGTCTTAGACTTCTTTTATTCCTTCAAGTTTTTTTTTTTGATGCTCATATAAATGAATTGTTTTTCTAATATCATTTTTGGACTGCTTATTTTAATGTATAGGACTGATTTTGAACATTGCTTTTGAATTCTACAACCTTACTAAAGCTCATTTGTATCTAATTGCTTTTTGTGCATGGATTCTTTAGGGATGCTGTCTAACATCATTTCAGCTGAAAATAAAGATAGGAAAGTAAAAGAAATAAAAAATGACTAGATAGACAAAGAATACATTAAAAATCTCTATTTACAGAACAAAGTTGGAACAAAGGGAAGTATCACCAATCAAGTGCTTTTCATAATAGTATTTCCAGTCCAGTTAAGGTGGATCATTAGATGAGGAAACCCCATGTGAAGATTCTACCTAGAGAAATTAGATATTTAAAAAAATTGAGTGTCCAGAAAAAAAGAGGAATAAATAAAACTAATTTCCTGTGTAGAACTTTCTCACCAGGTTTTTTCACCTGGTGGTCCATCTTGATAGGTCTGAGAATACCACTGTGAAGGGTACTGCGATGGTGATTCTTCCCTCGGCACCAAATGTGATCAAGTGCTAACGTCCGTCTGGTATTCTAGAAGACCGCTGTAATAAGTAACTATGGGAGATGATAAGTGAGCTTTGCTGTACCAGTGCCTGACCCAGGGTTTTTAAAGCCATATAATTATAAATAGTATAGCAACATCAGGTCATTTTTAAGGTCAGCCAATTGTTTCAAATTATAATCATATTCTTATGCAAAATCATAGCAAAATATTGTGAATCTGTAGGTTTAAAACATTTTCTCTCACTTTGTCTATGCTATAAAAGAAAATAGTAACAATAAATTGCAAAACTCAAGATGCGTCATTGGATAACTACCATTACCTTAGATGCTTTCCTTTTGAAAATAGAGGCTTTTTCCCCTTTTTCTGCCAAACTGTACTATTATAAAGTACATTTTATGCACTTAATTACATTTCCACAAACGTCATGTCTAATGTGTGCGCATGCCAAAAAACTATGAGAATATCCCCTTTCTGTTGTTGTGCCAAGTTTAGTACAAATTAGTTTTCTGAGGATCTTGCAAATGTCTCATTTAACATGCTTTCTGCCTAAACCTGCCTCATATAAATGTACAAAGTAGTCACCCTCCTTTGGGAGGCTGATTGAGCAAAGATGTCATTTTGGAAGAAAACATTATATGATTCTCCCTAAAAGTATGAGACATGTTACCTGCTGTCGTTAGCTCCCAAACAAGGCGCTGGTAATTTCAAATGACTACTTTCCAAAGCAAATTACTCCCACCTTCCTACTCATCAGAAAGCTCAGCTGAACTAACATTTTAAAAGACTGTTCCCAATTTACGATTCTTACGGAAAAAAATTGGATTTTTTCTCACTCCTCATTTTTTGCTGTAACACTTTGGCTACCTTTACCACATGTCACTGTAATATGCTACAAAAATAAGACCCTAAGTTGGTGAAATGAAATCAATTCTGGTATTCATCACGGTTATTTTCTAATGCTCCATCCATTACAAATCATGAAACAAAATAATCACAAAATAATCAAACTTTTTTTGTGTGCCTATCTTATTTTGGCAAGATGTTTTAGTCCTTCAAGAAAAAATAAAAGCCATGTGTTTTGAATGGGTTCCATTGCAGCATGATTACAGTGATGAAGACATTTTATTATGTTAATTTTCATTAAATAAAACCCTGTTGAAAGCCAGTAGTTTTCCAAAACCCATATGATTTATGACATGCTAATGTTTGGAGGGAGACACTCTGTTTCAATTATGTGGAGTAAGTGATGCCTTTCAGAACAGCTCAGTAATAATATCACCTGCTACGGTTTTCATTTGAGACCTACAGCAAGGGTGTGAGACTTGGGAACCCATCGGCAAAATTGTCAGCTTCTGCACAAATTTAATCTTCATCACCTCTATGCTACGTTTAACATCAGATGACTGAACTTGCCAGAAACTCAAATAATATACTTGCAGAAGGAGGCATTTCATAAACATTAAAAATGGGGCTTGTTATAACTCAAACATATTCTGCTACTTTTCCCCCTAACAGCCTGCAGAATGAGATGTGCTAAGGGCCTAAGGTAAGAGTGATTGCACCTAAAGGTAATGAAATGATAGTTTAGATATTCTTCTGCTATCGTCACTTTAGGTTTGGGTTACGTATCCCTTAGTTAATGACTTTATCTTATTCCTGATGACCCTTCCTGTAATAGTGAGTCAGTAAAAATAATATATATCTTAATGAAAAAAAGTACAGCATGATTTATTTCACCCCAAGAATATGCATGAATTTACAACAGATAGAGAAAAAATATGCCAAAAGACCAATGAAAGTTTTAAATCAATAATAATAACCAATTGGAAATCTATAAATAAAATGTACACCTAAAATTTAAAGAAATCATGTTTGTATTCATCAAAGGATAGATAAAATGAAGACTTACTATTTGGGATGCTTGTTGGAAGTGGAAGAGGCTAGGTCCAAGGTAGCCTTTTAGAGGGCATGGAGAAAATTCATTGTTTCCCCACCATTATTTTCACTGATATTTGAAAATAATGATGGCTCATAGTTCTCTTATATTCAAACTGAAAGTAAACATTAAAACATAGTACACAAGAGCATATTTGGGCAAATCAACTACCAAACAGCCAAAGTCTCAAAACACCGGAAAACAGGACACAGATTGCGAGTTTGACATAGTGTGAAAATAGGACATGGGGCAGGAAGAGTGGCTAAGATGAAAGCATCCATTCCTTCATGGGTAAGCATGCAAAGTAAAACCTTTGATGTGGACTCAGAAGTGGTGTGCAATTTTAGCTTCTCCCCTCTGAAGCTCTAGGACTATTGTGCCTAAAACTGTAATGCCCACATATCACATTTTAAAACATCACCCATTATAATGAAGCGGCATGACTGGAACTGTCATTATTGAGCTAATTCTATATTTGGAAAGAAATTGCTGTCCTTCAAGTTACACAACAGTCTCCCCTGCTTCTCGTTTCTTCTGATGGATGCTGTGGCCAGATGATGGCACTTCCGGAAACCTGACGGGGTGATAATTTGGGAAAGCATTTTATCGACATGGATGGAGAACTTGGAAATTCCATTAAGCATTTTTAAAATCCGGTAAGATTTCTATGGTCTTAAACTATGCTATTCCCTTAAAAGGGCCATTAACTTGAAAAAAATTGTGAATAATGATTCTTGGTCATGTGTAAAAAATGAAGCAAATTAACAAAAATGAACCATCTGTAGTGATCAAAGGGCTACAAACAAGAAACTTCCAAGAAATGGTGAGTTAATTAATGCCATGCTAACCAAATGATTACAATAATCACTCATTTTAGATATTAGATGAAAAACTGAAATATGTGCCATTTGTATTAAAACAAAAATTCCAAGATTTTAATTAAGTTCCACTAGTTTTTGTTTTTTTTAAATGTGCATAAAACTGGAATCTGGAATTGTAGTTTTCTTTTCTTTTTTGTAGTTTTCTATTGTATATCAAAAACCTCATTTTTAAGAGAATAGAAGTTAAGAATGAGGAGGGAAATTAGCCTGTAGTTTACATTCAGAAGTTTAATATAGACTTTTAATGCTCAAATAAGATAGATAAGTTCAATATGGAATAAACAAATAGAGCCCATTTTGAGTGAATCCATTAAAATAATCATTTAATAATTCAGAAAGTTCCATGTGAAATTTTCATATTCCCATCTCATTCAGAGAAAAATATCACTAGGTACCCCTTTCCTTCCATATTCACTTGATTTTGATTTTTAAAGATTATGAATTATTTAGGAGTTCATATTCCTGATCATCATTTCTTTTATTCAATAATTTAAGCTACTAATCAACCCCCAATAGTTTACCCTGCCCCTCCTCCTTTCAATTAGCTTCTCCCTCCTTTGGGCCCCTACTGCCCCCTACACCCAAGTTAATGCCTGTCAGCTCTTTAGCCTATTGCTTAACCTGTCCTCTCTTTCCCTTAGTGCTCCCCAAACTCATTGGTAACCTCCACAGTCTGCTTCTTTTGGTAGTCAAGTTTCTTTCTTGCTTTTCTTAAGTATTTCATTTTTAAATAACTTAATTTGTTTTACAAAAGTGTAGGGTTTAAGGGGAGAGGGAACCCCACAAAACATCACAGGTCTGGCAGGTGCAATTATACAGTGATTATAAGTAAAGATTATAGTAAAGTCATAGAGCGCATGAGAGTTAAAAGATGGAGTCAAATAATGGAGTCAGACACAATTCATGGTAGCATTGCTCACCTCAGCCCCACTTGGTGGTCCATGTGGAGGGAGAGAGAGAAACTTTAATGCTTCCCAAGCTTTTATCCTCTCTGGGGATGTGCAAGCCCCCTAATTACAGGTGAAGACATGTGTCACAGGAAGGGGCAGTACAATAGGCATATATTGTAGGAAGGGGACCCATGATAGGCATAAGCGTAACAGGAAGGGGATGAGCTAGGGGTGTGCCCATAGGAATGGGAAGGTCTAGGGTTATACATGTGACAAGATAGGTGGACCCTAGACTCATGATGGCTACCTAACCTTGGTCATCCTTGGGCGGGTTTGACCTCTCTGGTGTCTCCTACAAGGAAACAGACAACTACTATCCTTATCAGAAAGGAGTGGGCCCTACTTGCTGTGGGATAAACAGTGGTGTTTACTTGTTCCAGATGTCTGATAGCTCTCAAGGAGAACGACTCCCAATTCACTCTTGATGACCTCCAAGTGTACAGTCATTCTCAAGCAGCTAAGTCTGGTACATATTTGGGGGAGATGACTTGGGAGAAGTCCTGTTACCCACACAAAAGTATGATCACTTTGTTAATAGATTGTTCTTATTGTTGCAACAAGGAAAGTTTACAAAAAGAAAAATATATCTCACAACAGCTCCTGGTATGAAATCACCTTTATCTCTAAATACCATAGCTTGAAAATTCATTTTCTCATTTTCTTATTACTCATTACAAATCTACACAATCATGTTTAATTTCCAAAATATGTCCATATAGCTTCCATTCTCAATGGTTGGATATTTATGCAATTGACAAGTGTTCAATAGTACAGAGAAATGAAGATATATGTTTTGGTTTATAAAATATCTTGCAACTGCAAAATGTTCTTAGGTTACATTTTTCACAAAAATTGCTGATCCAAAAGAAGTCACTCTTGGACCAGACTTCAACCTGGTGTGCCAAGCCTTGAGGACAACACATCATCATGAAGCAGTGAATTAACAGAGAGGTCTGCAGGGCCAGGCCGGCCCCTATCCCACCTATGTTGACCCCCTCCCTGGAAGAATGCAATCTCAAGGACAGCACTGAAGGTATAGCCCAGGAAGAGTGGCAGGTCCGCCCAGCCTACACATGAGCAAACTACGAATAAGAGAGAGATAGACCGAGAGGGGGAGAGAGCGATGACAGCATCTTGGCCCACCAAGCTTCAAGGAAGAAATTCCTGCTCAAAGCAGCCAATGCACAGAGAAGATCTTAGGGTTGGCCTCACCACAAAACATGACGTCCCCTTACTGATGATCCACAGTGCTATAGGGGACAGCAATGGAGACACAGTGTGGGAATTGTGCCCAGTCTTACCCCTCCACGCACAAACACTAGGGCTTCCAGTCGTCTTCCCTCAATGCATGAACACTTTGTTCTAATAACCTGACATTCTTTGATGCTTGCCTTCCTGACAGGAGCACTGAAGACAAAATGGGTGCATAAGCTAATGTGGTGAAGAAAGATGATAGTACCTGGCTATCAAAAGATATAGCATCTGGGGTCTTTAAAGGCTTGAAGTGAAAAAATCACTCTCTAGCAGGGAAGCAACAAAGCCGACAGAGAAGAAGCACACCAGCCTTTGTGATCACAGGGTGTTTATGGGATCAGGTATGAGGCATCAGAAGACCCCAAACTAGGAACCATTTTGATGCAAATGTGGGGGTTCAGAATGGAAACCCAAAGCTCATCTGTTGACAATTGGACATCCCTTCACATAAGGGTCACTAGGAAGGGACGAGCCAGCCAGGATGTAGTATAGCACCGACAAAACACAACAATCCTCTAGTTCTTTAATGTTCCCCAACCCCCACTGTCATGACCGCAGTTCTATCTTACAAATCTGGCTCCAGGGGTTCTCAACCTTTGGGCCGTGACCCTTTTGGGGTTGAACGACCCTTTCACAGGGGTCGCCCGATCCATAACAGTAGCAAAATTACAGTTATGAAGTAGCAATGAAAATGATTTTATGGTTGGGGGGCGTCACCCAACATGAGGAACTGTATTAAAGGGTTGCGGCATTGGGAAGGTTGAGAACCACTAGACTAAAGCATACACACTGGTACAGATAAGGGCTCTCTGCACACAGAATCCAGGACAGATAAACCCCTCAGGATCAGTAATGAGAGTAGCGATGCCATGAGGATAGGGGGAAGGTGGGGCCAGAAGGGGGAGAAAGGGGGAACCAATTGCATAGATTGACATATAACAACACTCCCTACCCCATCCTCACCCCCAGAGGGACAAATAACAGAAACAAGGATGAAGGGATACAGAAGATGGTGTAAAATATGAAAATAAAAATAATTTATAAATGATCAAGGGTTCACAAGGGTGGAAGGGTGGGGGAGGGAAGGAAAAAAAGAGGAATTGATACCAAAGGCTCAAGTACCAAGAAATTGTTTTGGAAATGATGATGGCAACATATGTACAAATGTGCTTAATACAATTGACTTGTGTATTTTTATGAGTTGTAAGAGCCCTCAATAAAATGATTTAGTGAAAAAAAATTTATAGGTCAAAAGAAGTCACTCTTTTGTATGTATTATATAGTATATATCAATCTTTTCCTCCTGGAAGCGATATTGGTTTACATTTTATCCAACAAAACATTGAGTCTTTTTTTCCTTTGCACCCTCAGAACACCATTTTATTCTTTTAATTTACTTTTTGTCTATTTGATCATGAAAAGTGTTTTAATATTATGTTTGTATGTATTGTCTAAATTACCACTTAAATTAACAAGTATATTTTGTAAAATATTCATTAATCCTTTTGATTGTTTCCTTTTGTGAGTTGATAGTTATAGATCATGATGAATTTTCTCTTGAGTACCATGTTTTTCTTTGTGATGACTGATTTTGTATGCATAAGAATTCATTCATTGCATATTGTCTGCCTTTCAACCTGGCAATTATTTTTAAAGTTGGTTTTTGTTAAATATCAATTTTAGTTTTTAAAACTTAACAACTATCAATATATTTCATTATATGTTTTAGTTTAGATGATATTATCAGAAAATTACTCTCTTAAATTAAAGGACAACAAATATTCAGCCAAGGTTTTCTGTTGCATTAGTATTATTTATTTTTCCCACCTTTTAGTCTGTCTGTATTCATTTTTTCTCAATAAAATTAGTAAAGACCTAGTTGTATCTTTTACTCAAATGACTAGTCAGTTTCCAAATATGTTTTCCCAATTTTCACTGTTTTGAAATATCATCCCTATTACTTATGAAATATACATTACTTTTATTTATTATATCCCAGACATGCATCTCTAAATCCTAATACACTGATTTTTCTATTATTATAGCATTATTTACAGTTTTAAATATAAAAATTTTTTTACTTTTAATAACAGTAGACAATTTCCCTCTCTCATGGGTTTTGCATTTTTAAAATGTATTTTCTTATTGAGAATATACACTACAAAACAGACCAAATCAACACTTTCTACATCTGCCATTTAGTAATACTGATTGCAGTCTTTGAGCTTTGAGAACATTTTCACCATCTTTTTCTGAATAGTTCTTCCCATTAAAATAAATGCATTGTCCTCTAAAGTTCCATCTAAGTTTTCAAATTGCTGTTTTCACTTAGATATTAATAATTCTTAAAAGAGCATAGTGCCCAGTTGAAGTGGACATTTTTACTACTTGAGCTAAACTTTTGTTTGATTTTAAGCAGCTCTCTAGTGATGCTTTAGTTAAAGGTATATAAAGAATCTCTAGGTATTTTTAGTGTTTCATGCAACCTTCTGGGCTTTAGGAAGTCTAGCATTCATAAGGATATGAAATTCTGTTCTGCATTTTCCTCTTTTGTTCAGGGATTCTTCAATAGAATTCATCCAGTACCAGTCTCATGGCAAATGAGGCAGTCATTCATGTGGACAATTAACCACACAATCCATGTATTATGTCTATTCCTGACTTTCTTTTCTTCAAAACTTGAGGTGATTCAAATGGAAACTCACTGCCATCAAGTCAATTCTGACCAATGGTGACCCTATAGGGCAGAGTAGAACTACTCATATGGGTTTCTGAGACTGTAACTCTACAAATATAGAAAGCCTCATCTTTTTCCCATGGAGTTGCTAGTGGTTTCAAACTGATGACCTCGTGGTTAGCTAGCCAATGACTAACCACTATGTTACTAGGGCACCTTTGAGGTGACTAGAGACCAATTATTGGGCTAGAATGTCTGTTTGCAAACTTTTAAGACCACGGGCACTATGTAACAAACTGGAAGACAGAACAGAACACTCAATATGTTATTAAGCCAATTAACAGGAATATCCTTTGAAACTACAAATCTAAAGCCCTCAACCAAGAGACCAAATCCCATGAGGTTTTTAGTTGAACAACCTGGCATCAACTCCTTTTTGAAGGGGATTTATTTTAAATATACTGATCATATAACATTTGCCAATTGAAATTTTTACTGGAGTACAAGTTATTTACAATTTCAATAATTGACTGTGCAGTCCTCATCTTCATCAATGTAATATTGCCATCACTAACCCATCCTCATTCCTCTGTTCCTCGTCCTCCTGCCCCTAGAACCACTAATCACCTTTGTTCTGTTTATACTTGCCATTTTTGGGGGTCTCTTTAGATAAGTAAAGTAATATAATATTTGTCCTTTTATGAATAACTTATTTCAAGCAGTATAAGGTCTTCCAGCTCCATCCATATTATGCGGGTTTCAAGACTTCATTTCCCCTCATAACCGAGTATTTGTTTTGCCTGATTTTCCTTTGTTTATTAAGGGATTTTTATAGAATATTGAAAACTCAAGGGAGATTGGACTTACTCAATTGTTCGATCAACCAATATCCCTTGATCAGGTTTCTTTAACTTATAATTATATATAACGATGTAAAAGCATACACACACGGTCCATTTTTGTTAATTCACATATTTCACAAATTAGTTCTTTTTCAATAATAATTCCATTACTGTCATTGGTAGGTGCCAATGTGTTGGTTCCAACAAAGTGACTTGCTGCTTGGGTCTGCATGTTCTCACATCTACCGTCATGTCCACGCCCAGTGCTGCAGTCTCTATGTTGAGTCTTTTCCATCTCATTAAGGGTCTTCCTCCTTGTCACTGACCCTCCTCTTTACTAAGCATGATGCTCTTTTCCCTGGGCTCATATATCCTGATAATATGACCAAATGCATGCTAAAGTGTCTTGTCATCCTCTCTTCTAAGGCGCATTCTGACTGTGCTTTCTCCATAACAGATTTTTTTCCTCTGGAAAGCCATAGTACTTTCATTATCCTTCATCAATTGCATAATTGTATCAACTGTATCAATTGTATCAACTCTCCTGTCTTCTGTAGTCACATGAATATGAGGCAATTGAAAATAGGAGGGTTGCTTCAGGCACACCTTAGTCCTCAACATGACATCTTTGACATGTACTCAGAGCACTGTGCGCTCATGAAAACCCTGTAGTTAAAAACATGTAGTTGTTAAACTAGAATGAGGGGATGCGGTATGGTTTAAAACCAGGAAATGTGTGCATCAAGGTTGTAGCCTCAATCTTAATGATGAACAATTCCTCAAAGAAAATGGACTATATGAAGGACATGGCATCAAGATTAGAAAAAGGCTCATTAACAACCTGAAATATGCAGATGACAAAACCTGAATTGTTGAAAGTCAACAGAACTGAAGCACTTACTCATGAAGTTCAAAGCCTACATCTTCAGAATGAATTACAACTCAAGGTCAAAAAAAAAAAATCCTCCCAACTGGACCAAAAGAAACAGAGCAATAACTAACATTGTCAAAAATTGCATTTTACTTGGACTTATATTCAATGTTCATGGAAGCAGCCGGTGAGAAACCCAGTGGTGTATGGCTTTAGGCAAATCCGCTGCACAATCCCACTTGAAGCTGTCACTTTGAGGACTAAAGTATGGCTGACAAAGAACGTGTTATTTTCAATTGTTTCAAAGGCTAGTGAACTCGGCAATGATTAAGGAAAATAGAACAAATGATACACTTGAGTTATGGTGTGAAAAATATTGAAAATACCGTGGAGTGCCAGAATAAGTAAAGGATATGTCTTAAAAGAAGTATAGCCGGAATGTTCTTTAGAGGCAAGAAGGATGAGCCTTCATCGCATGTCCTTTGGGCATGTTGTCAGGAGAGATCAGGCTCTGGGAAAGAAGAGCAGACTTGGGAAAGTAGATGGTCAATGAAGTGCCGTGACAACGCTGCAACCATGGGGTCAAACACAACAGTTGTGAGGCTGGAAAGGCCAGGGAAGTGTTTCGTCCTATAGTTATGAATCAAAGTTTAATTGACCGCACCTAACAACAACAGTATCACCTGTTCTTTTGAGTGATTGCCTCTTAGTCTATGTATAGATTGCATACGACCACAGTTAAAGGTTCGGGAGTTCTCATCATTTGTAGTGATCTATAGCTTGTTATTATCCACAAAGTTGAGTCCCTTTGCAGAGTCAGTAAAACACAAGTAAGCATGCATCTTTCTCTGCCAAGATCTATCTGTTGTTATCAATTATACCATTCATTCTATATTCCCTTAGGAATCCAGCTTCAATTTTTGGTAGCTCCCTGTCAATATACTTTGCAACCATTTTTAAATTATCTTTGGCAAAAGTTTACTTGCATGTGATATTAATGATGTGGTTGGATAGGTTCTGCATTTTGTTAGGTAGTTTTTCTTTGGGATGGCCACAGATATGGATCTCTTCCAATAGCTTCTAAATTTCTTGTCATAGACTACTGAGTCCTTCTAAACATACTCATGATTGTGTTAATTGCTTTGGTCACAACTTTTAAATTTAATCATTAAAATAATGAGATCGGTGGTATTATCTATCTATTTAGATAGATATTAGGCAGATGAGGAAACCAAGGTTCAGAATGACTTTTTATAAAGGAGCCCATTGAACTTCCAAATCCATATTTGTCCCTTGGGAGTTTATTTCTTTCTCCATGACCTCCAGCAATGGTAGCATCAGAGCAACGAACCAAAGGACAATCCAATGGAAAATAATAACAGAATGAAAGCCTTTATGTATATAAGGAGAGTCAACTCAAATAATTCTCCATTCAGAAAAATATAAAACTTTCTCAGTATTTGATTATGTTGTGCTTATTGTTGTGGTTAGGTGCTATCAAGGTGGTTCTGACTCAGAGCAAAACCAATAAAACAAAGCCATGACTGGTCCTGCACCCTCCTCACAATTATTCTTATGTTTGAGCCCATGTTGCAGCCACTGTGTCAATCTATCTTTTTCTCTGCCCCTCCACTTTAACAAGCATGATGTCCTTGTCCAGGGACTGGTCTCTCCTGACACCATGTCCAAAGTATTTGAAATTAAGTATTTCCATACTTGCCTCTAAGGAGCCTTCTGGCTGTACTTCTTCCAAGAAAGATTTGTTTGTCCTTTTGGTACATCATTCTACTTTCTGTATTTTTCACCAGCATCATAATTAAAGCACTTAGTTCGTCTTCAGTCTTTCTCATTTAATGCCCAACTTTCACATACCTATAATGCAATTGAAAGTGCCATGCCTTGAGTCAGGCACACCTTAGTCTTAAAAGTAACCTTCCAGCTATTCAACACTCTAAGAGGTCTTGTACAGCAATTTGACCCCATGCAATGCATCTTTTGATCTCTTGACTGATACATCCATGAGCATTGATTATGGGTCCAAGTAAGATGAAATCCTTGACAACTTCAAACTTTTCTCCATTTATCACAATGACACCAATTGGTCTAATTGTAAGGGCTTTTGTTTTCTTTACATTGAATTGTAACCCCCATTGAAGGCTGCGATACTTTATCTTGATCAGCAAGTGCTTCAAGTCCTTCTCACATTTTTAATTAAACTTTTCAGGAAGGGAAAAATTTAGGAATTTGAAGTATTACATTTATGCATTACAAACAATAAAAAGGAAGGAGAATCAAGATAGCCATAATAATTAAGTGCTGGTGCTTCAGCCACTGTATCATTCTGACTTCATAATTAAGGGGATGTGTTTTAGCTTGCTTTATAGAAGTCCTTACTCTTTAACTTCCTATATACACTAATGGCTATCAAATGGGTGGCTGTTTATTTTGAAACGGAAGGCCAAATCTGCAGACCAGGTTCTTTTAAGCATTTTAAATAAACATTCTCTGTAAACTCTAAAATGGTGCATTTACCATGCTTTCTATAAAGGGCTCATTTACATTTATGTGGAAAAAAAATAAGTAGAACAAAGGATCATTTAAACTTCAGTCTTTACTCAAATTCAATCTCAAAGCTTAAGCCCCTGATACTCACTTTCAGACCAGGTACTTTGTGGTTAGTATATAAATTGAGGCGTGCCTGCTATGTCTGCAGTCAAGTTACACAGGTTTCAGAATAGTCTGAGAATCCCTTTGGATGCTAAGCAGTCCCAGATTGGGATCCTTTTATATTTCCCATTGCTCATTATATAGACATTTCCATTGCCACCAAAAGATAATCATTTGTAGAATCAAGCCATGTAATTTCATCCTTAAAAGCCCTCAGTGTATAGGAAAAGCCAATGTTGTACCTACCTCTTTGAATGGTGATCTATGCTTCTCAATCATTTGTTGATTAGTGGCATTAATTTTGTTAGGTCCATGAGGTCAGCATCTTTTTTGCATTATAATCTTACCAAAGACAAAATACTTTCATATGAAACATTAATTTTGACTTTAAACTAGAGGCCATTTTTCCTGTGTAAATTAAGAAAGAAGCATGAAGTGAATTTTTCTCCTAAACCATTTTAATTCTTCCAAGATTAAATAAGAGCCAGCTTTTCCTAAGAAGCTGTTGGAGTTACTCTATCTTCCAAACTACTTGGACTGTATAACATTTTATTACATTTTGTATATGTAAAACAGTGTATACGATTTTATTACATCCTTATTTTATAAGAACTCACAGCGCTACAGATGGGAATCAGAAACTCAGGGAATCTAGGACAGATGAACCTCTCAGGACCAGGGGTGACAGTGGCGATACCAGGAGGGAAAGGGGATGAAGAAAGGGGGAATGGATCACAGGGAGCTATGTATAACCTACTCTCTGGGGGACGGGCAGCAGGGGGGTGGGTGAAGGGAGACGCTGGACAGTGTAATATGATACAATAATAATTTATGAATTATTAAGGGTGCATGGGGGAGAAGGGAGGAGGAAGGGAAGGGGAGGGGGAAAAAAAGGAAAATGAGCTGATTCTGGGAACCCAAGAGGCAAGCGAATTTGGGGAATAATGAGGGCAACAAATGTATAGATGTGTTTTATACAATTGATCTATGTATTGTGATGAATTGTATGAGCCCCAATAAATTGATTAAAAAAAAAAAAGAACTCAAGAACATGTCAAAAATATAATGACAAGATTTCTAAAAATACTACACTTGTACATCATTCTGTTGAAGGCAGGAATCTCAGTAAGAAAGCATGCCTACTTGGGTGAGCATTGTGTGAACTTAAAATATTTGGCAAAAGTTATCCTCAAGATCTTAAGAACATTTCCTTAGGCTGAAGATACCCAACAGGAAAACGCTAGTTGAAAATTGAAATATTCAGTTAATGGGTGGTTTTTCTTACACAATGTCTTAAGTAGCTAGGCATTTTTTAAACACTGCTGGATAAATGACTCCACTGCTGGATAGGTATTGACAACGACTGGGGGTGGCTGGATGGGGAGAGCAGTGAGCAGGGAATTGTTCAAGACTTTGTCATGAAAGCTCTTTTTTTATTTTGTTTTGCTTTTAGGTAATTCTAGATTTACAGGAAAGCGGCAAATATCCCAATTTTCTATATGTTCTTGACCTCTCCTAATGCTAACATCTTGCATTGCTAGAATACAAATACAAAATTAATTTTGAGGTGATACTAATAACTAACCAACAGATTTTATTAGAATATCACCTGTTTCCCACTAATGTTCTTTTCCCAGTCCAGGATCCTAGACAGTTATGTCTCGTAAAACTCTTCTATCTGTGCCAGATTTTTGCAATCTTCCTTTGTTTTTCATGACTTGGAAAATTTCAGAGTATTTATAAGCTGTTTTGTAGAATAGCCCTCAATTAGTATGATGGCTGTATTGTGTCAATTTGCCACACCTGTCAGAAGATATGAACAGAGTCCAACCTATCAGTCAGGTCATAGCCTAAAGGTTGTTCCTTGGAAGTGTGGTCTCTTTATAACAGACCTTGGTAAACTAATCTATCTTCTTCTTCTTCTTCTTCTGCTGCTGCTGCTTCTGCTTCTCTTTCTTCTCCTCTTCCTCTTCCTCCTCCTCCTCCTCCTCTTCCTTCTCCTCCTCCTCCTCTTCCTTCTCGTCCTCCTCCTTCTCATCCTTCTACTTCCCCTCCTTCTCTTTCCTGATAGCTTGGGTCCTTCCTCACTTTCCTGCTAGCTTGGATCTGGCTTCTGGGGCCAAATGACTCAGTCGCCTACTCACCCTGAGACCTATTGGTGCCCTGCCTTGCTCCTGCTGACCTAGGATCCATGCAACTGTGCATCAGTTGGTGTGTGATCTTCCAGTGACCCACTTCACCGTCCTGCTTTCTTGAACCAGCAACTGCAGTCTGGAGGTGCCTCGAGCTTACATCTGACCCATGGATTGAAGTTGGCCTGGGTTGGATTGGTTCCTTCATATAAAGTTCTTTCTTGATATAAAGTTCTTTCTTGTATACATGAGTATAACTGTTGTCCCCACCCCCCTAGAAAACTCGGTCTCATTGAGTTAGTATTTGTGTGATGTTTTCTGAAGGTTAAGTAGTTTAAGTGAATGTTTCAGATATCTTACTGTTAAGGATGCTTGATCTGATTATTATTATTTGATCATCCACTATGCAGTTATTTTTTTACTATTTTCCTTTGATAATAAACCTTAGGGTTTATTATCAACAGGAGGGGAAATATCCTGTTTCCCCTCAAAGTTCAGTCTATTAATTTTATTAGTCCTCAGAGGATCTTGCCTGTAACAATTCTGACTGTACTTTTATCTTCTTTTCTCCTAATTGAGTTTCACTGGCAGCCAAGCTTTCATATCATATTAAATTAGATCTGAGTAATAAAACACAAATTTTCTTCTGTCAGACTCTGAGCAGAAAAGTAGAATGTTACAAATGCTTACTCAAAACTGTTGAATATTGTATTTTGAGCTGAGGTTCAACAGGGAAAAAACAGTGCCCTGTAACAGGTTGCAGCTCACATGCTACACAGTCAGTTGATTAAACAGCTGACATGTATTTTTTACAAATTAGGCTGCTTCCCACACAATCAACTCTCGAAACTGAGAAAGCTCAAATTTTCAACTTGATTGAACGTTTGGAATGTAAACTTTTGATTTTCCTTTTCAGTTCATATTGTATTCTGATATACCTAGATTGTTATAATAAACATTTTACTTCAGGCATATTCAGGGCACTTTGAGTCATAGAGAAAGTTAACACAGATGGGCCATATATTTTACTGAATTTACTGGTTAGAGCTGCATTTTCCAAGATGGATTACTATACGTAAAATATTAATATACTATACTGTACATAGTATATAGTATTACATAGAATAGGAATATATATATAATAGGAATATACTATACCACATTGAAATGTGGTTGGTAAAAATGAAATATGCTGTAAATATTAACTATAAGCTATATTTCAGACTTGCTATAGAAAAATGATAGCAAGGATACCCGTCAAATTGTTTTGTGTGAGTACTGGTGGTGAATGGCCAGGCTTATAGAGCTCCTTAATAAACATGCTAGAGTGTTCCTATTTTCAAGGCCATACATTTATAATAATGTTTCCATAAAAGTGGACGAAGTCCACATTAACTAAGAGCTTTTTACATGTAGGACTAGTCTAAAGCATTTTACATCTATTTTCTCTTCTTTTATTGGATTCATTCATGAGTATACAGGCAGGCCCCAGACTGCATATGAGTACCAAGCCTAATTCTGCTTTTAAATTGAATTTGTACAAAAGTGAGGACAGTTATATTGTATCTCAAGTCAATTAGTTATATGTTTGTCTTACATATAGTATATTTTTATGCATAAAAAGCACTAAAGAACTACTTAAACACAATAAACACCTTTAGCATAGCAATGGAATAATAATGATGATGTATGCCACAAAGTAACACCAATTCATTATTATGGACCATTCTATTGTGTGTATCTTTAAGTCATTATATGTATCTCTGACATGTACAATGTATGGTTCATGACTATGGGTTGTCTGTATGGGTTTAAATTGAACATCTGTAACCTGGAGACTGCCTTTATGGCTTTTTAATATGCTTTTGGTATGCTATTATTGATACATAAGGAATTCTGGTGGTGCTATTGGGTATGCATTAGACAGCTAACCACTAGCCACTCCAATGGAGAAAGTTGAGACCATCTGTTTATATGAAGTCTTATAGTCTTGTTGTTGTTGTTGTTGTTAGGTGCCATCAAGCCAGTTCAGACTCATAACCATCCTACGTACAACAGATATAGAACTGCCCTACGCCATCCTCACAATTCTTCTTACATTTAAGCCCATTGTGTCAGCCACTGTAGCAGTCCATCTCATTGGGGATCTTCCTCTGTTTCCCTGCCTTTCTACTGTATCAATCATGATACCCTTTTCCAGCAAATGATCTCCCCGTCCAAAATATGTGAGTCAAAGTCTGGCCATCTGTCTGGCCATTGGAGCTGTACTTCTTCAAGACAGAACGGTTTGTTCTTTTGGCTGCTTTGGTACCTTTAATGCTCTTTGTGAACATCACAATTCAAATGCTTCAATTCTTCTTTACTCTTCCTGAGTCAATGTACAACTTTCATATGCATACAAGTGACTGAAAATATCATGGTTTGGCTTCTCAGAGCGGCACCCTTGCTCTTCAACAATTTGAGGAGGTCTTGTGCAGATTTACCCAATGCAATTTGCTATTAGTTCTTTTTACACTTATTTTATTAACATCTAATTCATACATCATAAGTTCAATAGTGCATTCTTATTAAAAACAGTTGTAAATGGAGTAGAGGAAAATGGCATCTAGTTAAGACTCACCCACCTGGAGTTCCTGCTGCCAGACCAGAAAATCGGGAGGTGAGGTTAAGGAAACTGGGCGGTGGAGTCCCAAAATTGGGGTACTAGGGTCTCTCCTGACCCCCCTTTTTGTGTGTGATTTCCACTCACAAAGCGAACCAAGAATGCTCTAAATCACTCTAGGTTTGGTGAGCTGAGCTCGCGAGCTCCAGCTGCCGGCCCTTTCGCTGGGAGTAGCGACTTCTCAAGGCTGATGCCCTAGAGGGGCCATAATCCCAGACATGAGGAGAACCCCACACCAGAGCACTCCGCGTGGTTAGCTTCCTTGAGCTCATAGCCTGGGAGTAGGGGTGGCAGGTAGCCATAATTTGGAGTAGAAGAAAAAGCAGAATTTTACCTGAGGCAGATCGTGTTGTGGGAGAAAATAGGCATAGTCAGAGTCCAGGGATCAAATTCAGTTTCAATTGGCTGAGAACAAAACAACTCCCCTGATAAGCTGGATCTCCCCCTCTGAGGGTCAGCATGACAGCCCCCAAATTAGAGCACCTCACAAGCATAATATAAAAAAGACTGAAATATATATTATTGGTAAAAACTCAAACCCTAGTCTGGTTGCTTAGCTCCAAGGAGCGGGATTCCTTTGCATAAATCAGCATAAGGAGAAGCCCACACTAAGGAATGCCAGAATTTAGCTACTGGGCCTGGAGGCTTTTTGCATAACAAAGACCCACTGAAGCAAGGCTAAGCTTCTAACAGAACACAGAGCTGGAGCCAACAGAGAGGGAGACAATTTAATTTGATTCTGTTCTAGCTGGCCAGGGGGGAAATAAATAAATAAATAATCCTCTGATCTAGTAGGGCACCAGCAGTCTAGATATGACAATAAGCCAAGCTTCCCTCTCAGTGATTCCATACACAGCTATGGAGGTCCTGCCTGTCCTGGGGCCCTACATGGGGCTGTGGGAACACCCCACCACCTCCCTGTCCCTGCTGTAGTGCTACATACAGCACAAGGCAGGTATACCAGTGCACTCCGGCGCTCAGTACCATGGTGGGAACTGACACCTGGCTGCTGTTGCAATCTTGCCTTTGAGAGTAATCCCACCCTGCATCTGTGGAACCCTACATCAAGTGGGCACACCACCCCGCTACCTTGAGGAAGAGTTGGAACTCCTCCAGCCCCACAGACAGGTGATCAAGTCTCAGTTATCTCCTTACTTACCACTCTATTTCTTCTTTCTTTATTCTCTTGCCCTTCTATCTTTTTCACAACAGTCAGTCTCAACGAGTTCAGGTTTGTGTTGTGTTTTTTTTTTCTATCTTACTTTCTTATTCTCCCCCTTTTTTTCCCTCTTTCCTTTTCTCCTCTTCTCTCCCTCTCTTTGCTAACATACACCACTACTGGCTTCCAGGTCACTACCCTCTGCCTAGGGAAAACCAACCCAAAAAGCAGGGGAACTCCAGCCTGCCCTCTGTGGGAGCGCTGTACACCACATGAGGCAGCTGTGACAGCCATCTACAGAACATTGTGCTGCTGAGGAAACCTTAATTGGACCTCTAAGGTGACCAACTAGGGCAATTCCGCCAAGCACCACCAGTTCCCTGCATTAAAAAATTGCACCAACCTGCCATCATGGGGCAGGGTTTAAACCCCTCTGGCCCCACATTCAGGCAATCAGGGAAGAGCTATCTCTTTATTCTTTATTTCACCCTTCTCTCTTTCTTCCCTCTTTACCATCACAGCCAATCTTAGTGAACAGAGCTGCGTTTTTTTTCCCCTTCTTTCTCTTTTTTCTCTTTTTCTTTCTTATTTCTCTCCTTTGTTGTTCTCCTCTCTTCTCTCTCTGCTTTTATGATTCTCTCCCCTCCCTCTCTTTCCTTCCACATGGCACTGCTGGTTCCCAGACCCCTACCCTCTGCCATGGGTAACTCTGCCCACCCAGTAGTGAGAGCTACAGCCTGCCCTCTAAGCCAGTGCTGCACACAGCACTAGACAGTGCTACACACAGCTGGGCATTGGATTCAGCTAGCTCTTTATCTATTTTTTTATTTTCTCTCCTTTGTTTGCTTTCTTTTTGTTCTTCTTTCACTTTTTCTTTTCTCCTCTTCTTCTAGCTCTTTTCTCTTTTCTGCCACAGTCTCAGCAGATTCAGTTCTTGTTTTTTGTTGTTTTCCTTTTTGTTCTTTTATTTTCTTTAGTGTTTTCACTTTTGTTTAGACTGTGCATTTTAGTTGTGTGTGAGTGGGTGTTAGTTTGCTTGGTATCATTGCTCCAGTCTTTGTGTTCTTCTTTCTTTCTTTTACCTCTCCTTTCACTCTCTTTCCTTTCACAAGACACTAGTGGTCTCCAGGCCTCTCCACTATGCCTAGGGAAACTCTGAAGGTCCAACTGGGGGAGCTCCCACCCGCATTGATTGGCTTTGCAAGCAGCTTGTGAAATCATGCTGGTCCTCTTCTATACACCAAGCATCAGGGGGCTCTCCCTTTCAAACAATGGGGAGATATCCAGATTAAACCTCAAGGTCCTATAAGTGATGGGGGAAACTCCTGCTCACCACTGGTGGGGATACACGCTAATGTGGGAATATCCACCCAGATTCCAAGGTGATCTCTCTGACTACAGTAATTAACCCTGCCAGCTACAGAGCTCTACACCAAGGAGGGTATACCCACACACCTTCCTTGGCACTTCAGCTGCAGAGGGAAACACCACAGGGCACCTGAGGTGTTCAAAGCACTGTGAGGCCTACTTAGAGATCAGGCACTGAAGTGATGCCCTCATAGGCCTACAACAACCCAACCAGCATCACATGAGAGGACTATCCAACTCACATTCCAAATAATAGAATACTGGACAGCTACGTTAAGAGTTAAACCAAAAAATTAAAAAATAAAATAAATAAATAAAAAGAGTGAAACCACAGGAAGATATGGCAATAACCTGACCTCTCAGTACAGCTACCCGCAGGTAGTTCATAGAAGCACACATATGAGTCCCCCAAGAGAGAGTCCACTGCTCTTTAACTCTGGAAGTTGGCTCCAGGCTCCTCTAAAACAACACATAAAGTGAAACCAGTCCTAACAGCTACAACAAAAAAGCAGGAGAAACAGAAGACAATGCCGGAAGAAGTCATGAACTAAATATCAATGGTTTGAGCTCAGACATTAAAAGTCAGAGGCTAACAAACTGGCTCAGAAAACAACCCATCGATCTGCTGCCTACAGGAGACACATCTCAAGCTTACAGACAAAAACAGGCTGAGAATAAAAGGCTAGAGAAAAATATAACAAGGACATGGCAATACAAAAAAAGCAGGGGTAGACATCTTAATATCTGACAAAATTGACTTCAAGATACAGGCCAAACAAGAAACAAGGAGGGGCACTAGATCATGCTCAAGGGAACAGTAGACCAACAATCAGTGAGCATAATAAATATATTTGACACCCAAAAAGACCAGTCAAATTTGTAAATAAAACACTCCAAAAGATGAAAAAAGAAATCACAGTCTCAACAATAATGATTGGTGACTTTAATACACCGCTCTCTGAAAAAGACAGATCATTTGAAAAGAAACCCAAGAAAGAGGCTACAGATCTAAACAGCACAATTGGATTACTTGACTTGATAGATATTTTCAGAGCATTCCACCCACATGCAAAAAAAATGCACATTCTTATCAAGCTCACATGTCACATATTTGAAAATAGATTACATGCTGGTACACAAGTTCAACTTGAATAAATTCAAGTACATGGAGATTATACAGATGTCTCTCTCCAATCATTGTGCCATAAGGCTGGAAATTAAGAGGATGGTGAAGAAAACAAGGGCAAACAATTGGAGGATGAACAATTCTCTAATGCAAAAGGAGTGGGTATTGACCCAGATCAGAGATGAAATCAGGAAGCTTATAGAAACCAATGAGAACAAAAATGCGATGTACAAAACCTTTGGGATATAGCAATGGCATTTATCAGAGGAAGGCTGATAGCAATAAATGCACACATGAAAAAAGAAGAGACACTCATGGATGATATGCTGGCACAAAACTTTCATCAATTAGAGCAGATTCAACAGAACAAACTTACTAATAGCAAGAGCTATTTGTAAGAGCTATAATAAAAATCAGAACTGAGAAACAGGAGATAGAAAACTATGGAAAAAATTAATGAAGCTAAAAGTTGGTTCTTTGAAAGAATTATCAAGATTGATAGACCACTGGCAAACCTAACCAAAGAAAGGAAGAAACAAATGACAATTGCAAGGATGAGGGATGACACAGGGAATATTACAATGGATCCTAATGAAATCAAAAGGATAATTACACAGTACTATGAAGGCCTATACTCTAACGAATTCAACAATTTGAAAGACATGGGCAAATATTTGGATACACAATCTCTCCCAAGACTATCCCAGATGGCTGATAATAATCTCAACAGATGCAGAGCAATGGAAGAAATAGACAAGCTTACCAAGGGAGTACTAACTAGAAAATCCCCCTGGCTAGATGGCTTCACAGGAGATTTCTACTAAGCATTTAGGGAATAATTGGCACCAACCCTACACAAACTCTTCCAGAACATAGAAAAATACAGAAAACTCCCAAACACTTTCTATGAAGCTAGTATAACTCTGATACGTAAAGCGGACAAAGATCCCACAAGAATTGGGAACTACAAACCAATATCCCTAATGAACATTGATGCAAAAATCCTTAAAAAAAAAATAATGGCCAATAGTATACAAAAGCATATTAAAAAAATAATTCACCAGGACCAAGTGGGATTCATACCAGGGATTCAGGGATGGTTCACCATATGAAAGATCATCAGTATTATTCACCACATGGGCAGGAAAAAAATGATAAGAACCACATGATATCAATAGATGCAGAAAAAGCATTCGACAATCTCCAACACGCATTCCTGTTTAAGACTTTCAAGAAGACAGGAATAGAAGGAAAATTCCTCAATATTATACTAGCTATATATGAAAAACCAACAGCCAACATGGTAGTTAACAGAGAAAAGATGAAAAAAATTCCACTGAAAAGGGGACCAGACAAGGATGCCCATTGTCTCCACTCCTATTTAACATCATACTGGAGGTCCTAGCTATCAACATAAGACAAAGAAAAGATATTAAAGGTATTCATCTGGAGAAGGAAGAGGCGAAATTATAGTTATTCGCAGATGATATGATTCTACACATTGAAGATCCCCTAAAGTCCACAAGTGGAGTGTTGATCAGACAAGAGCAGAGAAGAGACAATTAAAAAGGTAGTACCCTTTGCAATAGCCAAGCACAAATTGAAATACCTAGGGATATACCTGACTAAAAAACCGAAAGATTTGTATGAGTATAATTATAAAACACTACTACAAGAAACTAAGAGTGACCTCAACAAATGGAAGAATATCCCATGCTCATGGATTGGCAGACTCAATATAGTAAAGATGTCAGTTCTGCCCAAGGTACTATATAAGTTCAATGCTATCCCAATACGAATACCAACATCTTTCTTCAAAGAATTGGAAAAACTGATTACCAACTTCATATGGAGGGGGAAGAAGCCCAGAATTAGCAGAGAACTCCTCAAGAAGAAGGGCGAAGTGGGAGGGCTTGCTCAACCTGACTTTAGCATATAATTTATGGCCACAATAGTCAAAACAGTGTGGTACTGGTATAATGATAGCTATTCAGACCAATGGAAAAGAGCTGAAGACCCAGAAATAAAAACATCAGCATACTGGCAACTGATCTTTAATAAGGGCCCAAAAAATATCAAATGGGAAGCAGATGCCCTCTTCAATAAATGGTACTAGAAAAAATGGATATCTACCTGCAGAAAAATGAAGCAAGATCCTTATCTCACTCCATGCACATGAATAAACTCAAGGTAGATCACAAACCTTGAGATAGAACCCCAAACAATTAGGGCCATTAATGAGGGAATTGGGACAAACCTGAGAACCTTGGCACAGGGAATACATAGGCTATCAGAAATAGGGAAGGATACAAATACAGAGGAGTTGCAAATAGACAAGTGGGATATACTGAAGATAAGTCACCTGTGTACATCAAAATAATTCACCATGGGTAATAAGAGAGCCCACCAACTGGGAAAATATCTTTAGCAATGACACATCAGAAAAAGGCCTTCTTACTAAAATCTACAATACTTTGCAAGCTCACAATAAGAGAAAAACAAATTGCCCATTGAGGAGGTGGTCAAAGGACCTGAACAGAAGTTTCACAGAGTCTGAAATCTGAATGGCCAATAAACATATGAGAAAATGTTTCTCATAATTATCCATAGGAGAAATGCAAATTAAAACAGCTATGAGATATCACTTAACACCCTCAAAGATAGTCCAATTCAAAAAATCAGAAAGCAACAAGCGTTGGAGGGGCTGTGGTGAGATAGGAACTCTCATCCACTGCTGGTTGAACTGAACCTATGTACAACCAATTAAGGAAATCGATATGGATATTTCTAAAAGAGATGGAAATTGAGTTACCATATGA
>NW_022109491.1:33543740-33549556 GCF_000313985.2 Echinops telfairi
TTCCTTTCCTGATTGACTAAGTTAACATAATGAAACTACCTCATGTGCTCCTTCACAGCCTACTTTATTCTAAAAATATCTACAAGCAGAGTTAAGTACTTCTCAAATATTTTCCTTTATAAGCTCTCTAATGGTAACTATTCCATAGTCTACCTATGTCTCTTATTTTTTGTACTCCTGAGGCACCATGGGGGGGCCAAACCTTTTGATTCTTTGCCAAATACTTAATGTTTCCCCTTTTACGTGTTTTCTATTAATGTTAACCATTCTCTCTCCTTCTATGTAAGCCCCTGTCCATGGTATAAGGGCGTCAGTTGTGGGAGGCAGTCTATAAGGTCCTCTATATCAGGGAGGCCAAAAGAGTCCCCCACTACCTAATCTGAATGGAATACAGGTTTTTTTTTGGTGAGTTTCATTTTCTCCTCTGACTGCAACTTTTGGGTTTCTTGCTCACTCAATTTCCACATATCCTTCTCAGAATTCCCAAAGATGTCTTGCTGTCTAAGCCTCTCCAATGCCTCAGTTAAGGAAAATCCCGTCATAGTGAAGCAAGTTTTAGATCTGGTTTCATTCATACTTCTCAAGACTGTCCTCGCAACCACTCCAGGTGCAGTAAACATGACAATGCCCCAAATTCTCAAGAATGGATTTAACAACAGCAAATATTTGAGGGATGCTGGAATCCCTCCCTGGGAAGCTCTGGTCTGCAGATGCTTCTTCCAGGAGGCTGTAGCTTTGCTAGACAGCATGGCTGGGATGGCTCCCAACACCTCTGGACCATACACAGTCAAGGGATGTGAATGACCTTAATATTATACAGATAGCATTGTAAACTTGATTATTGCAGGTGAAGTTAGGTTAAAATATAATATCTTTTTTTTAATCATTTGATCTCCCTTTTGACCCATATTGAATTTGTTCTTTTTTTTAAAAAAATTCTTGCTTTCTTTTTGATTAAGCTTTTCTGTGGTTTATTTTGTTACTGCCATTTTTTGGTATATTTTAATTTTATTTACTGACTGCTGCTTCCATGAGCATTTACTGAGCATCCAAGCAAGGTTAAATCCTTAACCACTTTATCTTTTCTCCATATATCACAAATATATCATGATGCTACCTAGTGGACTAGTTGTGGAGAGTTTAAAAATTTTTTTTTCCTTTACATTGAATTGTAATCCATATTGAATGCTGCAAGCTTGGATCTTCATCAGCAAATGCTTCCAGTTCTCCTCACATTCAGCAAGTCAGGTTGCATCATCTGCATCTGCTCAGAACCTTTCCTCTTTAGTCTTAGAAATATTATATAAACCATTTTGAGTCAGGATCAATTAAATGGCAGAAGGGTTGGTTTTAGCTTTGCTATGAAAACAGGGTTAAAACACAGCATTTGCATGAATTGTACAGCCCTTCTATAACATAAATTATTCCCACATCTAAGCTTTACTTTTCCTCATCTTTTGCTAATAAATATTTTCATCAAATATCACAATGAACATTTTCTGTAATCACATTGGCACCCACAGTAAAGAAATGAAAACCAGGACTGCTTATGTCTAAAAGCCTTAGGATCTGCAAACGAGATCATAAGACTATTCACAGTTTTATGCTCAAGTACACATCATCCCATTAATCTTTCTGGCTTAATTGATTTTCACCCATGAAAACACAAATTTGTATAAAATTATATTAAAGTAATAAAAAAACAGGTGATTGTTCCAGAGCAGTAATTATGTTTTTAAAAATGTTTCCAGTTACCCAAAAAACTGTACTTTATACATGTCTAAATATGATTCAACAGTTTGTAACACCTCAAAAAATGAATGGAAACGAATTTCCTTGGGGCACAGAACTGCACGGAATGAGCTGTATAGCTTGTGAACATTGTGTTTATTATTATTGTACTTTTGTAGAACTCAGGATTTATACTTGTGCAACAAAGTATATTCATATTTATCAACGTTTGTCGCTACTTGGTGATATTACCTGAGGGAAATCTTTGCAAAATACCAATTAAAACCATTCATACTTATACAGTCGAAGACTTTAAAGTTTCAGCAAAGTAATGGTAGCCAGAATCGTTCTCTAATATATCTGAACACATCTGTCAACGGTTATATGATGCTGATGGACCCTTTCCTTATCATTTTGCATTAAAAAATAAATCAGGGCCATTAAGTCCATGGTGACTCACAGAGAGCCTATAGGACAGGACAGAACTGTTCCTGCGAGTTTCCAAAATTGTGAACCTCTGCTGGAGTAGAAAGTCCCATCGTTCTCTCTTGAAGTGGCTTGTGTCTTTGACCTGAAGATCTTGTGCATAATGCATAACCATTATGCCACCAGAGCAACAATTTTTTGCTTTAAAATATTAATTATATAGAAAGTGCAATGAAAGGGGTTGTCTTCTTTTTTGACTACTCAGCGTTTTTAAGCCTCACCCTCCTTTTGCTCCTGACTCCGACCTGCATAAATGGATAAGAAACTCTGGGAGCTCCCTCTGGGGTGCTAATGGGCGATTCAAACCATAGAAGCCTCTGCCTGCAAGCCGAAACCCCCATGCCCAGCTCGCTTTCTATGTAACATCAAAATTCAAACCAGTCTCCTTTCCTAGTTCTAACAAGTCATTTTCAGGCCTGCTTAGGAAGCTCACCCTGTACTCTAAAAAAAGGCTTATTATGGACTCAGTATGCTTTTTATTATCCTTTTGGGTATGTACAGTCACAACGCTGAGACCAAACGTGGAGTGATGGGCTGTGCTGGTTCGTTAGGATGGTCATATGGGATATCATAGTCACTTGTCACAGAGACATTTTTATCGCTGTGGATGCTTGGCAGTGACAGAGTAAAATATTTACAAATGAACAATGAGATTGCGCCATGATAATGAAAGTATGATCTGGGAACCTGCATTGTGAGTCAAGAGGATTGTATTCTGAATCAATCACATGTTTGGATAGATAAATAGTAACGATTTTTGCCTAGCTTGAAGCTAAGTATCCATTCCAAAATTTCTTCTGAACATTTTGAATTTGCTTACAGAATTATTTGTCTTATGGAGATCGCAATCCACTTTAGAAGGCATACATGATTATATCCAACACTGACAAAACCCTTGACCTAAAACACTAAGCCTCCTGAGTGAAGATGCTTGGAAGAATTAGCTTTGCTGTCATCCTCCCCGGGTCTTGTTTTGAAAAGGAGAAGGACATGACGCTCGGTCCAATGGAAGTGCAACGACAAAGAGGAAGGCAGGCTCTGGACAATATGGGTTAACACAGCGGCTGCATCAATGGGCCCAGGTGCAGGAACAATTGTGAGGATGGCCCAGGACTGTGCAGTGTTTTATTCTGTTGTGCAGAAGGTTGCTGTGCAGTGGACCCTACTCAATAGTTTCTAACAATGACCACAGGTATTGTTTTCTTACCTGAAATGAAACTCTCCTTTTGGTTAAACGGCTCAAGAACTGTTAGATACAAGGGGGTACCCCCGCCCCCCAAACCAATGCTCATTTGCTTTTTTGATATGAGGGGTTAGTTCCTTCCACCAGGTCAGACTGTTGATCAAGTTTTCTATTTAGAGCTTCTGAAAAGATTGTGAAACTGTGTGAAACAAAAAAAGGCCTGATTTGTGCAGACAGGGTTTTGCCACCACGACAATGCACCTGCTCATGCAGCCATTGCAGTGTGTCAATTTTTGGCAAAAAACAGGATGTTTCTCTTGCCCCATGCACCTGACTCACTGGATCCTGCTCCCTGCAACTTCTTTTTGTTTCAGTGAATGCAGAGGGACATGAAAGGACAGCGATTTGATGACATAGAAGAGGTGAAGAAAAAAACAAGGGAGGTGCTGTCATCCATCCAAACAGATGAGTTTGAAAAATGTTTCCAAGAATGGAATTGCAGATTTGACCAATGTATTAAGTATGATAGAGAGTACTTTGAAGGTAATAGGGTTTTTTTGGTTTTTTTAAAAAATTTTAAATGCACAGCATTGAAAAAAATTCAATTTTGAGCGGGGGCTACCCCTTCATATAGAAGCTAAATCTTCATTTAGTAGTTGAAGAGAGCAATATCTTCAAATAAAAATAAAAATATTAAATTGCCTTTTCCATTTTCACAGCCAATTAATGTCCAGCCAGAGTCCTCCAAGGCTTATTTGTCTTCTCTGTAACAACACCTCTATGTCTCCTGTCTCTCCACACCTCAGGCATTTGCCTTTGGAACCACCCATTACAAGAAAGGCAGGTGCGGAGTTATCGTATGTTTCTTACATGTCAACATAATGTGCATGGACATACAAGTCGCATGCAGTCGATCGTTTGAAGGCTAGGATTTTTTTTCCTTTGCTTGAAAATAAAAGCAGCTGCTTTCTATATGAATAGCTGGGGTTGTAGAAATTATTTGTGCCTAAAGGCTAAATAACTTACAAAGGTAACATTCCCTCCTAGGATTAAGCCCATTTCGATTGAACATTTGGTTTATCTACCAAATCGTTTGATCTGAACCATTTAACAAATGGTCCCTTTTGCAAAACTGCATGAAAATCTTATAAATAGCAGTTTGGTATGTTACCACATACCACATACCACATCCACTATGAATATTACTCCTTTTTCCTTAAAAATCAACATATACATGAGAAAACCAAAGGAACTGTGAGTAACTACCATTGCGTTGATCTATGTAAGCAGAATATGTCTTTTATTTAGGCCATAATAAATAGAAACATTAAATAACACCTTAAATCAATTGTATGCCACAAACATAGTGTGAAACATTTCACATCTATTATTTCAATTATTCCTCATAAAAAAAACCAGGCTCATACTTCTTTTATAATAAAACAAACAAAATGTGTATCTGTATTTTATAATGAAGCAATTGAGGTCCAGAGAAATTACAACAAAGTTATATGAAGTCAGGCTGAGCTGTCGAGAAATAAGCTCTCGATCCCCGGTGATTCACCTCAGTGTCTTTTCTGTCTCCCGTTGTATTACTCCATAAGTCTGGTTTGCCATTTTAATTCTAGAATCTCACATAACACCTAACATATCATACGGCTCAACCAAAACACATTATATGAAAAGATGAATTCACAGATATGATTGTTTTTCTGCCTGAACACACCAGTTAATCAGTTGTACTCTTGGCGACCCCAGGGGTGTCAGCGTAGAACTGTCCTGCACAGCTTTTTTAGAAGTAGATCACCAGGCCTATGTTCTAGCACACTGCTGAGTGGACTTGGACCTTCAATTTTGGGGTTAAGAGAAGAGCTCTTTAACGGTTGCAATACCCAGGGCCTACACACACATACACACACACACACACACACACACACTCACACTCACACATACACACCCTTACTTTTCAAACACCCTGCATTCCTCAGTGTACTCGTGCACAAGTGTCTTGGATTCAAGTGTTCCTACAACCTTTCACAGTAACGATGTAATTCCTCGCTGGCATCCAGGGACTTCTGGGTACCAAGGCATGGCGTACAAGGCTCTACTACAGACAACCTCACCTAGTTCCACTCCTTTGTATTAAAAGTTCTCACCATTTTTGGTTTTAAAAATAATTCTCCCATTTTAACTCATTCCTGCCACTGCCACTCTATAGGATATTGAAAAGTTACTATTTTTTACTATACCACACCATTGATGCTACTTTAACCTGAGAACCTCACTTAAGTTATTCTGGAAACGTCTGGATGTCTCAACATACTAATACATTTGTTTAGTATGAATAATAATTCACTCTCTTCTGTATATTTTTATTCAGCACAATACACACATGTAGTGCTGTGGCATTATGTTT
>NW_022109491.1:33550484-33556444 GCF_000313985.2 Echinops telfairi
AAGCCCCCAGCCTCGCAGCAGGTGAAATTTGAGGCTGTCTGCTGTGGTAAACATTTAGACTCAGAAACTACGGAGCAGTCCTGCCCGGCCTCTCAGGTCATTATGAGTCAGGATCAACTCATAGCCAAGGATTATTTTGGTGATTCTAATTTGTGACCAAGGTCAACAAATAAAAAAAGGCTTTTGTTTTAATCAACCCCTCACTTGCCTAGAATGATAGCTATTCATGGGAGCTATGTTTCTTAGTACACAACTGAAAAGGAATACAATTTCAAGATGTAAACAGACTGTATCAGGATTCTGTTTTTCAGTGCTCTCTCTCCATTTTTACTTTAAAAAATGTTTAAAACTTTATTTTCAGATAATTCTATATTCACAAGCAGTTTTAAGAAACAATAGCCATTACCTGGTTTCCCCCAAATGTAATATCTTGCATCATTTTAATTAATTTTGACAACAAGGAAGCCCACATTGACCACTCCACTGACCTTCTTCCCATTTCTCCAGTTTTATGTGCAGTCTTTTTATGTAAATATGTGTTTAATTCTATAAGATGTTCCTGCACGTGTAGATTTGTGCAACCGTCGCCGGTCAAGATACAGAAGAGTTCCAAGAAAAGATCCCTCAGGAACTGTTGTGATGGCCGCAGCCTCCCTCAACTTCCTCGTTCAGTAACCCTTTCCACTCACTTGGATGGCCTTCTTTTGTCGTTTAAGGGTGCATACAAATGGACTCATACAGCATGTACGGTTTGGAGATGACCACGTTTTTGTCACTCACACAATTCTCTTATGATACATCCAAGTTATTGAATGAATTAATTATTAGGTTTTTTCTTTTCATTTACAGGTAGTATTCCTGATATAAGCAGCCCTGGTGATGTAGTGGGTTTCACATTGTGTTACTATCTGTCAGGTTGGTGGTTCAAACCCACCAACCACTTCTCTGGAGAAAGATGAAGTTTGAAACTCCTGTAAAAATGGACAGCTTTGGAAGTCTTAGGGGACATTTATACTCGGTGCTATAAGGTTGCCTGGAATCACAATTCAAGGGATGGCACTGAGTTCCTCCCTCCTCCCTTAGTCGGTGTTCCAGAAAAAGACGTTTCACATATTGAAGGGTGCCTGGATTGTTTTCAATTTGGAGCTATTATGAAGAAAGAAACTTAGATAACTGACTTCAGACCTTTCTTCTTTCCCAAAGCAATCATTTTATGCATAAATGCCAAAATTTATTTGACCTACATCCCCTTTCCAGAAGCAAAAAGTATTACCAGTGCCCCACCCTGGCAAAATCCCTCATTGCCATCTAGTTGATTTTCACTCACAGAGGCCCTGAAGGACCGGGTCTGACTGTCCCTGTAGGTTTCAGAAATGAACTCTTCATAAAATAGGAAGCCTCCCTTCTCCACTGCAGACTTGGGGGTTCGCAACCCAACGCAGCAACCCCTGTGAGACCAGGATATAGAGTTGTGTTGGTCAATTTGTAATGATTTTTGTTTTTGTTTTTGCACTGAGTTGTAATCAATAGTGAAGGCTCCAATCCTTGATCTTCATCAGCAAGTGCTTTACGTCCTCATTTTCAGCAAGCAATGCTGTGTCATCTACATAGCAAAGGTTTGTAATCATCTTTCCTCCAATCTAAATGCCAAATTGCTCTTCATATAATTCAGCTTCTATGATTATTTTCTCAGCGTACAGATTGAATAAGCGTGGTGAGAGGATACAACCCTGAACCATACCCTTTTTAATTTGAATTCGTGCACTATTTCCTTGTTCTCTTCATCTAACTGCCTCTTGATCCATGCACAGCTTTAGCGTGAGCACAATAGATTGCTCTGGAATTCTCATTCTTCTCAAGGCTATCCACAGTTTGTTATTATCTACACAAATGCCTTTGCACAGTCAATGAAACACAAGTAAACATCTTCTAGGTGTTCTCTGCTTTCAGTCAAAATCCATCTGATGCACCAATTCTACCTATTGCTCCATGTCCTCTTCTAAATCTTTCCTGAACCTCTGCAACCACTTTTGGATGATCTTTAGCCAAATTTTATTTGCATGTTATATCATTGATACTGTGCTATAATTTGAGCATTAAGGTGGCTCACCTTTCTTTGGATCTCTTCCAGTCAGTTGACCAAGTGGCAGTCTTCCAAATTTCCTGGCTTCTTGAGTTTTAACAGCTTGTTGAAACATTTCAATTGGTATTCCATCAATTCATGTGAACTTGCTTTAGGATAATGCTTTCCATGCAGTTTGGATTTCTTCCTTAAGTTTTTTCCTTAAGGATTTCTTCCTTATTGTTTCTTGTTCATATGGTATCATTTGAAATTGTTGAATATTGATTAATTCTTTTTGGTACAATGACTCTGTATACTTTCCCATTTTCTTTTGGATGCTTCATTCAGTATATTGCCCATAAACCCTTTCAATATCGCAACTCATAGCTTAAAATTTTTCTTTAGTTATTTCAGTTTAAGACACACTGAGCATGTTCTTCGGTTTACTAACTCCAGGTCTTTGGACACTTAATTATAATATTTTACAAGACATTGATAGAATTCTCAAATTTCTGCACCACTAGCTTTAGTGGAAGATGCATTCATTTGAATAATATTTGTATCGATTGGATTCCCATGTAGCAGATAGATGTTATCTTATCACAGACACCATTGCACTTTAAGATAGAACTTCTTTTCAAGTTAGATCTTGAAAGGCCCTGTTTGACAATGAGCGCAATGCCATTCCTCTTGATTCCATCCAGCACAGTAAGTCATATAATTTTCTGATTCAAAATGTCCAACTCTCACTCTCACCTAGAATATTGATCTTTATTCATTGTACATCATTTTTAACAACTTCCAATTTTATTAGATTTGTCCTTCATACATTACAAGTTCCATTTACTAGTGGATGTTTTCAGCAGCTTCCTCTCATTTGCAGTTTTGTCCCATCAACAAATGAAAGTCCCGAAGGCTTTACTCCATCTGTGTCATTATGTTCAACTATAGTTTGAACAGGTAACCCTTCCTCATTGACATTTGGAGAGCCTTCGGAACTTAGGGACCCACTTTCTGGCACTATCTCCAACAATGTTCTGCCTCTATTCATTAGGTTTTCAGTGACTGGCAAAGTTTCGAAGCTATCCATGGAGTGTTCAGTGGCTAATTCCTCTGAAGTGGACAGCCGGTTCCTTCTTTATCACCTGTTCTTTGCCTGGAAGCTTTCCTGAAACCTGTTTGATTTGGGTGATATTGCTCGTGTTTGAAATACAGTAGCTTGGCCTTCACCATCACAGCAAAACACAAATACAACAAACTAACCAACAAGTGGGGGGAATATAGCGTAGGGACCTGCTTTCGCAGCTCCTCTTGGTGGTCCCCCACAACCAAGGGGAGATATAACTCAGTTTGGGAAGCGCTGATTTAGAGGGACAAGTTTCCATCTCACCCTGTTCTAGCTGTAGCCCACATATTGCAGTAAGTTGTATTTTGATTTCCATTCACTTAGATGTACATAAATGTATTTTGAGATTGCCGCTGTGGCCCATGAATCATGTCACAATGTGTTGTTCTTTTCCTAGTTTTTGGTGATTTCCTTGTTGTCTCTCTGTTCTTGATTTCTAGTTTAACTAGATTATAATTACAGAACATAATCTGTATACCAATTCTTTCAAATGTGTTGAGAATTATTTTATGCTTCAGAACATGGTCTATCATGGTGAGTGTGCCATGGTGAGTGTGCCAATGCATCTTGGCATTTGGGGGAAAGAAGAAGTGGATTCTACTCTCTTTGGGGTGTCATCCTCTACAAACATTATTTGGATTCTTAAGTTCTAGCAACTGATTAGAATGAGATGTTGACATTTCCTATTATACTTGTGACTGTTTATTTTTCTTTCACATTTATATAATATGCTTCATTTGGTTTAATTCTTTTGTTTGGTGTGTACCTATTTAGGTTTCCAGCTTTTTAAAATTAATATTTTATTGATAATTTCTTCCCATCCTACTTTTAGCACACGCATGCTATTGTGCTTGAAGTGAGTTTCTTGTATACAGCACATAATTGCTTCTTTATTTTTTCAATTTACTTTTTTGGTCTCTATTTATTTAAACATTTCATATTTATCTAATTATTACATACATTTTATTATTTGCTTTAATTTTGCTTCCTCTGTTTTTCACCAGGGGCCATGGTGACATAATGGGCTAACCAAAAGAATGGCCGTCCAAACCCACTAACCATTCTGAGGGAGGAAGGCAATGCTGTCTTTTCACGTAAAGATGAAAAGTCTCAGAAGCCCTACAGAGCACACCTACTCTATCCAAAAGCTTCACTATGAGTTGCAATTGACTCAAAGGCAAGTAAGGGGTCATCTCCCTTTTCTTAGTTCCTTCTGGTTACTTAACCGTTTTTAAATGCAAGTATTCCTTTCTCTTTTATCATTACTTTTAGTGTATTGTTTTACATAGTTTAGATAGATTTGTAGTGGTTGCTATAAGAAATATAAGCAAATAACATCACAATCTCTTGTTATACACATTTTTCCACTCAAGTGAAGTGTAGAAACTTTATTTCCATTCAGATTCCTTTTCTTTATACTTTTTAATATAAATGTCTAGTAATTCCGCTTGAGGAAACACTTCAGAATGTATACATTATTTCCATCACCAGGTAGGATGCATAGACTTCAAATAAGACAATTTAAAAATATTGAATACATTTTACCATGTTGAAAATTAATAATGGTAGATATCTTCTCACAATACTTGAAACATCTTTTTGTTTCTTCTTCATGCTTTCATTGTTTGAGATTAGAAATCTACTTTAATTTGGATCAGTGTATCTGTATAATTAATATGAATGAGCTTCAAAGTTCAAGAAAAATTTTGTGTTAGTCTGGGAACATTAGAGAGACATATCCACAGAAACTCATGTATAAGGGAGAGTTTTATATAAAAGGTAAGTGCACATCAAGAAAACATCCCAACCCAGTGCTGCCCAAGCCCACAAGTCCAATATTAACCCATATGTCCAACACCAATGCACAAATTCCTCCTCCATCTCACTAAACACAAGCAATGATGCCGACTGCAGGAGGAAAGCCGAGTCGGTGAGTGTGTAAGCATCTCAGCGCTGGCAGGGGTCTCCACACGGCTGCTCCAGCACCCAGGGTTGCATGGAGTAGGTCCATGTGGATTCTCCTCTGGAATGTCTCACAGGAAGTGAGCCTTGCCAGCTGAAGCAGGGAACAGGCTAAAGCAGCTGCACCCTGGCCTGACCATCAGAAAGCAAGAAACCCGAGAACTAGAAAGGCAAGGCTCACCAAGCCATTTATCTCTCCGTCCTTAAATTAACCTCACATGTGTTTATTGGCCAGGTTGGCACAATAAACATTAACTATCCCAATTTCTATAATTTTTAAATTCCAGCTTCCAATAATATTTGAAGCCCTCTCATACATCATTTCTCCATAATTTCTTTGAAGAAATCTTCTTTGTGTTTAGTTTTCAGAAGTTTAATTATGATGGGTATCGGGGTACACTCCTTGTGGTCTGTCCTATTTGTGGTTCACTTACGATTGTGAATATGGGGTTCCTGTTAGACTTCCCTGATAATATTCTCACACAAGTGAGATATTGACTTGCCAGAGCCCGCCGGCAAAGCAATGGAGGACTCAATTAAGGGGGTGAGGATTGAGAAATGACAAACACAAAAAAGCTGGGGTCAGGAGGACTGCAATTCAAGACTGCAGCCCCGAGTTTATTTTCCAACACTGTTAAGCGGGAATGTACTATTGCTCAAAATAGCGCCCCCATCCTTGTTCTCGTTTGTCAAATATTTTTCCCAAGGCTAAGCACCTGATGTTTTCAATAACATTAAAGCACAAAAGTCAATCTGACCGTGAGAGAGACAATCTGACCATGAGAGAGACAATCTGACCGTGAGAGAGAC
>NW_022109491.1:33556664-33561870 GCF_000313985.2 Echinops telfairi
TTTTGATGCTGAGTGAGGTAAAAGGTCAGCTCCCTGCGGAGCATTGCTAACTCAAGAGGTGAAACAGAAGTGAAGGGCTTGCTAGCTTCCACTCACATCACATTGGTCTGTTTTGTTCATGTTATGTGGGTTAGAGGATCCGCTCCCTTCTAGGCCCTAACGGCCATGAGAAAGAGTGAAGTCTTGTGGTAACTATCCCCATCTTACACTGTGCCATTAAGACTCGTTACTCTTGGACCATGGTGGAGGCTTGCCTCATGGTGGAACCCACGGAAAGCACCCTGCACGGAGGAATCACACCTCATGTTCCCTCATCACAGTGGATGCATGACCAGGTCCCATTGCAGCATCACTGGGCCTTGTTGCCTGTGACTGCAGGGTAATGGGTAGAAAAGCCGCAATGATATCTGACTACTAACACCACTTAGTGGGTGAATCTGGGTGCTTCTGCTTCTGCAAGGCAGAGCACAAGCGATTTGCTCCCTGAAGAACCCATTCTATGCAGGCAAAATATCAATGGGAAAATCATAACTTTACACTCCTCCCCACGCCACAATTTCAGCAAAGTCCAGCGAGGAGTTGATCTTCCAGTATATCTAACTTCCTGTCAGACAGAAGAGATGAAGGAGCTCCAATTTCCTGCTCAGCGGGAGTAGTGGGTTCTTCAGGGAGCAAATCGCTTGTGCTCTGCCTTGCAGAAGCAGAAGCACCCAGATTCACCCACTAAGTGGTGTTAGTAGTCAGATATCATTGCGGCTTTTCTACCCATTACCCTGCAGTCACAGGCAACAAGGCCCAGTGATGCTGCAATGGGACCTGGTCATGCATCCACTGTGATGAGGGAACATGAGGTGTGATTGCTATGAACCTCAATTTTTCAATCCTTCAGCTAACTGAAACCCTTTTCTTTTCTTAGAACTGTTTGTGACCGAGCTTGCTCCAAGTTGAGGGCTTCTACATATTGCACTCTGGCTGAGACATATGGAAAACCTCAAAAGTTCACTACTGTATTCTTTTCAAACCCCCAGATTCCTGTGTAGCCCATTTTGCTCTTCTTAGTTATCTGTTTTTCTTACGTGTGTATTGAGTTAATCCCATGTTTGTTTGTATTTTAACTGTGAGGAGGCCTGGGAGAAGCCCCCTTTAATGTGCATAGTTCAGAGATGTTCCTTCCCTTTCTTTCTTTTTTTGGGTGGGTTTTTGGCTTTGTTCATTTTCTGAAGGCCCACACTGCAGAACTCAATTCTGTTGTTGACCGGGTTATCCTGCCCCACTAGGAAGTCTACTGGCCTTGACTTTTCTGGGAATCTTAATCTTTCTCTTATCAGTTGACATCAAGGGAAGAAAATTGAGTTTTTATTTCCTCCTCTGGCCCAATCGCTATCGCTGTATATATCAGGGTCACTCTTTTCTCAATTCTAACTGACAGCAACTTTCATAACAGATTAGAACTGTCCCTATGGGTTTCTGAGGCTACACATTGTTATTGAAGCAGAAAACCTAATATTTTCCCATGAATCAGTTGGTGGCTTTGAATTGCTGACCTTGTGGTCAGTAACCTAACTCATAACTCACTACTCCACCAGGACTCTCTCTTCTAGGGCTCAGACATTTGCCAAATCTTGAAATGATTCAGCTGTACTCACTTGACTGGGAATCCTGATTTAATAAAAGTTCACTACTTGTCTTTCTCTCATAGCCATTCCTATTGATTGGATTTGTTCCCCTTGCCCCCCAAATGTGTCCGTTTCATTAGACCACGATCTTACATATTATATTAGTAGCTTTAATGTTGTGAATGAATATGTTATATAATCTAATGTGTTATAAATCCTAACCTCTATGATATTAATCAGGCATGACTAATGGCAGCTTTTAATGATCACAAAAACAAACCCCAAACAAACAAACAAACCCAAACTCACTGCCATTGAGTCACTCCTAACTCATAGTCATAGCGACCCCATAGGACAGGGTGAGCCTTAACTGTTTATGGGAGTAGAAAGCTGTGTCTTTTTCCTGCGGAGTCACAGGTGGTTAATGAAGCAGGATATGATTTACAGGAATAGGTTGTATCTTTAGTTGATCTCTCCTGAAGTATAAAAGAAATTAAATAAATGAGAAGAGAGAGACGCAACCTCGGCACCACCAAGAAAGACTAGCTAGCAGTGGGATGTGTCCTGTGGACCCCAGGTCCCTATGCTGTGAACCTCTTAGAACCAGAAAAGGAAGTTGGGTGCTGAAACACAAGCACATCTCCATGAACACTGTCACCACAGATGTTGAAAGGGCTTTCCCCTAAAGCTAGCACTAATGTGGGCTTCTGCACGCCTAAAGTGCGAGAGAAAGCATAGACGTCTGTTAGTTAAAGCCATCCACTTGTGGTCTTTCTGATAACTATGATAACGATGATACTCCACGTCAGAGTTTATCACTTGTGCACCAATTTCATGCTATTATACACTTAAATGTATCAAAGACTTTCATGACATTAACTCTTATTTCTATGAGTTATCCATTGGCATAACATACAGGATCAAGTGAAAAGATTAATGCCTGAACCACTCTTTTTTCTCCATCATGACCTAGGTTACATGAACAAAGATCCTTTTTCTTCACTTCTGCTCAGCATCAACACTACCTGTCTGCCATCTCTTTCATATAAGAAAGAAGGGAGTGGGATACAATGCTACAATACAAACCAAGTGCCAACTGTTTACAGATCAAACTTATCTTCTTTAGCCTAATTGTTCTTAGGGTTTATGCTGAGCTAATGAGAAGTACAGATTTTCCTCATTTTCAGTGCATTATGGTTTGTGTGTATTCTAGAATTTGGAAGAATTTTAGGCTACTTGAAACAAAAATCTTTTCATCTCATGGGCTTACTTCAAACTTTGAAACATTTTGATCTTTCTTGCTAGGTGTTACAGAAATCAATAAAATTGTTTGAGTGATCACTGTTTATACAAGAGAATGGTAAGTTCTACTTTTGAAGAAATTCAATATAGGACTAGCTTTACATTTCTGATGGTACCAAAAGAAGGTTTAAATCAAAGAAAAAGAGATTTAATAAATGTATTCCAAGGATAAAGACAAATGTATACATACACAAAACAGACATCATACCAGTGGTTTAGTTAATTCTTAAATAATTTATTCACCTAATGTCTTCTCTGAAAAAAACTAAACTAAACTGAAAAAATAAGAATCTAACTTTCTTTGTGGTAGTGAGTATATTTTAAAATTGGATGCATGGAAAAGTGAACGGATGAATAGATTTCACAGTTAACCTCCAAGTTGATAGAAACCATTCTCATTCTACTGTGTGCTATAGAGTAAAATATTACTTTACTAAGTAACTGAATGAGTAAATGAGTATTGTGTTCCTATAATAGAGATTTAAAACTAAAAAATGCCTTTTGAGACCATAATTCCTATGTTTCAGGTTTCAGGAGTTAGTTTCTTTAATACAAATAATCCAGCTCCTTGCTCCTGAAACTTCTGTTTAAAATCCAAAGTAGACAATGTCTGCTCAAACCTAGCCACTCCTTTTGCCTTCAAAGGAGTATGGGTAACATACTCTGTTCCTTTTTCAAGATAAATTGGTAAAAAAAAAAAGCCCAAAAAACAATTTAGACAAAATTCTGAAAATATATTGTCCTCAAATCCCAAAAGGGATGATTTTCTTCCTTATCGCATACTCTTTGGAAAGACAATAAAAAGGCTCTATTTTTCAATGAGTACACCTATCCACCATGTTTTTGGTCAAGATTTTGCTTCTGGCTGGAATTACAAGAAATGTCAAAATTAACCCAGATGCAGGTATGTGCAAATAATTATCTCACCATTTTCTTTGAAGATGAAGGAAAACGTGGTCCTTTTTACTCGTTTCATGATGGGGCCCTGCTTTCTCTCTCCTTGAAGGGCCTTGGAAGAGGCAGTGGAATGGCTGCAGTGGAGTGAATGTCTTTGGCTTTGCCAGTTTTGTGGTTGTGCAGCTATATTGTGACTGATTGGAAAATCTATTCTTTCTTCCTTACTTTCATGTATCTCAGCATCAAGAGTAATATGCAACTAATAAAGTAAATAGGACAGGGCACAGTGAAGATTAGGACAAGCTCCAAACAAGCCTTACAACTCATTCGTCCTAATTAAAATTTGGCCACATTTCTACCATGTGTAACGATTCTGGCAAGGAAAACAAATACATATGCTACTTATAGTTGCCAAGCCATTGTTTCACACGATTTTTTTTACTATTGAATCCAAAGGATTTCTTGCTTTTATTTTAGTTCCATTTATTATTGTTCTTTTTATGTCAATGATACAGTGAATTTCATTTGTCAATCTAGAATTATGTGAAGGCTTATAATGTATTTTATAAAGTACATAAACTTTCAGCTTTTTAAGAAACCTTCTTGTGGTATTTGCTATTTACTTTGCATCCTTCTGTAGAACAATTAAATTAAACACTGGGGCTAAAGTTATAGAAAGACAAATCAGTAAGATTTGCTGTTTTTCTGCCTTGGCAAAAAGAAGTGTAGAAATGATAATAATGTGAAGTTGATGCTTTACTTATGTTTTTTAATTCTTAATGTTGTTATTGTCCTTTCTCTTTCTCTATTAGGCAAGATCACATTGACTATTATTTGCATTTTAATTTCTAAAGTTAAAATCCTCAATCCTCAGTATAAGCTTTTTTGGTACTTAATATACATAGACATGCACCTCTATACATGGTTAATATATATTTAATTATTTCTCCAGTTATAAAACGTTGGCCAAATTTTTGTGAGATTTGTTCTTAATTTTTGATTTGTTCTCTAGTCTACCCAGACTAACACAAGAATGTATGAAGAAGGTGTGGCAGACATTTGGATTTCTAATCTAGTACTAAGAACCCTAATTTTTTATGGCACAAAATGTGCTTTGCTAGGTAATTACAACACTCTTATTCTTGATTTTTTTAATCTAGTTTTCTGTTAGGATTTTCCATGAGTCCCTGTCTGTCGGGAGAAGAGAGGTCCCCCACAAATCATCACAAGTCTGGCAGGCGCAATTGTACAGTGATAATAAATAAAGATTATAATAAAGTCATAGAGAGCATGAGAGGTAGAGGAGAGATTGGAAAAATGGAGTCCAACAATTCAGGGTAGCATGCTCACCTCAGCCCTGCTTGGTGGTCCTTATGGGGGGATCCCAGCTG
>NW_022109491.1:33562733-33564099 GCF_000313985.2 Echinops telfairi
AAAAAAGTTGTCATTGAATATATATTGAAGTCATGGTGACCTCATATGTCAAATAGAGCCGTGCTGCATAGGTTTTTAAAAGATATTTTTTGTTTGTTTCTGGTAGATTTTATGCATCAAATTGGTTTTTTGTTCAACAAATTTCTATACAATTTGTCACCATTTCAGTCTAATAACATTTTCATTCTGATTGTTTCTTTTTCAGTAATGCAATTTCCCTGGTCCCTTCCCCTCTCATCTTTGCTTTGGTTATTGTTTAATGTCATACAGATACTTTTTAAAGAATCATAGGGATTATATCCTTTGTTTTGTGAGCCCAACTGTTACTTAGCTAAAAGGTGACTCAATAAAAAATTTCCCAGGGGATAGTCTCATGGAATTCTCTAGATTTCACTCAACCCTGTATAAGAACTTGAGTTGTGTTCCACAAATTTCTCTCATCATATCAGGATCCATGTATTGCATCCCTGATAAGAATCGTTGTCAGTTCAGTATATGTGTGGGGGGAGAGGGGTGGTCCCCAACACTCCAACGGGTCCTCAGGAAGGATTTTGTGATTGTGGAAAATACTGAAGATGGACAGGCAGACAGTGGGGCACAGGGGCTCCGCCTCTCTTGTCAGGACTGAGAGTGAATGTGTTTTCCAATGAGATCTTACATGTCACGCACGTCATACAGCTAACATATACATATTCAGTGGGTAATATCATAAGCGGGTAACATAATAAACAAGCAAAGAGTTAGATCAGCATTTTGACCTAGTGCTAGTTGACCTCAACCCTCCTGAGCCCTCCCCAGGAGCAGTAATCTCTGATCAGTATCTGCAAGAGACTCAAAACAGAGTTTGCTACATTTTAAGGTGGGTTGGCTTTAGAACCTGATTGCTCTTATCTGCAGATAACCCTGAGGTATAGTGAAGTAGCCAGACACCTAAGTGATTCATCTATGACTGTAGCTCTTTCAAGACTGCTCCTCAAGAGAGGACTATTGTGGGTGGGGGTGGGAGATGGGGGGGTTCACATTATTCGGCCAAGAGACTGTGTATTTGAAAACAATTCTATCACGGAACAAGACAGATCTTTCTCAAATTAGGGTTAGTTTTCAAAGTTTAAATACTTTCTACCAAGTTCCGAGTTTACCACAAATGGTTGGTAGTTATAGATTAACACCATATAGTTCTTCTGATGTTAGGATTAATTAGATTGCAGTTCGTGTAGATAATTATTCTCATAGACTAATATCATCTCAGAGGTGTTGGTTTCCTTTGTTCTGTTTTATTACACATTTGTACAGACCAAAGGTTGTGTACGATATGACTATTTTCAAGCTTGTAAGAACCCACAAACTACTTACCAAACTGAAATGT
>NW_022109491.1:33567440-33568892 GCF_000313985.2 Echinops telfairi
TTTTGTTTTAGGATTTCGAGTTTGTTGGAGTACAGTGTTTAATAATATTGTGCAGTTATATTTTTTATTTCAATTGGCTCTGTTGTAGTGTCGCTCATTTCATTCCGCATTTATATGTGTTTCCCCACCACCACCACTTTCCTTTCCTTTGTCAGTGGTTTATCTATTTTGTAAGTCCTTTCAAAGAACTGACTCCTTGTCTTAAATATTCTTCACCAATACTGTAGTTAAAATGCATCAATTCTTCTGTAGCTTTCCTCATTCATTGTCTAATTTTCACATGCCTATGAGGCAGTTAAAAACTCCATGGCTTGGGCCAAGCACACCTTTTTTTTCAAACTAACATCTTTGCTTTGCAACACTCTAAAGAGGTCTTGTGCAACAGATTTGTGAAATGCAATATATTGCTCGGTTTCCTGACTGCTGTTTCCATAAGCATTGATTGTGGACCCATGTAAAATGATCTGGCAACTTCTTTCTTTTCTCTATTAATCATGATGTTGTCTGTTGGATTTTGTAAGGATTTTAGTGTTCTTTACACTTAGTTGTTATCCATGCTGAAGTGGGTAGTCTGTGATCTTCATCAGTAGGTGCTTCAAGTCTTCTTGGCATTCAGCAAGCAAGGTGTGTCATATGCATATTTCAAGTTACTAGTGAGCTTTCCTAAAATTCCAATGCTGAGTTCCTCTTCATATAATTTAAAAAAAAATTATTTTCTCACCATACAGATTGAATCATTCAAGTGGAAGGATACAACCATGGTGCACACCTTTTCTGATTTTAAACCATGCAATATCATGCAATAGTGGCCCTTGGTCTGTTTATGGGTTTAAATGAGCATATTAAGTGCTTTGAGATTTCCATTTTTGACAATGCTAGCCACATTTTGTTATGACACACAACAAACCAAAGCAAACTCACTGCCATCAAGACCCCTTTAGGACAGGGTAGGACTGCTCCAGGAGTAGAAAGCCCTGTATTCTCCCCACAGAGCAATAGGAGGTATCAATTGCTGACTTTTCAGAGTGCAGCCCTATGCATTACCACAACATCACCAGCGAACCTCATAACATATCCAGCCAATGCTTTTACATATTCAATTATACACAGGTAAGCCTTTGTCTGCTATCATCTGGTTTCAGTCAAGATCCCTCACATCACGTTCTCTTATGAATATGGCTTGAATTTAAAAAAATTAGCCATGGATCCATTTTTGAATTGTCTTTATCAATATTTTATGTGACTATTATATTGTTTGATGATTTCTACATTAAATTGACTTGACACTCTTTGGAATGGACAGACATCTTCCAAATTTCTTGGCATACACTACTGACAGCATCAAGCACTGAGTCAGTTGTTGAACCTTTAAATTTGTTTCCCATTAATTCTTGTTGCCTTGATTTTGCTAATGCAGGTTGGATTTCTTCCTTTAATATCATCAGTTCTTCA
>NW_022109491.1:33570588-33577686 GCF_000313985.2 Echinops telfairi
AAGGACTCAGACAATTAACTCTGTGCTTTGTTACATTGTTCACTCATTGACAGTAATCAGACATGAAGACAAAAATATATCCCATTGTGAGTTATGCTACTCTTAACCTAATCTAAGGATTTTAGATTTACAGATAGATACCTAAAACCTTCCATCCTGATTCATACGCATGTTCAAATTCAAAATTCATAACTTTCTAGGTAAAAGGTAATTTTATGTAGCAAATCTTGGTTTAAACAATACTTAGAAAAAGAGAAGTGTGCTATTTAGGTAATAAACCTCTCATTCCAAGGACTTTTAAAACAACCCCAGAAACACCATCAATAATTAAGTGAGTTCTCAGAAATTATTTTCCTTTTATTATCATGACCTTGGCAGAACCCTGCTTGGACACACTGTCTTGTATGTGAGTCCTCATCATTGTCCCCAGTTGAAAGTCAGCTTATAGTACCTCTTTTAGCATTCCATGGTTTCCAGATATTGGCTGATCCTTCAACGATCATTTTGAGTTGGTGGAATTGTAGTCCATTTGTTCCTTGGTTGTTTTATTAATTTTTTTTTCCACTAACGTGACTTGCATATATCCTGGGAGTAAAGTTCAAGGAAATAATACCTTATACATAATTTGATATCCAATCACACAACCCAAAACCAAGCTATATGTAGGAAAACATTAAAAGCATAAGCTTTATTAAAAGCTACTTTAAGTTACAGGAAATTGCAATTAGGTAGGTGTATTACCAGACTTTTCATAGGACATTTCCATGAGATGTAAAGGCAGATTTCTGGCCTTTTTATGGTCCCAGTATTCTCTGAATACACTATATTTTAGCAGATTGAAAGTTGAAATAGTTTAATAACAAATGTTATTAGAGTGTGTCTAGCTTGTTTTTACAGAAAATGTTGAAGCAAAGCAGAGTGGAACCAAATCATGGGTCTGTTTTGGCCAATGGTAGGAGAGAAAATAAAGGCATACTACGTAAGTAAAGCTGAGGCTAGATATGTTGATAAAAATCTGTTAAAACAATTAAGTGGCTAAGAAAAGGAACCATTTCATTAAGTTAATGCAACACTGCCTTTTGTAAAAGTGCAAAGAAATTTACAGTTAGAATGGATATGAGGGGTACAATGTACCAGATGTATATATATAAATATAGAATAGTGGGAGCTATATATACAATTAAATTTATATGCATATGACAGGAAGTAAAAAATAATCACTAAAACATCACAAGGAACCTTTATTAAACAAAGTTTCCCAATGGTGCAGCTATTGCTTCTCTGCGTGGCCCCCATATAGTTCTATACACTTAAGGAGCTGATTCCATCTCTCCCATCCTTTCCCCAAACATTCTGTACTCTTTAAGTTGCAAAACATATACAATGGCAATTTTGGCATCCATAGCAAACTGGAATCATCTTCCTTTGAGTTTGGGAAATAAAAAGTCTTCAGGGCAAGCTCACAGAGGTAGGTGGCTGGGGTAAGTTTCCCAAGGACATTCTCATTGGACCACCTACCTCCCTTGAAGCTGAGCAGATGCACTGTCATGAGAGGCAAAACAAACAAACGAAAAACCCTCAGCTGCAATTCTCCTGGCCTTTTCTCACCAGTTCAATTCTCTACTCTCTTAAACGTCTTCATCATGTCCTCAGGACTATCCTGCGTCCTTTACCAAGGACAAGCAAGATTTACCTCTTTGAACGTTCCTAAAACCATTGTCAGAACCTTCTGTGTAGCCGCCTGTCCTTCACATGCCTGTTTCCGAGAGAAACAAACAACTCCTTCAGAATTTAATTACCCAGCAGATCCCTTGGCCAGCCTTTGAGTGGACCACACTAGTAAAGACAAGAGTAGTATCTGATTACAATTCACTTTTAAAAACAGACTTTAGGAGGAGAAACTTAAATAACTTAAAACAAACAAACAAAAAAACAACACAAAACAAAACAAAACAAAAAAACCAGACTGTATTAGTTTCAATCTTGCTGTCAAGACTCACGCTGTAAAGACCCCTCAGCTCTTTAGTTGATCTTCTTGCAATGCTTTTGGTACCTATTGAATTGCATGTGTGCTAAGGCCGAAGGTTTCCTTAAAGGTGAAAATGCAGAATCATAGGAGATTCCAACGTCAGTAGCTACTGTTTTAATGGTGATCGTTTGGTTTTCTTCTACCCGTTTCTGAATTTCAGTCCAGGTTCTTTATTCATTGAAGTTCGCAAGTTTTCCCATGATTAGCTCATCTTTAAGGTCTTTCTAACCTTCCTTAAAATGGCACTTCCAATCTTTTGTTTTCTATGAGACAGCATGCCCTTACATTTCTTCCACTGCTTCAGTAATTTGGGGAGATACACATTTGAGCGTAGTTAAGAATACTGAGTTTTGCTAATCATAGCTTTGTTTCCCTCTGGCACAGAAAGTATCAGCTATTCCCCCACCACTTTTTAAAAAAACTACCTTTCACGACAAGACAGACAAATGTACAAATCACTGAGAGAACTTGTCTGCAATCAGATCTTAACTGCAGAGACACACTCCGACATAGTTTGTTTGGAATAAACCTGTGCATCTGTGAACTGAATTCTAGTAGCACCCTTTTTGAGCTACCCTCATTTGTATGTTATCTATAGAAACATGTGCATCTATTGTATATATCCATGTGCATATATGTATGTCACATCCTTTCTGTGCAGTTTGCACATTTAACACAAATTTACTTATATCACATTTTTCCTGTGTACAGTAAATACAAAAAAAGGCTTCCATATCTACACACCAATTGTCCTGGAAGAATTTCAGATGACAGGAGGTTTTGTAAGGAAACATTTGGTTGCATAGTGGTTAAGCTTTTAGCAGATAACCCAAACATTAGCAATTCTGTTACATTGGAGAAAAATACGTCAGTCTATGGCATTCTGTTTCTGTAAACGTTTGCAGGTTTGGGGCAGTTCTCCCTTGTCCTTCAGAGTCATTATTATGAATGGTTTATCATGGTTTGAAAAGTAATTCATCTGTATGCTTTTTTACTATTCTAAATATATATATATATATATATATTTATGCATATATATATGCAAGTACAACACAAAGATTGCCATATTTTATTATCTACCACACAAAGTTAAAACAGGATGTTGATTTTGGGACACTTTCATCTTCACATTGCTTTCTGCACTTAAATAAACATAATTCGACAAGCACAATGTTGCAATTCTTTCTCTCCATTTCTTTTCAATAATTACATCTACTGAGTATCAGCCTCATTTAAAGTTGTATGCTTTTATTACATATCTATTTCTATAAACAATATCTAGTATGCTTCCACCTTTTTAAAATTTAAGGATGGGTGAGAATCCTTCTGTATTTTTGTCCAATTCATTTTTTTCACTCAATATTTGATTGCTTTATGGACTTTAGTACATAAAAACCACAATTGATTCAGCCATCAACTCAGTGGTGGTATTTAGATTGCGAATTATCGACTGAATTATCAAGTAATGTTATAATTTGCTGTCGTAATTAATGTTCTCTGTTTTTCCTTTCAGGAGCCCTGGTGGTGTAGTGGTTACAAATTGGGCCCCTAACTGCATGGTCAGCAGTTTGAAACCACCAGCCACTCATCAGGAGAAAGATGAGGATTTCCACACTTTTAAAATAGCACAGCCTCAGGAATCCCTGGACAAGTTATGGGCTTGTTGTGAGAAGTGTTGACTTGACGTGTTGCAGTGACTTTGGTTTGGGATTTCACTTCTCTGCATTCTAACATCCCTTGCATTGGCTCCACAGAACTCCCAGATACAATCCACGATCAAACAGTGTCTTAAGGAAATGAACACGTGGTCGTGTCCGTGAGACATGCTCACAGTTACTGTGTTGATCAGGACATGTTACAAAGTCCTTTCAGGTCTACTTATAAATACCCAAAGAGGCATTCCACTGGGCTGGAAGCTTCAGTTTGAAGGCCTGCAGCTCAAGCTCCATGGGTCAGCAAACACAGCTTCCTAAATTTAGTGCCCAGGGGCACCCCCCTCCAGGAAGCTTCTGCCCAAAGGCACTCAGCTCCACTTCGGTGGGTCAGCAAGCCCAGATTCCCCAATTAAGTGTCTAGAGGTACCCCACTCCACAAGCCAGCATCCTGTATGGAAGGACTCACCTTTCCTTGCTCTGCAGAAGTCTATCACTATTTAATCTCTGACTCCTGGTTCTACCGCAGCTCCTCTGATGTTACACCTGTCTTCTAGATCCGGGAGTTTCCCTGTGCATGGATCTTGGGTCAGGAGGGTACCTGCCACTCCTGGTTCTTTCTTGTAATGTGACCTCTCCTGTTGCTTCTCAGAGGGCTCCTTGTATCCTCACCAGGATGGTATTCCAGGGAATCCTGTTCACAATTACTCATAGAGTGACTCCTGTCAGTATCTCCCCGACCTCTACCTCTACCACACTCATGCAGGAAAAGTTCATTGGGTGAGAGTTAGAGACTTTGGCTAAAAGAGCCACGTTAAAAAATTTACAGTGTAATATAAGATACAATAATAATTTATAAATTATTAGAGGTGCATGGGGGAGAGGGGAGGAGGAAGGGAAGGGGAGGGGGGAAAAAAGGAAAATTAGAGGCTAGTGAATTTTGGGAATGATGAGGGCAACAAATGTATAGATGTGCTTTACACAATTGATCTATGTATTGTGATGAATTGTATGAGCCCCAATAAAAAATAAAAAAAAAAAGAAAAAAAAATTTCATTGCCCTTGCAGTAATTAAGGATAGCTCAAAAAAGGGTTTGTTGAATACATGTTTAAGAGTTCCTCTTTTCTATATTGCTCAGAGTGCAATTGTTTTGTCATATGCTATTAACATTTTCTATTTTTAAGGTATTTCCACACTACTTTTCTTTCTTTTATTTTTATAAAAGTTGGGAGCTCTTTGTGCTCTTATAAAAATCCATATATCAATTGTATCAAGCACATTTATACATATGTTGCCATCTTCCTTTTCAAAACATTTTCTTTCTACTTGAGCCCTTGATATCAGCTCCTCTTCCCCCATCCCCAATACCCTCCCACCCTCATGAACCTTAGATAATTTATAAATGATTTTTATTTTCATATCTTACACCATCTGCTGTTTCCCTTCACCCATATCTCAGTTGTTCGTCCCTCTCGGGGTAGAGAGGATTGTACGTCAATCATTGCAATTGGTTCTCCTTTTCTCCCCCTTATCCCCACACCTTGCCCCTAACCTCATGGCATCACTACTCTCATTACTGGTCTTGACAGGTTTATCTGTCCTGGATTCTGTGTGTCCAGAGCTTTTATCTGTACCAGTCTGCATGCTCTGGTCTAGCCAGATTTGTAAGGTACAAGTGGGGTCATGATAGTGGGGGGAGGAAGCATTGAAGAACTAGAGCAGTGGTTCTCAACCTTCCTAATGCTGCAACCTTTTAATACCTCATGTTGTGGTGACCCCAACCATAAAATTATTTTCATTGCTACCTCCTAACTGTAATTTTGCTACTGTTATAAATCATAATGTAAATATCTGATATGCAGGATATATTTTCACTGTTACAAATTGAACCTAATTAAAGCATAGTGATTAATCACAAAAACAATATATAATTATATAATGTGAAATATTCATTTCTAATTACAAATAAATGAAACTTTGTCTTGAAGCATGGTGTAGCATGGGTAACAGTCTTCATGCTGGGTACTCATATGTGGGCATATCTGCATGTGGGCGGACCCACCTGAAGACGGATAGAGGAGCAGTGTCTCGGTTCCTAAGACCATCAGAAATATGTGTTTTCCAATAGTCTTAGGTGACCTCTGTGAAGGGGTCATTTGACCCCCAAAGGGGTCGCTACCCACAACTTGAGAACCACTGAACTAGAGGCCTGTTGTGTGTTTTGTTGGTGCTATACTGCACCCTGGCTGGCTCATCCCTTCCTTGTGACCCTTCTGTGAAGGAATGTTCTATTGTCTACAGGTGGGCTTTGGGTCTCCATTCCGATCCCCCTCATTCACATCGAACTGGTTGTTAGCTTTGGGTCTTCTGATGTCTGATAACTGATCTTGTCAACACCTAGTGATCACATAGGCTGCTGTATTTCTTCCGTGTGGGCTTTGCTGTTTCCCTGCTAGATGGTCGCTTGTTTACCTTCAAGTCTTTAAGACTCCAGATACTGTACCTTTTAATAGCTTGGCACCATCAGCTTTCTTCACTATATTTGCTCTGCACCCATTTTGATTTCAGCAATTGTGTTGGGACATCACAGAATTCCAGGTTATTAGAATAAACTTTTCTTGGGTTGAAAGAGAACTTGGTTTAGAGGCCCAATGTCTGACAAGACTACTTTTCAAATGATGTTTATATACATTCTCACAAGGCAGAAAAGACCAACACTTTTCCTTCACATCCTTACCAACACTTTCTATTGTTTTTTTCAGTATATACTGCACAACTATAGAAAAAATATTATTTCTTTTTTTCTGTCTCTTTGTATGTGTGTATATTTATACACACCACACAAATCTCTACTTAAAAATTTTGCCAGCTGGGTGAATTCACAAATGTTTTCAACAAGAGATAGCATAATGAATGTTAAAAATGAGCTAACATCGTTATACTGAATCAATGTAATTTTCCATCTAGATTTTGGATTAGGTTGAGACACATTTATTGGTAAAGAAATCAAAAGGTAAGACCATTACATAAAAATGTCTGGAGGCTGTGGTGGCCCAATCAGAACGCTGTGAATGAAAGATTGATAGTCTGAACACACCCAGCAGCTCCCTGGGAGATAAACCAAAAACTCACTGCCATCAAGTCAATGTGAATCGGTGACTCATAGCAACCCTAGAAGTCAGGGTAGAACTACCTCTGTGAGTTTCTGAGACTTAACATTTTAGGAGAGTAGTAAGACCCCTTATTCTCCTGCAAAGCAATTGGTGGCTTCAAAGTGCTAATGTTTCAAATCTCAGCCAGATGCATAATCACCATGCCACCAGAGCACCTCCCTTGTGAGAAAACACGGGCTGTCTGCTCCCACGTTGATTACAGCTGAGGAAATGCTGTGGACAGATCGACACTGTTCTCTAGGG
>NW_022109491.1:33579609-33581428 GCF_000313985.2 Echinops telfairi
AAAGAGAAGACAGTAATCAACAAGAGGGAGAAGAAAAAAATCAACGATGGCAGCATAGGGTAAGCTATTGGGGGATTTGATAGGCAGATAAGTTGTTCAACATAAAATTGATTATCTGAAATGTATACCCTTTCCCAATTCAAAATATTTTTTAAACGTAAAATAAACAAAACAAAACTTACAAATGGAGGCATTGAAAGAAAAAGTAAGACACTGTCTTATGTTTTCCTCATGAAAATCATTAGTGAACTATTCCAATCATCAGCCACAAAGGTAACAGGTTCATGTCGCGATATGCATTGTATTCTGATCTTTCCGTTACTAGAATGTTTGTGCCACCGAATGTTTGGCTATCCAGTGCAGAATTCTTCACGAGGCTTTGCCTCTCTTCTCATTTCCAATACTTGAAAAGATGTGAGGTCTTACTCTTAATCATTACTTGGGAAATCATTGTAACTGCATCAGCCGAGTTTGTAACAAATGCTTGTTCTGGAATCAGATCCTGTGTGCAATCCTGGCTTCAACAATCACTAGCCTGGAGCTATTTATTTACACTATCTCCGTTTGGGTTTGCCTATTTTACCAGGACGCTTTGGGTGGTTCATTTTTCATGTGAACAGCAGGAAAGGAAGCCATAACATCACTGTCTAATACATGCCTGGTACCTACCTCGCCTCTGATACATGAAAACCATTATTGTTAAAGTCATTTTGAGGTACATTTTGTAACTTTAGTAATACCCTTCACAGACACAAAATCCAAAAAGTCAAACACACGGGTGATGAGTCAATTCTGACAAAGCAGGCACTGCTCCCTAAGGTTTCTGAGAGTGCAAACATTTACCGGAGCCGACAGCCTTCTTTTTCTCCCTGGAGCACCTCATGGGCTTGAATTGCTGATCTTCTGATCAGCTCCCCCCGCCCCCCTCACACACCATTTAAAAAGCATGCATTTTCTATTGAAAACTTCTCAAAACATTTAGGGATAGAAATAAGAGACTGAAGCAACCAGAGACTATTGTCTTCCCTGAGAACATGCATTTACTAAAATGTTGGAAATTGATGAATCTGATCCAGAAATCTTGTAGATTAGGTACTGTATGTATAGAAAGTTAATGCACAGCCATGCTGGACCCATGTTCTTCTATTGTTGATGTTGTGTGCCATTTATTGAATCGATGCTGTCTCATAATGACACCGTGTGACATAATAGAACTATTCCATAGGGTTTTCTGGACTTTGATTGCCAGTTTTTTTTTTTTCCTCCATTGAGGGGCTACATGGATTTGAACTGTTGATCTTGCAATCAGCAGCCACACTCTTAACCATAATCTTACCAGGGCTCCTTGTACTTCTGTAGACCCAACCCAGACCCCATGATTCCTACTAAAATGTGACGCTAAATCCACTGGTAATCATGGACTAGTTGATGTCAAATTGATTCCGACTCAGGGTAAGACTATGCTTGTGAAGTATATGGTTTTCAATGACTGATGTCCTTTGTAAGTAAATCACACGGCCTTTCTTCTCAGGCACTTATAAGTGAAATTTAACATCCAATCTTTCAGTGAGGAACCTAAAATATTAATCCTTTGGCACTCCAATACACAATTAAAGTTACTCACTGAATTGAAAAATACCCAAGACCTATTTAATTTCAGTACTCAAACATATTTAAACAGATACCCAAGACTCACAAAATATGGAAGTAATGCAAGTCAATGTTAAAGAAAATCATCAACTCTTAATACAATGTCTACAAATTAGTCCTCCCATTTAAAAAAAATAAGATTATTGCATTTATTGAAAATACGTGAATT
>NW_022109491.1:33581954-33583891 GCF_000313985.2 Echinops telfairi
AATAATAAAAAATTAAAAAAAATAAAAACAAAGCAGAATACTTTGGGGGAAGGGTAAAACCTTTCCCCCAAACCATTCTACTTCAACAATTCTTGTTATGAGAAGAAAATAAAATGCCTAATTTGTCTGCGTCTAATTTTTGACATGTCTTTCTAGGACACACGTGTATTTTGTAATGAACAAGAATCCCCAGTTATCTTAGGATAATTTCTGAATGGAGCCAAATATACAAGGAAGTAAATAATAAGAAACCTAAATGTGTCTATGTGCAATTTACACGAAGCACACTTCAATCATACAGTTAAGGATAATGATGTGCAATGTAAGTATGAAGCCTAAAATAATTAGATAATAGTGCTGATAGTACTAGAGGAGCCCTGGTGCTATCGTTGTTAACCACTTGGCTGCTAACTGAAAGGCCCACAGTTCAAAGCCACCAGCTGCTCTGTGAGAGAAAACATACAGCAGTCTGCTTCTTTAAATATTTATATTCCAGGAGACACAGTGGGAAAGTTCTACTTTATCCTATAAAATCTCTGTGACTTGGAATCTACTAGAGGGCAGTGGATTTTAAGGTATTACTAGAATTCAATAGAATGTGGGAATTATCTAACAATATCACTAATATTGCATGCAATTAAAATTTTGCACAAGATAATTTTTTAAAAATGGTTGCAGCAGTACCTAGAGAGGAAGCTGTCAGAAATTAAAGGTGGATACTGAAAAGGACGTGGCAAGAGGGATATCACTGCCGATGTCAGATACATCTTGGATGAAATTAGAGGATATCAGGAAGATGTTCCTTGGCATTTTATTGGCTATGCAAAGCCATTCTGTTGTGTGGATCATAACAGATATGGAATAAATGTGAAAGAGGCGTTCCAGTTAGAGAGCTTGACACAGTGACTATGGCAATTAGCTCCAACATAAAAATGATTGTGACTATGACGCAGGAACCAGTGGTGTTTCACTTTGTTGTACATCGTGCCATCATGAATCAGAACTGACCGAGAGGCATCTAACCACCACCACAATGGAATTAAAAATCAAAGTTTTGCTGTGAGTTGAATTGTGTTCACCCATAGGTATGTGTTGTAAAATCTACTTTTTATATTTATGGGTCTACTATTTTGGGGGATGAGATTATTTTATGATGCTGGTGATGATATCACTGTAGATTTTAAAGCAATCCCTTTTGAGATATGAAAGGAGCACACGGACGCAGGAGCGAGGACGCGCAGATGGAGTGCGACAGGTGCTGGGTCACAGGAGGTTCTTCACGGAAGCTGTGAACAAAAGCTGAAGAGAGACAAGGCTATCTCACCAGAGACCTGGTCCCCTGATTCTGGACTTCCAGTCTCAACTGTGAGAAAATAAATCTGTTTATTAAGAGCATCCAGATGTGATAATCCTGTTATATCTGCACTAGATAACTGATTTATTTTTATAAAATTTTAAAATGATAAATTTCAGATAAAGGAGATTGTATCACACAAGAGAACAGTATGTGCAACTTTAAACTGTAATTTTAAAGTTCGATATATTTCTTTTGTGGAAAATAATGTGTTACTCAATATAAAAAAGTACTCAACAATTAATATGAAACATAACACATATTTGTTTTACAATTTGTCCAAGAGATGTATGAAGACTTGTAGGAGGTTGTTCATTAGTGCTGTGTGTGCTACTCCAAATCACCCCTTAAAGGAGTTTACACGAACACATTGGAGTACATCTAAATGAAAGGAGTCTTGATGTAAATGGGTAGTACTCAGCTTCTAACCCAAAAGATTGGCAGTTTAAATCCAGCCAGCAACTCAATGGGAGGACTTGGCAATTGAAAATCGCTATTGTTAGGTGCCTGTAGCCATTAAAACCTAGAGGACAGTGTGGGGCAATTCTACTCTATCACACGACATCCTTATGAACTGAAATAG
>NW_022109491.1:33584636-33585836 GCF_000313985.2 Echinops telfairi
TCAAAAAGAATAGTTCATAATCTATCATGAAGTATAAAGCTGTCAGCAAAAGGATAAAACCAGTTTGTAGGACTATCATTCAAATGTATCATTCAAACAACTACTGTCAGAAATGAAGAAGTGGAGGAATTACATCTGGAACAGATCAAAATGCAACCAGGATGTGCTGATAATCATTGAAAACTGCAATGTGAAAGTTGGCTGCAATGAAGAATTAAATAGTTAGAAAATATGGCTTTAAAAGAACAGTCGAGATTTTGTAAAGAATTTTCTATGACCCATTATTTACTAATTAGAAATACATTTTTAAAAATAATATAAGCAGTGGGCTGTACACATGGATCTCACCAGAAGGAATAAATAAGAATCAAATCAACTATAGCTTTAGAAGGAGAAAATGGAAGTCAATATTATCAGTCAAAACAAAACTGAGGACCAACTTTACAACAGACTATCTATTACTCAGATGCAAGTGCAAGTTGAAGTTGAAGAAAAGTAAAGTAAATCAACAAGAGTCAAAGTACAATCTTAGTATGTATCACCTACGTTTATAGACCATCTCAGGAATCAATTTGGTACCCTAAGTATTACTGAAGTCATGGGATTATATCAAGGATATTGTACATTAAAAAAAAACCAAAGGGTCACTGTAAAGTCAGAAAGTAAAGAAATGACCAAAATGGATATTAGAAAATATTCTGATCAAATAGGATGCAGTTATCACCAACCAAACACACAACATTACTTTAATTATTTCATGCTTTCTCACCCCACCGCCACTATCATGACCTGTTTCACCTTACAAATCCATCTAGATCAGAGAATGTACACTGGTACAGAGAAGAGCTCCCAACACTTTGAATCCAGGACAAATAAATTCCTCAGGAACAGTAATGGGAGTAGCAATATCAAGAAGGTAGGGGAAAGGGGGAGGGGGAGGGTGAAAAGGAGGAACTGATTGCAATGATCGGCTTATAACCCGCCCTCTCCCCAAAGGGGAAGAACAGATGCATGGGTGAAGGGAGACAGCGGACAGTGTAAGATATGAAAATAATAATAATTTATAATTTACCAAGGGACCACGAAGGTGGGGGGATGATGGGGGAGAGAAAATAGATGAGCTGATACCAAAGGCTCAATTAGAAAAAAAATGTTTTGAAAATGATAATGGCAACATATGTACAAATGTGCTTGATACAA
>NW_022109491.1:33586048-33586470 GCF_000313985.2 Echinops telfairi
ATTTTATCTTCATTTTTGTAAATTGAAAGTTATCTCAACATTTAAAAATTATCCAAAGGTACCACCAATGCCAATCTGCTTGTGATACTGTGATGGCAGGCATAGTGCTGTGAGCCTGGAAGTTTGCTTGGCCACCAGAGTTTAAAATACTAGCAGAATGAGCCCAGGTAGGTAGTTTTCAGCAGAGCTTCCACACTAAGATAGAATAGAAAGAAAGACCTGGAATGTTTCGAAAACGTAGTCAAGAAACCATGATGGACTGTAAGAGAACATTGTATGGCTTGCTTACATTGGATAGAGTATCAGAAGAGGTCAGTTGCTAGAGTATGGTATTATATTTGGTGAAATAGTGGGCCAGCAGTAGTGTGAGAGAACCTTGGTGAGATAATTGTAAGAGGACCTGCAAGGATGGACCCCAACAA
>NW_022109491.1:33587784-33589481 GCF_000313985.2 Echinops telfairi
TGAACATAATGTCCCATGACATTGGCTCCATTTTTAACATTGTCAATATCTTCATGATTTCCTTTCCAATCGTTCCATTCCCACTAACCGATTCTCACTACCTGCAAACCTCATAGATGCGGTAGAACAATTGGTACCATTTGACCTCATATACAACAATTTCTTAAAAAGAGCATAGTATGAAGGGTAATATTCTTTATTTTATGAGCTAACCTACTACTTAGCTAAAAGGTGCCTAGAGGGAGTAATTCCGAGTCAAGTTTTAAAGAGCATATCAGGGCAGAAATTCACAATTTAAAAAAATATTAAATAAGAAAAACAAAGTGTAAAATTAAAAAGTTCAGAATGATTACATGCTTCAAAAGCAAATGCTAATCTCATTCTAAAGTTAACCTTGAAGAAAATGTGTAAAATTAAAAGCATTTTTAATAAGCATGCATCAAATAATTGACTTTAATAATTTAAAAAATAAGACTGATGAAGAAAGTGTGCATGGGTACTAATGCAAAAATGCATACATTTTCAAACACAGTATTGTACAATATTGTGTAGTATTGTACAAAAACACACTTGCATACTTATTGGGGGCTACTTTTTTTTTCCCATGGACAAAATAAATATCCCTGCACTATGCAGATGTAAATAAAAAAATATCAATAGTAAGGTTGTATCTAATAGATTAATAGATTTACTGCAAACAAAATTTGCCTAAACGTACACCTAAGATCCGTGGAGGACTGCAGACAATTACTCACAGTAATACACTTATTTCAGTCTTGCTGGGTCATCTTTACAGCAGGCAAGCATGCTCAGCTCAAAACAGTACTTTCCAGAGGTATTTGCTACTTAGTGAAATTCAAGATGGAGAGGTAGCAGCCCAGAAGGACAGAGCAACTGTTTTTTAGGATTCCAAGGTGTGATTTTGATAATTTTTCAAAGATACAAGATTATCCCAAGGGCTTCTTATGAAGAAGGTTTTATAAACTTAGGACTGCATTGAAAACAAAAAGGCCAGGGATGTTGTGCAGACGTTGTTGTGGTTGTTGTTTTCCGCATCAATGCACACGCTCATACTCTGAAGACAGCAAGGGCTATCCTATGAAAATTGCCTTGGCAACCCGTGCCCCATCTATCCTAAAGTCCTGGTCTTGCCCCTTCAAACATCTTTTTGTTGCTCAGATGCAAAGAACAATGAAAGGGAACAAATTGGAATCTCTTTAGGATTCCAACATTGCCACCTTATTGTGGTGTAAATCAACGCCGGACAGAGTTCCTTGGGCAGGGTGACAGCAAGAGTTTCTTTAAGAGTATATAGAGCCATAGAGAAGATATGTCAGGACATTATACCTCTGAATTTTGATAGTTTTGTTTATAATTGGTGTCTAGTTTTTGTCTTATCTCCATACTTAAACAAAATAATCCAAAGGGAATAAATGTAAAAGTGAATCTCCAGAAAAGTATTACTTTTAAACTATACACTGGAAATGTAAGTATTGTTGTTCTTTGACTTTACAATACATTTCTTTCATTAAACAGTAAGCTAGAAGACATATTAAATTAGGTGGTAATGGAAATGAGGACCCACAATGTCTTCCTTTGCCCAACCCTATAGTTTACCTACCTGATTAGGAAACACATTTAGTCAAACGTATCTTTTTTTTCTTTGAGTGTGTGTGTGTGTGTGTGTGTGTGTGTGT
>NW_022109491.1:33589759-33591548 GCF_000313985.2 Echinops telfairi
AGCTAGGTTAAAAATCATGTGTCCGGAAAATTACTTCAGACCTGAATCTAATTTTTTTAAGGTTCAAATAAGTTCAGTTGAGCTATTTTGTTTAATTGTATGCCTTGGGCATACTGGTTATAGCTGGGGACCGAAACAGGGTTACCCAAGTATGTGAAGCGAGCCTGTTCCCTTGTTGTTTATGGCCGATGGTGATTGGGAAGGAGGACAAACCCCGCAGGAAAGTGCAATCTTATGTGATTTCCAGACCAGGGAGGTTTGGATACTATTCAGAGAAGTACTCAAACTTTTTGATGTTTATCTACCTCCGTGGATTAAACTTCTTAGATCCATTCATCTCCAATGGTGGCATGCATTCTACCAGATTTCCCTATGGGATTCTATGGAATAAGTTGCTATTGGTAGCATTTCTTGAAATAAATACTCTGCTTGGGAATAAATATTTGGACTGAATCAAAGATGATGGTTTCATCAAAAAGTTTTAAGAGACGTTAGAAATATCTGAGAAATAGACCATCATCTTTTGAAACTGACACCAGGCTGTATTAACCAATTTGATTATATCAGTGCCACAGAAAACCGGCCATTTATAAGCCTGATACTGGATAGTAGATGGCCTACTACAAGTGTTACTGCATCTTTCTACCTCTTGATGGAAAGTGCCTTAAAATTGTTTTAATATTTCATAAATTATTTAACCCTATAACTACCTACAGGTGAGTTTTTATTTACTCTTTTGGTTATTTTTTAACTTTGTGTTTTCCAGGTTTTAAAAAGACCCATGAAGCAATAGCTTTCATTATTAAGAACAGAAAGTGGGGAAATAAATAAACAGACCATTGTTTAATTGACTTTGGAGACAAAATGCTAGAGATTCCTCCAAAGATTAATTTGATGAATTCCTCAAGTAATATATCTTTAGTTACTAGCACATAACACAACTCAAAAGCTCGTGCAATAGATTAATAACTTCTTTTAAGCAATATAGATCTTGCAAGTACTTGGGTGAAATTAAAATAGCATACAGCTTCCTACTATTGCTTTATAAAACACATATTATAACGTACTGATATCAAATACGTTGCCTGAAAATCATTTCATTTGAGCTTCAACTGCATGTCTTTCTTCTTCATACCTTAAAATTCTTCTACCTCTTTGGATCTTGCAGCTGAAGTCAGTATAGTGGCCATTAGTTGAACTAATCCCTATATCTTTTCTCCTTTTAGGGTATTGGTTTATTTCCCTGGCAACAAAAAGCTCCAAAGTAATAGAGATCTCACAGACACAAAATTCTGAAGCATTTTATTTAAAGAATGGACCTTTCTACTCTTTCCATTAAATATGACTAAAAGAGGGAGACCTTGTCAACTTAAAGCTATGAATGGAAATAAAAGATAGTGAATATTTTAGCTGTATCTCTTCTCCATACAAAAAGTAACATGGAAGAAGAAAGTGAATTATTTTTAGGAAAAAGTGTAATTTCAAAAGCCTTGTCTGTGCTTTGGGAGGCTTAAGTACAAATCCAACGATTATCTAGTATTTGAGTAAATACTTTAACGTGTTTGTGCTATACAAAATTTACCCTGGAGTTCAATTAAGAGTAGAGCTAAACTTGTAATTAAAGTAAATAACAGGTATTTGGTTTTGAAATCAAGGAAATAGGAAACAGGGGAAAGGGGAAAGAGGCCAATAAACGGTGTGTTAATGGGTCAGTTACCAATTGGGCAAGTAGACTTCAATCTCTCAGGACATTTTTGGAGACTGTACAGTATTATGCCTCCAAAAGATA
>NW_022109491.1:33593288-33599642 GCF_000313985.2 Echinops telfairi
GAAGATAATTCCTGCATTCTTTTGGATTACCTCTCTTTAGAGTAAGCACAGATATGATTGACCAGGTAGCAGTCTACCAGTTTTACTGGCACAAACTAGTGAGTACTTCCAGTGTGACATCAGCTTCTTCCTCTATCGTTTTTTTAATCACATGCTACATTTTAAAATATTTTAATGTTAAACAATTCTTCTTGGTACAATTACTTTGTATATTCCTCCCATCTTCTTTGTGTTTGTTTTTAAGTCACATATATTTTCTTACAGACATCATATTGTTCCATAGTTCCATAATACAACAAGCAGTGTTGTACAATTGCTACCACAATCAGTGCAAAGGATTCTCTTCCTTGATGAACTGCTAGGCCAATATGGAGCAAGCTACCATCCAGTAGTCACTCTTCCCTTCCCTTCCTTTCCCTTTCCTTTCCTTTCCTTTCCTTTCCTTCCCTTGACAATTTGATCCCAGCGGACATGAGGGGCCCTGCACTGAGGTGACCCTCAAGAAACACACCTAGAGAGGTGCATGGTGGCTTGCTCCCTATTTTTCCTATGCAATCTTTTAATATTATACTTCAAGGCTTGGATATTTTTATTTCTTTCATTTGAGATATGCTGAGCATGTTCTTCCTTTTGGGCTATCTGCAGGTCCCTGCACATTTCATTGTCCTATTTTGCTTTTTATTCTCCAGCTACCCTTTGAAACTTTCCCTTCTACACTTTGACTTCATTATTTTTTCCACTTGCTTTTACTACTATATATTTAAAGAGCAAGTTGCAGAGACTCTTCTGACATTCACTTTGCCTTTTCTTTCTTTCCTATCTTTTTAACGATCCTTCGCTTTCTTCATGAATGATGTTTTTAACATCATTTCACAGCTAGTCGGTGCTAATGTGTCAAATCTCTTCCTGATCTGTTCTCTGAATTTGAGTAGAATATACTCACGGTTGTATTTTATCTCTTTTGGGCCTCTTTTCATTTCCTTCAACTTAATTCTTAACTTTATTATATATAAACAATTGGTAGTGTGGTCCACATTCAGGCCCTGACCTTATTTTGGCTTATGATATTGAACGTCTCCATCATATCTTCCCAAAGAAAAGGTCAATTTGATTCCTAATTATTTATCTTGTGAGGTCCTTGTCTGTAGTCTCATTTTATACTGTTCAAAAAAGGTGTTTGCAATAAATATCTCATTAGCCAAAGTGCTGAGTGAAGTTGGCCAAGCACAAAAGGGCAAGTACAACATGAGTCCCCTGAGGCAAGATCAATTAGGACAGCGGTTACAGAAAAAATGTCACATAATACAAATTCAAGGGACAGTTGTCCCATTCATCATCACAAAAAAATTTTCAAAATTTTAATTGCATGTGTTATGAATGATATAGGAAGATAATTCCTGCATTCTTTTGGATTACCTCTCTTTAGAGTAAGCACAGATATGATTGACCAGGTAGCAGTCTACCAGTTTTACTGGCATAAACTAGTGAGTACTTCCAGTGTGACATCAGCCTCGGGTTGAGGTACAGGGTAGACCAAACCCAAGGATCACTGAAGACAACCTGGGTGCATTAGCAAATGTGGTGAAGAAAGCAGATGGTGCGTGTCAATGAAAAGTATAGCATCAGGGGTCTTGAAGGCTTAAAGCCAAACAAGTGGCCATCTAGCAGGGAATCAACAAAGCCTGCATGGAAAAAGCACACCAGCCTGCGTGATCATGAGGTGTCAAAGGGAACAGGCATCAGAAGTTCAAAAATGAACAACCTCACTGAGATGAAGGAAAGGGGTAGAGGTAGAAACCCATAGCCCATAGGGGATAATTGGACATTCCAGCACGGAGGAGCCACAAGGAAGAGAAGATGCATCCAGGAGGAAGTATCACACTGATTAAATAGGACATTTCTCTAGGTTCTTAATCCTTCTCCCCGACTATTATGATATCAGTCCTATCTCGAAAATCCAGCTAGTCTGCCGTACATACATCAGTATAAACAACAGCTCTCAATTTATGGAATTCAGGATAGACAAACCCCTCAGAAATAGTAACCGAAGTAATGATTTCAGGTAGGTAGGGACAGGGAAGGAGGCCAAGTGGGGAAGAAGGAACTGATAGCAATGATGGCAAAATAAACTCCCTCGAGGGTGACGAATACCAGAATTGTAGGTGAAGGGACAGAAGGAGCAATGCGAGTTTTGTATATATAACAATATATAATATATTAAGGGTTCTCAAGGGTGGCAGGGCAGGGGTGGGGAGGGAAATGAGAGGAACTGATATCAAAGGACTCAAGAAGAGAGATAATATTTTAAAATTGTTGATGGCAATATATGTACATATCCACTTACTATAATGGATGTATGGACTGTAGCACTACATGTAAGAGCCCCCAATAACATGATTTGCTAATTAAAAACAATAAAATGGTTGGTGGGTCCATTTTTCCCAGCAGGACTGAAGAAGAAAAGGTCAAAATCTCTGCTTCCGTAAAGGTTACATGCAAGAAAACCCTGTGGCACAGTTCCATTCTGTTACTCACGGGGGTCATAACAAGTCAGAACTAAATGGACAGCAATTAACAATAACAACAACAGATGATGTCTAAATGCCTGAAAACTTAAAGTTCACAGATATTTCAACTAATACGGAAGAGAAAGTGTCATCCACATATGTGGTTGACTCTGGGTGTGGCAAACTCTCTCCAAGGCCTACAGCATCTCTTGGACCTGCACTCCAAGAGTTATTCTTTATTTATATGTAATAATTCTGTATCTTATTTATGAAGGCTTGTTTGTTTTTCTAACCATTTTCTTTAAAATTCCACCCAGTGATTTTAGAAGTGCCAGCCCTCTTTGATATTAGCCAGAACCGTCCAACTGTAGGTATATTTCAGTTGAAGGTACTGATTACTACCCATCTTCGTTTTCTCCGTGTCTATATTTCTGAATGTCTTTGTATCACACAATATTTTATTCTCCTAAGAGTATGTTGGCAAAGAGAATATAACACTAAATATTTTAAAGTATATGATGTCTCACATGGTCTTTTGATATCTATCCAAACAACCTTACCAATCTTAATCTTCAGGAAAGACACAATCAACTCACTGCTGCTCCACAGATGTGAAAGAACAAGTTATGCCAGTGTAAATCTCTGTTATTCCATATGGTGCCAAATGTAAGCACAACATTTATGTTTTGCAACATCTTCTTCCATTCACATGACAACATGAGTCTCGATGGAACATGTGCTCATCAGGCACTGAACAAATCCTGATGGCCTATTTGGCAGTCATCGTCCTGAATAAAGACTTGGAGGGAAAACAGACGATGAGGAAGCTGTACTATGTCAAAGCTGAGCCCACTTCTTTCTCTGAGCCCAGGCCCTGCAACTTGCATCCAAATGGAGAACCGGGGCATGTGAAGTTCCCGGGGGCGTTGAGGGCAGGACAAGAATATCTGTATTAAAAATATACTTGTATTCTTTTCTAGTACGGGTGAAGTCACCGACCGCACGATGAGGGAGGAATTGCTGGGGGTGGGATGAATGATCAGATCTTCAGTCCTCATGCAGGCTTTTGGCCTTTCTGGCATTACAATCACCACATTACTGGATCAACATACAATACAGCTAATAATGATGCAAGAAGAATAATGAGACCATGTATAATCTTTGAAATAGCTCTCTTTTGTGGAAATATAAGGATTGCTGTGAGTAGAAAAAGAAAGCTTCTATATATGGTGATTGATGCAAATTGTAAGTAAGTATGCTTAAGACTGTATGCGTGTATTTTACCCCCAAAAAAGAACTCTTTCAGATAGTATTCCTACCACAAAGATGACCCAATAAAACAATAACTGTATTCTTACACTCATGGGATTACTGCATTGAGAATTTGGTTAAGAGTGTATCAGCAATATAGTGTCTCTGTTCTGTAATGTCTAGGATCTCAGCTGGAAATATTTAAAGATAGGATTAGAAAAAACACAGTATATACATGATATCTGGGGGTAACCTAAAGGCTTACTTATTCACCTATCTGATAACTAATGAAAGTTGTGGAATGGGGAAGACACTTTTGACCTGGGTGCTTGGACTTTCTCACATCATAATAGTTTTATGCCAATAATGGATATCCCCAATGAACCAGGCAAACGTTTTCTCAATTTGTCTTATCCAGTCTTGCAAAGTGAAATGGCTTCACTGGTCAATATCACAAGTGACACATATTCAAGGATAAGGAATATAGACACCCCCCCTTCTCTAGGAGAGGAGTATCAAAGTCATATTACAGGAAGAAGATGTGTGAGGGGAAGTCTTTTGCAACAATTCCTGGAAAATGTGTTCTGTCACTGGGCCATATCACTTATCTGGACTGGTTTTGATTTTTTCCATATGGATGACTAATCTGTCCAAGAAGCCTGGGATTGCCTTATATATGCTTCAGTTTAAAGGCAGAACTGAAAGTTAAATTTCTTTGGAGCAAAAATTTAAGATTCCTTGGGATATTAAAGGATGTGTGTTAGTGGGGGGAAAAGCAAAGCAAAGGAGAAATTGCTTCACTTCCGTGGTTCAAAATTGGAAACCTTTCAGTCTTTTCGTGTCCTTTGGTTCATCCACTTTCCTTTGGACGACCTGGAGAAGCATGATTCAAATCAAATGATCAGGTTTCAAGTCACTTTACATAAGTACTGGGGAGGCCTCGGGGAGATCTTTTATGATCAAAGCATTTATAAAACTTAAGGCTGGCTCATTCTTGCCCAAATCTGCACCCTTATCTAATAATCCTAGATGTTTCATAGAAATCAGACACATGGTTAATAAAAGGTTACCTAATGTATCTAATGGAGTTCCATCAATCCATACCCGTTTCCCATATGAAAAGCGTTTTCTCAAAACCTGAAATTCTGAAGACTTTGATTCTAAGGCTCCTCACCTTTCTGTGAACTTGTCTAAAATGAATGCCAGAGTGAGCTGGGCCCCTTTCCTGAGTCCCACTCTCCTCTTTCAGCAGCTCTGGAGATGAGACAATGGGTTAATTGAGGTAGCTACCTGCATTCAAGCCCTGCATGAACCTATCTCCATGTTGTTTTTGGACTGCAGACTAGGTGAACGGCTTCAAAATTATTTTTTCAGAAACTTTTGCCAATATTTCAATTTTCCACTAAGGCTTTTGAGGGAAAAAAAGCCCTCAGTGGATTGTTCATTAAGAAGCAAAATGAATGTACTAGGCCCTTTAGATGCGTGTTTCTGTGTCTATGCATGTACATGCGTATTGACTTGAGATGAATTGCACCCTCCTCCACGATTTGATGAAAATCAGTTCAAGAAGAAACTCTTCAAGAGGAAAAAGCAGGTTATCAATAGCTCCAGCAAAATAACTGGTCAGGAAGATCCAGACACTGGACTTGATGTATTTGTCTTCTTTCGCCTTTAATGAAAATAGGAAATTTGGAATGGGGTACTGAGGGCATGAAGGGTTAGGCAACCTAGGTTAGAGATTCTCTACATGTGAGTCACTGAGAGCTTCTTAAAAATGAGAAGTGATTTCTTCTGGGGACACCACTTTCAGAATCACTGCTCTGTATTCTCCCTGCCCCATGAGTCACATGAAGGAGAAACATTGTTAATCATCCTCAGAACATGTTAAAAACTAAACCTCTCAGCCTCTCATCTGGACTTAGAGCATCAGAGGCTGGATTTTTCACAAGATTGCTTGATGGCCTCTATCCAGATTTAAGTCAGGAAGTTCTGTTCTAGAACAGTAATTTGTAGCTACTTCTTAATGTTGCTGTTTGCAAGCATAATGTAGTTTCAGAGTTATGCCTAATGTTAGAGTCATTTTCAAGCAACTCCATCTATATCTGACTTAAACACAGACACCCACACAAATACCAAAAAGTAAAGTGTATCCTCCCATTTGGAATTCAGTGGCATTTGTCTAAAGATAACTACTTTTATTAAAAAATAATTATTTAAAGATTAGTAATGTACCCCGTAATCAGGTCCAATGCCATCATTAATTAGCCTATAAGAACACAACACTAAAGGCGTGTTGCAGAGCCACCGGGGGAGCAGAGCAGCTCCCGAGGGAGTACCAAGGATAGACTCTGGGGCCAGAGTGTGGCACCCCATCAGACCTGACTGGAGGACACACCTAGAGTTCAAAAATCACACCTTGATCTGTTTACAGGTTTTTCTTTCTTTTTAAAATTTTTTCTTTTTCTTTTAATTAATTTATTCTTTTATGGGTCATTGGTTTTCTTTTTTGTTGTCATCGCTGTACTCTCATTCGTCATCTGTGTTGCTATGCCTTGTTTATTGGTGCATATTGTTATCTCTACAGATCTATCTAGAT
>NW_022109491.1:33602735-33604162 GCF_000313985.2 Echinops telfairi
ATACTCGGAATAGAGACCTAAATGTAAACCCCAGAGCTTATGGGATCATCAGTGAGAAAATCCAGACAAACTTAAGGAACCTAGTGTGGGGCACATGCATACGATCAAGTATAATAAAGGAAGTACATACAGTGGAAATTAAAATTCATGACTGGGACCTACTAAAAATAAAAAACTCTGAAGTACAACCAAAACATCATTAAAAGAGTAAAATGAGATTTCACAGATTGGGGAAAATATCTTCAGCAATGACATAAGTGACAAGATTAATCACTAAAATGTCTTTCAACATCTCAATAAGAAGTAAACAAATAATCCAATTAACAGGTAGGAAAACCACTTAATCCATGTAGGGGCTTACAAATGGATTTGGGGCCTCCACTATCATCCACAACATTTCACAACCAAGTTTTTAGGATCTAGACTCTAATATTTTTTCCTTTTTGGGTAATACAGGGTAGTGCTTCTTCTGCGTGGACTAGTCTGACTCTTCATTTGATGGCTGCTTGTTTGAGACAAGCCTCTACGACCCCAGAGGCTATTTGATTAGACATCTTTTAAAGCATCTTAATAAGACTAAGATAAGTGTATTAGTGAGAAAACTTATGGGCAGTCAATCACTGATTACAAACACATGTATAAACATATTTTTTAATAAAAATAGACCCTGGTCCATATTGACTGGAACCCTGTAGATAGATAGATAGATAGATAGATATTGCTATATATAGAGAGAACATGTATATATAGAACACACATACATATATGTGTGTATATATATACACTATCCATCACATATATCTTGATACTATTGATACTATGCAAAGACCAGGCTTACTATCCAAAGATGCCGGTAAAACCTGTAAGACTATAGCCCTTAGAGACTGCTTCAAGTCTGGAGCTGAACTCATCCTCGTGACTCAAGTTTCATCCAAGAGATAGACTTATAGAATGGACATTAACACCAGGGAGGTATGTACCCCTAAGAACAAGCACATGTTCTAAATTCAAAGGGCAGCATTTGAGGAGCCCTGGTGTAGTGGTTGTTCATGGGACTGTGATCCACAAGGTCAGCAGTTCAAAGCCACCAGCTGGCTCTTCAGGAGAAAGACAGGGCTCTGTACTCCTTAAATAGTTACAGTCTTGGAAACCAAATGAGGGATCACTGAGTTAGCATTGACTCGATGGTAGAGAGTTGTTTGTTTGTCTGTTTTTTATGGCAGTGGCATGCCCAGAGATAAAACTCAGAAAACAAGATAGGAAATAAAAGGATGAATGAAGATAATAAACACAGGAGGCAATGGGAAGATTGAAGGAATTGTAATCAGTGCCACAAACAAAACTATATAAATTGTTGAATGGAAAACAAATTTGCCATGTAAACTTTCACCCAGATGACAATGAAAATTATTACTTTTATTTTTTTT
>NW_022109491.1:33605604-33608933 GCF_000313985.2 Echinops telfairi
CCATCCCCTCCCTACCATTGGTTTTGAACCATTTGTTGTTCCCTTGTCCCTAGGTTGGCCGACCTTCCTCCCTTCCCCTACCTCCCACACTCCCATGTCCCTCTGAGGCCATCGGTCCCTTTATTTTCTTCTCATATTTTTTTTTGTCAAAGCCAATCCCAATTTTATACAAACATTGTTATGTCTGCACACCCACCTAGATAAGAGAGGTTGGACAAAAAAAAGAAAATTATTACTTTTAAATGCACATTGATAGTTAGAAAGAAAACAGTCACTAAGGTTGAATGGAGCCTCCAACAAGGATGCGATAGTATTATTTCATTGATAGGAATGTTGTTAGGATTAGAGAAGTTGATATCTGTTAAGCATTAGGGAAAGTTCCTGGCATACAAGGGATTAAAATAATTGTAGATCTTTACAAATCAGTCCTAGCAGATCCATAGGTGGACTATGTCAGTTGGAACTTTCAAGCTCAGCATGAGCAGAGTAGAACACCCAAACAAAAGCAAAATAAAATAAACCAAACAACACCAACCAGAAGTACTGAGTATGATAGGCCCTATAAGCAGAGGCCACTCTTAATTGAAGAAAGACAGGTCCTGGTGACAGGGTGTGATAAGTGCACATAAGAGAGTGCACTCTTCCTGCACGGCATTGGCGGGGTGATTTATACTTCTTACTGCAGCCCTGTAACCACGGCGGATACCTTTGCACACATCCAGGCTTTCAAATCCGAATGCGGAATCCATGGCATATTAAACTTGTTCATGCCGGAAGACTTTCCACTAACGATCTTGCTGTTCCCATGGAAGCACAAAGAATACATCTTTCAAAGTAGGTTTCCAGCTTCTGCTAATCATTTGTGAAGTCTGGGCTACATCCTTTGAAAAAAAGTTACCTTGGACTTACTATTGCTTTCCATTCAATCTTCCCTACAGCTTCTGGGGACAGATGTGTCTCATCAGATGACGACGACGGCCACTCACTGCCATTGAGTCACTTCTGACTTGTGGGGACCCTTAGTGGCCAGTGGGCTTCTGAGACCAACATTTGACTGGAATAGAAAGCCTCATGTTTCTCCCACATCCAGTCATAGGGAGGAAATGTGTGCATCCTCATAGCAAGCCGAAAACAGAGCCACAAGGTCTTATATAATAAGAGTTGAATGAGACAACTCAAGGAGAAATAATTTTTTAAAATGTCTAAGGAAGCTAAAATTGGGTTCTATTGCCTCTAACACTTTTGCTCCACCAGAGAGAAACATTGCTTTATCTCCTGGGTTATTTACTGTTACCTCAGAGACTTCCTTTGTATATATTCTTAGTCAAAGTGGTCCACTGATTTAAAATCACCTGTGACAAGGAAACTTAGCATGAAAAATAAATAATTTCCTGCAGTTTAATTTAATTAAACAAATTAATTGTGTTGGGTACCTCTGTATGCCACTTATTTTATTTTATTTTTAGGTTTACTCCATTTTCTAGAAAACTGAGGTGATATTCATCCATATCTGTCCTCTAGAAAATTATTAAAGGAATTGAATCATGACTACAATAAACAAACATATTTGATCTCTTAGTCAAAAAGATAAAGTTTATTATTTTAAAGGAGAAATATTTTAAAAAAAAGATTTACAACCATGGGGAAAAAAAAAGAAGAAATATTAACTGTCATTTTACCAATTTTATTGAACTTAGAATTGGATAATTTCCTGTCTAAAATTATCTACTCCATTGAATATGTTTATAGCTTCTCATTCACTACAAAGAATAAATAACTATTTAAATTATTTAAGTAACAATGTATACATTTTTTTCCTGAACATAAAATGTTCAGCAAGTCAGCTTTTTTATACTTCACAAGAATGACATATAGCTCATTCTTCCAGCATACCATCTAATTCTAGGTTTTGGGGATTTTTTAAAACTAAAACAACAAAACAGGAGAAAGGCAATACCATATATATGTAGATAATCATAAAGATGATACTTGATTGTCTTCATGGCCAGTGATAAAAGTCCTCTCTATGGAAAGATGCGGATCTCTTTTCTGCCCTATCCAGAGGCCATGTTGATATGGATGGGAAAGTAACTAAGAAAGTCTTAATGGTGTCTGTGGCTTGGACTGATAGTTCCTTAGATGGGGAAGGAACATAATTGCGCACAGTTCCTTGCAGCATTACATTTCTCTCACAGTGGTCATCGCTTAGGTTTTGGACATGAATGTGTGTTTCTTCACTTTAGCTGGAAGATAAGAAAAGAGGAAGGAAGTCCTGGCATAGATTGAGTGTCTCTCCCAAGTGTCTGCATTACTCCTGTGGAAGCTGAGGGTCTCCATTTCCTCAGTATTGTTGGAAATAGATTTGGGGCTTTAGATAGAATAGTATACCAAGTAATTTTTGTTCTAATTTTCACGACAAGCAGTAAGTCAGGGAATTAAATAACTGGCTGATTAACCATTGGATTATTCTCTTTACGGTGTGGAAGCATAAACCAGAGAACATCTGACATCGTTGAGGCCACTCACATCAGCTAATAATAGATCTGATTTACAACACATGTCTCTGTACCTTCCCCAAATGCCCATTCTTCTTAATACATAGTTTTCAAATTTGTGATCTCCAGACAAACAAAACAAAACATCACCATTAGAAGGAGCTTGACTGATCCCACTCTATGGTAGATCAAATATTGCCCCCAAAGGATATTCAGATTCTCCTGCCAGGGCCTTTGAATAGTACCTGACACAACAAAAGGAATTTTGCAGATCTAATTAAGTTAAGGAATTGAGATGGGAAAATTGTTTTAGATCATACATGTGACTTTAATATAATCACAAAGATCCATATCAGAGGAAAATAAGAATTCAGAATGAGAAAATGAGAAGTGAAGATGGAAGTAGAGGTCAGAGTGATGAGAAATGGGCCATGAACCAAAAATTGCAAGGAGTCCCAAGAAGCTGGAAAAGGTGGAAAATTGTTTATTCTTTTCCTGGAGATTCCAGATAGAACACAGCCCTGCCAACCCATTATGGAGTTGTGACTGCAAAAACTTTATAATAATGGATTATGATTTGTGTAAGCCACTAAGTTTGTGGTCATTTGCTACAGCAGCCATGGGAAACCAGCACTCACCCAAAGTTACTGAATAAGAAACTGCGAGCAGAACCTAGCCTTCTATGTTTTAGCACTTCCTCCAGGTAATTCTGCTGCATGGTCAAGTATGAGAACTGCTGTTTTAAACAATTCAACACAGATTGCAATGTGTTGATTAAGTTTATATTGCTTTAGAAAGGAAATAAAGTTTGGCAAAAGAAAGAAGGAAGTAAGA
>NW_022109491.1:33609103-33659854 GCF_000313985.2 Echinops telfairi
CAAAGACCTAGAGTTAGAAAATCAGAAAGGAAGATAGCTTTCAGAAGACTAGGAACAAAAGAGAATGAATTCGTGGAGAGGGGTGGGGGGCAGTGAATGAGGTGAAGAAGACAAAAGAGGATATTTATACCTCCCATTTCAACCAGGAGAAAGGTACTGAAGAAGGACACTTTTCTCTACTTGGTGGTGTGGCCCTGTGGAATTACTATAGGTCTTGACTTCATTTTTCAAAACGCGAAGGAGACCAAAGTAGTCATCTCTAAGGTTTCCAGTTGTCAAATGACTACTATATCTTAATTAGCGTTCATGCCAAGAATGATAGGAATATGGATTTTAAAAATAGTAAGTAATATTCATTTTACTGAGTTCTAATTGAAATATAGCATGTCATTTGATTATGGAAGTAATAAACCATAATAGTAATGGTAGAATCTGTTATATAAAGACACCAGTAGAAACCACAGATATTTCCTTAGCATGGTACAATTGTTGTGGATGTCTCTTATTATAATTTACATTTGTTACTGCCTTAGTTATGCTAATAATCAAATCCACAGCTAATTCCTTGTTATACACTGTAATAGTACAGACATATCTAGTATTTTATCATTTTTTTACATTTAGATAGCTGTCTCTCAAAACTTATCTTTGAAACTATCTACATATTTTCTTTTATGTAATTAACATCTTAATCTGAGAGTGTTCCCCAGGCTGTACCAGGTTTCCAAAGGGATTACAGTGAGAAAACTAGTAAGAATTCTTGATGGCATGCCTGCCTCCACAAGGTGACATAAAATGCTGTTTCAAATAATGAATGAGCAAAAGAAACCAAAATTTTGCTAAGCAACACATTGATGTGACCAGACATGTAAGACCAGATTTTTCCGTGTTTTCTCAGTTGTCTCCCTAACTAACTTTGGCACTTTTAGACGCCAAGCGGGTGTGCTTTCTGCCTAGTGACAAGCCTTTGATATGTTGTTTTGATAGAGCTAGAGCTATAGTGAGAGAACTGGAATATTCCAAGTTTCTTGTTCTCTCTCAATTGTCCTGGCTTCCACATTAATGAATGACTGAGACATCTTCTACTGAATGAGCTCGGGTTTAGATAAAGACCAGGGAGAAAAAGAAACAGCAAGCTGTGATATAGATACTGCAATTATTGAAGAGCTGGCATTAAACTAGGATGTAAACCACTGAGTAGCTCCTTAAAGTGCATTTTGTTCTCATTATAAATATACAACTTTAAGGGACTGTGAAAACCATATTAAAAACTGCAACTGTTAGAATGTTGTACAACAAAATATTCTATGAAATTAGGTCAATGTATTAGCTTCATAGAGACCCAATGATAGATGAACCATGCATCCCTGGGAGTTCAGAGTTAGTTCAAATGATCCTCCAAATTGATCTGCTCATCCAGGGCTTATTAAAATGTTCTGAATTTCATCACAGTCCAAAATTCAGTTGACACTCATGTGAGAATTTACTTTCCCATGAGATTTCTCTTTCTACTTTCCGTCAGAAACATTCCACACACTTCCACAAGATTTTCCGGTTGACAGGTCCCAAGTGGACTGGAAAGCCAAAATCAACACAAATAAAAATAAATAGACAAATGGCGATAAGTTCAATGCAAAAAACTAATTGAATTATCTTCTCAAGTGATTCCTACAGGCAAGCAACTTCCATGTATTAACTTTCTGTTGACATCTGTAGATGTGTTATTTTAATGAATATGTACTATCAGGTAATACTATTTGCCTCATTTTAGCTGGAGCATTTAAAAGCTATTTTTCACCACAAAGTACCAAAATGGGAGAGAAATGAAGCTGTAGAAGAAAGATTATTGAGACCTGAGGATACAAATCTACAAGTTAAGACTTAAGAGATGCAGAACTAGTAATTTGGGGGAAGAAAGCTTAGGACAGCTGAATAACTTTATGAACAATAATAAATGAAATGAAACAAAGATGAAAAATATCCTCCATTAGGAAAGAGTTCAACTGTGGTTCATCTACCCTGAGTTCAAAATCACGGGAAAACATTAGACTTCTCTGAGAAATTGTCTGTTCATCAATTTGTTCCATTTCAGGGTCAATGGCTATGGGAGAATATCTCATCTCCTCTCTGAATATCTTAATAGATATATCATTGTCTATCAGAAGTGCTTTAGATGGGCTCTGTCTTCACTTAAGGCTAAATTCACAAGAAGATTTCTCAAGATCCCTTCCTGATAATGGATCCTGGAATTCTGCCCATTGTCCTATGGTAGCAGCAATACAATCATCAAGAAACCTTGCTAATAGAAACTTCCATGTTTAAGAGGAATTCTATTGAAGTACCTTGGTTGAAAATGGAGTGTCTTGTTAGGGATGGCCAGAAAGTTGTGCACAAAGAAAGAGGTTTATTTTGACCCCAAAGCATTGCTCTGAGCCACCTTCAAATTCAGAGAAATTGTTCTATCACTTTGGGTTTTAAAATAAAATGTGGTAACCTACCTTCTACATGCCTATCTTTTCAAACTTAAAACTAAACTAATAAGAAGGCTCTAACTCAAACTGACTGAAGGTATAATCATATTTACTGCTCAAAGATTTCCTAAATATCTGTGACCCTTCCCACATTTCAAAGACACCTTGCTTTTCAGTGAAGCCATGGCAAGCACGCTGTACATGAATGTGGCACATGTCACTGCAGGGCAGAAAAATAGAAGATGGGATGTAATTCATTCTTTGCTTTCGCAATGATATCCATTGTTCCATGTCCTCATCACTATTAACTGAGTCTCTGGCAGCTCCCTGTTAATGGAATGTTTTAACCATTGTTGGACAACATTCAGCAAAATTTTATTTGCATCTGATATTAATAATAATGTTTTAAAACTTGACCTTTCTTTGGAATGAGTACAAATATGAGTCTCTTCCAATCAGTTGGCCAATTAGGCCTTCTAAATTTCCTGACATAGATGTGTAAGTGCTTCCAGTGCTTCATGAGCTTGTTGAAACAATGCAAGATCCAATGAGCGGTGGGTGGACCTCAAGAACATTACTCATGAAGAAAGCATGTGGTCATTAAAAAGACAAGACAAGAAAGCCAAGGTCAAAGTGGATGTCAGAGGACACTCTGGCATGTGCTCATAGTTATAAAGGAGCTAAAGCAAATAGAAGAAATGATGAAGTCAAAAGTGGAATAGAAAATTTCAATGGGCTGCTCGACAAGACATATAAAAACATTACAATGAAATGCGCAAAGACCTAGAGTTAGAAAATCAGAAAGGAAGAACATATTAAGAATATTTTAAATTGAAAGAACTCAAGAAAAAATTCAAGCCTCAAGTTGCAATATTGAATAATTCTATGGGCAAAATTCTGAATAATACAGGGAGCATCAACAGATGAAAAGACTACACAGAGTCACACTACCAAAAAGAACTAGTCAGGATTTATCCATTTCAGGAGGTAGCATATGAACAAGAACCAATAATATTGAAGAAAGAATTTCAAGTTGCACTGAAAGCATTAGCCAAAAACAAGGCTTCAAGAATTGATAGAATACAAGCATTAGTTAGAGTGTTTTTTAACTTTATAAAACAAATATTTGTATAGAACAAATTATGGGATTAAGAAAATTGATATTTTCCCCAAAATTAGATACATTTAATCTTTCTGAGCTTCTGTTTTCTGGAATAAATACTGTCCAGGGAGTTGTCAAGCACTAAGATAACCGATTGAAAACAACTAACATATGCATAGAGCTTTGTACAATAAACTAAATAAAGTACTTTCTCTTTAACTGCCATTTGATATTTTTAATTCTCATAAGACGTTCTTGAGGTAGAGAACTTTACTCTTACTTTGCAACATATATACTAAAACTCATCACTGTAAACAGCTTTTCCACAGTTGCACAGCAAGAAGAAAATTTCACATGAATCTAGATTTTCCATTATGCAGACCATACAACTACCATGCATTAACTATGTTGCTGGATTCCGTCTTCAGGGTCCTGGCAAAAATACATAGCCAGTTTATAGACAGGAAAGCAAAGAAAATATTTTGATAAATAGAATGGACTATTTGGAATTATGTTTAAGCGTGGTTTAGGGGAATTACAGAATAAAGCAACACCCAAGAGTTTGAAGTATCACAGAAGCTCTGAGAACCATTAGACCTGAAGGAGCAGAAGAAGAAAGCAGTTATTTGGACCAAGCAAGAACCTATAACTATAAATAGGAGTATCTTACAGCACTATTCCCCTTAGTAAATGCACCCCCAACAACCTAGGTCCTGTCTCTTTTGCTATTCTAGAGTTTCTTGCCCATTCATGGCTTTCATCAGCCAAACTCAAACTGAGGCCAGAAGGCAGGGGAACTTGATTGGTGCTGTTCATTCAGGCCAGTCTTTGGGCCACAGAGGATGTTAGAAAAGGGTGGGGAGAGGGGATCTACAAGGGCATGTGCTCCTGTATCCATCACATTTATAGACAGAGATGTCATTTGAAAAAAGGCTAATTGGAAAGAAATTTATAATCATTAGAGGTGGCCTTGAAGTGCAATTAAAAATGAAATTGAGTCAGAGATGAGCCATTTCCTAGACAAGAGTCGTTATATGTTTTTCTGAGGACACAGCTGGGGTGAAAGAGAAGCTATTATCAAAGTGGACAGGTGTATGATTCTGGAAAGGATGGGATATGAGTCAAGAAGACCAGTAAATGATTAACTAATTCAGCGTTTGCTTGCGGGGCTCAGAGTATTAATAGTTGGAGATAAGACCTTGTCAGTAAATGTGAATGCAAACTTTCATTTAATTATCTTTACTAATTTTGTGGGAAAGTAATGTTGTATCTAGACAAATCTAGAGACAGAAAGTAGTAGAAACCCAGAAATTATAAGGATGAAAAAAGGGGCTGGCTAATTTGCATGACATCAAACTGAACTGAAAGGGTGACAATGACTAATTGATCAAACAATAAAAAATTCAGAACAGAATCCATTTGAAATAAGCATAAGATTCTAAGCAACCCACGTTTAGTCCATGGGAGCTAGACCTTTGCCTTAAATCCAGCCTCCCCTTACCTCTTTTCCTCATCCAATAAAAACATCAGCACAGGTGCTTGGAAGTCTAGCTTAGTTCACATGGTCATGCAAAAATGTATCCCTCCCCCCAGATAATATTCAAATGACTGCAATTTCACCAGTTATACCAAATTCCCCAAATTAATTAACATGTTGTACCTGATAACACTGTTGAATATTCTCCCTGTGAGTGATTATGATGATTTTACTTGCCCTTTTCAAATTGAACTTTTTTGGACATAAAACACTGACAAGGTAGAAAATTAAGGAATTTAGTTTAATGAAAAAGCTATCCTTCTGGTATCAGTGTCTTCTGTCACTCTGAAAGGGGTGTGGAGTGTTATCATAGTATCTCTGAGGGAGACAATACAGCCTGGTGGGAGAGCTGAGCAAGGCATGCTGGAAACAAATCCTATTTCTCAATGGGTTGTGGAGTTTGTTGGTTGCACTATATCAAAGCTTTGGCAAGGCAGAGCTTATAGCCCCAAGAGTGAAATCCAACCAATGACCTGATTATGTTTAACTCAAATAGTGTTTTAAAAGAACTGCACTTTGGTCACTTTTTGTTGAACATTGAGTGACTTCAAACCAGATCCTTATCTCTAGCTTTCGTTGGCATGTTGGCAAATTGGCCAACCAGAGAACTATGTTCTGGTATTCACACATTGGGAAGGATTTGGGTAATACTGTACTCTGGTGGCACTGTGGGTTAGGCTCTGGGCTATTAATCACACATTTGGCTGTCTGGTCCAGTAAGTTTTTGAAGCATTGAAAACCCAGTGTAGGGTCATTGTGAATCAGAGGAGATGCAAGAGCAGTGGCTTGGTTTGGGGCTTTTGGGTACTCTGGAATGAATAGAGGCATAGCTCATTTTATCACACTTCCTTTATTATTCTTTGCAGATAACTGCACTTTTTTTACAGACTGAAAGTTTGTGGCACACTTCTTTCAAGCAAGTTTCTGGGCAGTAGTTTTTCCGACAGCCTATGTTCTCTCATGTCTTCACTTTGCATGTTGGGAATTTTCACACGACTTCAAACTTTTTCATAATGTTATTGCACACTTGGATGCACAGTTAACATGTTCAACAACACAGAGACATATTGGAAGAAAGCCTGTAAATTTACTTCCTAAGATCAGCCAGCAAAAATCTTACGGCGCATGAAGCTGCACTTATACATATTGGGTTGTTATGGGTCAGAGACAGTTTGAAGGCAACCAGTTTTGGTTTGGGACTCCTCTTTTGATGAGGTACGTGTTCTCCCCTTTACCATGGTTTCAATCCCTCCCATGGGAATGCCTTCACCTACTAAGGTGGGGTTCTATTTCCTGACTAGCCATTAGTGGCATATGAGTTCGGCAACAATGCTTTAGTTCATTGTAGGATGTTTTATTATATATATATATATTCAAGGTCATATGTATGTAAATTCAAGGTCTTACTCACTGCCATTAAGTTTATTCCAACTCATAGTGATCCTCTGGATCAGAGGAGAATTGCCCCTGTGGATTTTCCAAAACAATACATCTTTATGGGAGTAGAAAGCTTCATTGTTCTCCCATGGAGTGGATGGTGGTTTTGAACAGCTGACCTGTGGTGAGCAGCCCAACACATAACAGCACATAACCTCTGTAGGACTCCTTGAGTTAAAGATAGTTCCTGATGTATGGCACAGTTTCCAATTTACTGCCAGTGAGTCAATTCCAAGCTGTAGAGCCCCTGTTGGATGAGGTAGACCTGCCCCTGCGGGTTTGTGAGAGTGCAGAGTAGAAAGTCTCATCTTGCTCCCACTGAGTGGCTAGTGGTTTTAATCTGCTGACCTTGTGGTTAGCAGCCCAACATGTAACCACTACACCACCAGGGCTCTTCTATTCAGACAACTCTAAATTTTGCTGTATGTTGAGTACTGCGTTTTTTCCCCTTCATTCATCATTTCCTTTTAGTATCAGTGTCTTTATAATTTGATCTTTAGCTTTGAATATGTGCAAGTGGAGATCTGAGAATGATAATATAAGAAAATTACATACTACAACACTGTATGTGCTACATATTGCAATAAGGCAGTGGTTCTCAACCTTCCTAATGCTGCAACCCTTTAATACAGTTACTCATGCTGTGGTGACCCACCCCCCAACCATAAAATTATTTTTGTTGCTACTTCATAACTGCAATTTTGCTACTGTTATGAATTGGGTGACTCCTGTGAAAGGGTCGTTCAACCCCCAAAGGGGTCAGTACCCACAGGTTGAGAACCGCTGCAATAAGGAATGGAAAAATAACAAAACTAAATGGTTGCAAATGCAATTAGTTATATCCTGAATGCATCATAAATTAGAAATATCTGTACCATTTTGTTCTATGGACACACTGTAACTCCTAGGGAATCCACACTGGGTTCCCGTACAAAGATGGTACATGAGAGTGCGTCATGGCTCTTTCAGAGCAAAGTAAACCAATTGTAGTACTGCCCAACAATCTAGATGCCTATCCTATTTGGGAAGAGGCCAACACAGTGGCCTAAATTGCTGTTTAATTTTTATTGTTTACTGAGACTTGAGTTTGGTCCAACATGCCACTGGAATCCTCTGAGGATGAAATTTCCTCTGAAATCAATGGATGACTCAAAGTCAGATGGATTTATGAGGGAATTGGGCCAGTTTGTACTGTGTAAATAGGATTACCAAATATTGTTTTCTGTTCCCAAATAATTACCATCCAATTCAGCCTTAAACTGGCAATAGCAATCTGACTGTTATTTGAGTTCCAGAACCATCTGGCTTCAGGTTTCTCATTGGGCCCGGGTGTTCCTGTCACCCTGACATTGAGACCAGTACTAAGTTGCACAACACAAGCTGAGAACCCCTGCTTTGTCCATTCTGATTTCTCTAGACACATTTGGTTATTTATTTTGATCTGCCATAGCCTGGGGTCTCTTGCTTTGACTTTACCATGGACCACAGTAGTGTCCTACCATATAAAATAAAGTTAGTTTCAGTAGCCATATGAGAGGCTACCAAAGGCTATTAAACTTTTCTGGTGCCACAAATCTAGGCAATCAGATGAAGCCTAGAAAACTATTAGAATTTTTTTTCTCAAATTTTTAATATAAAGTATATACGATGACAAAGAAAAAATATGGTGAAATATCCTTATCAAGATGTTGAAATGTGATATAACTGCATGCATGCCCATTATTAATTCATATTTTAAAACTTTGTATTATAACATGATTATAGTTCATATTTAAATCAATTAATAATTTCAAAATTAATATTTCACGGATGCTACCGTGAGGGCTGTGCAATGACCACCCCTGATATGATAGAGCCAGGGATCCTAGTAGTGTGTGGCATGTTGCTTAAATAAATCGTTGAAGAAAATACTACATTTCTGTTACAGACTGGTGAGATATGCATAAAGGTGTGCTTACATGCTTGCTTCTTTCTTTCTTTTTTTCACATTAATGCTATTACTGATCCACTCATAGTGGTCCCAGCTCCACACTGTCTTCATGATTGTCAGCATGACTCAGACCATCACTACAGCCACTGTATCTTTTGAGTGCCTTCCTATCTACCATCAGCACCATGTCAAACAATATTCTCTTGTTATCTGTAGCAATTTCATGGACTAACTTCAAGAAATGGATTTGCAGGCCTTTCTTCATAGTCCTGGTCTGGAACCCTGCTGAAACCCTGGACACCATGAATGATCCTCCTGGCATTTGAAACACTAGTGGCATCGCATCCAGCATCACAGTACTGTACATGCAAACCACCAGAGTCTGACAAACTGTCAGTCACGTGGTGGTTCTGGTTTCGCATATCTTTACATTCTATTCATCAGTCTCTTGAAGGTTATGGACCAACCAGAATTTAAGAATATTAGACTTCAGACTAATCCTATAAAAAATACTTTGGCTGTACCAGTTCACTTTGGGGCTAAGAGAACACAGTTGTATACATAATTTTGAAAATCACTCAATGCAATGTACCATATAGGAGATTAAAATATATATATTAACATGGTTTTCAAGCTAAATGATTAATAATCTAGTTATTTATTGAGGCAAGGAGGAGGAGCTAGGTTAACTTAGTTTTTCATAATTAGTCAATTAATCTTTATGCCATTGAACTGTCTCGTTGTAGTTCGATGCCGTTGAGTTGTGTCCAACGCATACTGACCAAGTACATAATAAAAATATTGCCAGGTTCAGTGCCATCCTCAAAATTATTATTTACTTAAGTCCATTATTGTAGCCACTGTGTTAATCCATCTCATTGATAGTTATGTTAGACAGGATTCTCTAGAGAAATAAGACCAGGACACTTATGATTTTATATATATTTATATAGATAAATAAATATATAACATAAGAGATAAACAGCTAATTATAGAGCAGTGCAAATGGCTCAGTGCAACTCACTTCCATGGTACAGCTAATACACTGGCAGTCTTTCAAGTGTTGAGGGCCACTGGGTGCAAGTCAAGGAAGCAAACAGCTGAGTCCTCTGTAGAGCAATTCAGGAAATCTGGCCACAGGCAGCAAACAGCAAGGCAGGTCACCAATAGGCAGCCAGATGACAGGGTCTGACAGTCCCCAGCTCAAGTGATGTATACTCCAGTAGCATGGCAAAGCAGGTCTTGAAGGTACCTCAAACTACTGCGACACAGACCATGGGTTAGGTGTCCCTCAGGTAGTGTAGCTTGCAAATTGAGGCAGAGAACAAGCTAAGGCAGCTGCACACTGGTCAAATCATCAAAGAGCAAGAGACAAAAAAGGTGAGGCTTGCCGAGGCATTTCTCTCTCTGCCCTTCAATTAACCCCACATGTGTTCATTGGCCAGGTTGGCACAATAAACCTACCTATCACAGATGGTCTTCTTCTCTTTGCTGACTCTCTACCAAAATGATGTCCTTTCACAAGGACTGATCTTCCCTAAGAGCATGTCCAAAGCACACAAGGCAAAGTCTTACAATCTTCCTTTCTAAGGAGCATTCTGGCTATCCCTTTGGCCCAAACAGATTGCTTATTCTGCTGGCAGTCCATGGTACTTTCAGTATTCTTCACCAACACCATCATTTAAGTATATCCATTCTTCTGTAGTCTTCCTTAATTCATTTTCCAGATTTCACATGCCTATGAAGCAACTGTAATAGTAATAAAGTTCTCTAAGTTCAACTCTCAGTTCTTAATGGATGGTCTCCCAAACCAAGCCTAGACTACAGATGGCAGAACTTAGCTCAATCAGTATGCAGGCTTACCTTGTTGACGCTTTTTGTTCGAACAAAGATCAACTGTAGGGCTGTTGCTGTGGATCAGTACTCTTTGCCCACTAAGAGAAAAGAAATTTCAACCAGGAATTACATCTCATTATTTTCTCCACATTGTTTCCCCTCCAATAAGTAGTCACGTCTCAGCTTGCTTATTTCTGAAGTGCTGCCTGACTGTAATCATGGCAGCCTGTAGTAGTGTGAAGGAGAAGGGAGAGCAAGGGAAGACAGGCTGAACTTTATATTTTGCCTGTGTCTCATACAAATAAATTGTTCACTTCTTAGGAGCCCCGGAAAGTGTTAGAAACTCACTCTCTGTGGGAAGGGGCAAAAACCAACAAAAAACTTAAATAGATGTTTTATGAATAAGATCTCAGACAAAACATTTTTAGAACAGTTACCATATCAGAGCTCTCTATAAATGTTTATTATTATTTTTTCCTCCATAATAACAACAACTTGTTAAAATGCCATCCAACTGATGTGAAAGCCGAGCCAAGGAGGAAGGGGATGCTTGTCATTGCCTCCTCTCCTTCCAGGCCACCACAAATATTATGCTCTTGCTGTTTTGTTTAACTTGGGCCACATTCACTTCATAGAGTAACAGGGAGGGGTAGCTGAGTCCATTAAGAATAAACTTCAAAAACTCTCTGGCTTTGGGGCTTTCTTATGTTATTCCACCTCAAACCCAGAGGATATGAAAGATGGGAAGATTAGCAAGGGTTTTGCCCTGACTGTTCCCATACTGAATGGCTTCATAAATGCCAATTGAAATAATTATCAAGCCATTATGATGATTTGCATTAAAAATGGTAACTTAAGCAAGCGGTCCCTGTGTGTGGAGGAGGGCAGTTGGGGGTAGCATTTAATGTTATAAAAGGCCCATTGAAGCCATACCAGCTTCCTGGCTTCCAGAGGATTGCCGCACAGTAGTTCACAAAAAGGTTATTCTTCCAGCTCTATTTATACTCACAGTACTTACAGTGCATGCTCCCAGTGCACCCATTCCTGGTATTGATTTGTGCCTGTGCCCAAATGATCATCTGGCACAGACAAGGCAGCAGCTTCTGAAGGTGGTGATGCAATGCTTGGAACATAACAGAACAAAGAAAGGGCCTCTTCTTATTGACACTTCCTTTTGGTGTTAACATAGAAATACAAGACACCTTGGTTACCAATTTTTACCACCACCCTCTCATCCCAACTGCCTCATCAAAGCCAGTGGCATATACTTGATTCCGTTTTAGAGCCTATTTAAAAGAACAAGGTTGGATATAATGGGTATCAAATGCTTATATACCTCTCTTTTCAGTGAGATAGATAACATAAAGTTTTTGGCTTTGCAACAAAGCCCACATGGAAGAAGCACACCAGTCTGTGTGATCATGAAATGTCGACGGGAATAGATATCAGAGGTTCAAAAACAAGCAATAAAATTGACATGAATGAGTGTAGACAAAGTGGAGACCCAAAACTTACCTGTAAGATAACTGGACAGTCCCTCACAGAAGGGCAATGCAGAAGGGATGATATATCCATGGTGCAGTATAGCAATGATGAAACACATACCATCCTCTAGCTCTTTAATATGTCCCCTCCTTACTATAATGGTTTTAGTTTTACCTCATTAATACTGTTAGACCTGCGTATGTTCATTTGTATAATTAAGATCGTTCAATGCATGAAATCCAAGATAAATAAACCTTCAGAAACTAATGGGAGTGAAGATTCCTGAGGGTATGGGAAGAGAGCAGGGAAAGGAGAAACGGGGAACAGATAACAATGATGACTGTATAACTCCACTCGAGGGGAACAGTAACATAATTGTAAGTGAAGGGATACAATGGATGTGGTGTAAGATATGGCAAAAATAAATAAATATATATATATATATATTATTAATAAGGGTTCCTGTGGGGTAGGGCGGGGAAGGGAGGGGATAAAGGGGATCTGATATCTAAGAGTTCAAAAAGAAAAAAAAAGTTTTGAAACTGATGGTGACAGCCATTGTCCAATTATGCTTGATCTAATTGAATTATAGGCTGTTAGAATATCTGTTAAGAGTACCTAATAAAGTGATTTTAAAAAACCTACTTTGGTTTTGATGATAGTCCTTAATCTTCACTCACCTTATCTAAAAACATACTCTGCACGAAAAGTTGGGAGTGAGCAAATCATTCACGAGGAGCTCTTAGTCTAGGACTGAGAGCAGCCGGACACAGACCAGGAAGATTGCAGCGAGTAGTTAATATTTCAGAGTCGGTTTGAAAGCTGTGGTACCAAGACTACACATCACACCTCATGTTCTTTGTGTTCACAAGCACATGAGATGATTTCATTGCTGAAGGGAAATCAATCATGTGAAGATCGCAGACCAGAACTAGAGAATGGGCTGACACAGCTGGTAAGCGGATTCTAAGATATTTGTAGTAGATTATAAAGAATGGATCCATGTCTTCACCTCTCCCTGTACTTTTGACCATGTAACCTTTTTGGGTCCTCCCAATCTAAAGCGGTATCCACAATATGGCTTTATTTGCCTCTACCGTCATCCTAAGAGCCCGTCTAGGCTACCATGTTTGTGATGAGCTACATGAGAGTCAAAGCTGTCACTACGATTTTGTTAGTGAAAATGACAGTAGACCAGCTGACAAGCAGTTGATGGCCAAACTTGTGGGATATCAGACAAAATCACCCAACCCACTTTTCACTGATTATCACCATCAACTGCTTATCATGCTATTGAAAATTTGTGCTGATAGCCCTCACTACCCCAGTGTCCCTTTAATTTTACATAAAATCTCAATCAAACTCATTGTCATTAAGTCTACTCTGACTCATAGCAACCCTGTTGGACAGGGTAGCTAGAACTGCCCCCTGTAGGTTTCTGAGACCGTATTCTTTGCAAGAATAGAAAGCCTCATTTTTCTCCCTTAGTAAAGCTGGTGGTTTTGAACTGCTGACCTTGTGGTTAGCCACCCAATGCATAACCGTTGCACACCAGGTATTGTTCATTTTATACAGATCCAGTCAAATAAGCAAATTCTCCGCAGAGATTTAAACCCTAGTTCTAACTTTTGGTCTAATTATGACCAAGTCACAGGCTCTCTTAGTTTTTGGGTCATTCTCTGTAAAACCAAATTATCTACCCTAGTTCTTACTGGTTGACATTTAAAAGTATACTCTTAAGTATTTATTAATATGCAGAATTTCAGCCAGATGGAGAACATAGACTAAATGTTGATTTGGAAAAGTTTTAGATTAGGAATCATTGAGGGCCACTGAGCAAATAAGTAATAAATGCCTTGTATTCACATCTTCCATGTCAATATATGGATTTCACTTATAAGAGAGAGTGGCTACAGTTTTAGTACAGGAAGAAAAAAGAAAGAAGAGATAACTAAACCCCATGGCATCCATTTTTTATAAAGAAATATAGAACTATGTGGAAGTAACAGCATACATCAAAGCTTATACAATAATAAATATTACCTTCTTGAGTTGTTGTTGCTAGGTGCCATCGAGTTGGTTCCAACATATGCACAACAGAACAAAACATTGCCCCATCTTGTACCATCTTCTCATGTGTTTCTATGCTCGAGCTCAGGAATAATTTTTAATCCTTGTGGAAACATTTCTTCAGATTGGGAAACCAGAAGTGAGCTTGATGAATCAAGGGGTATGTTGTTAATTTGTTAGGTGCGGGCATGTCATTTGACGCATGTGAACTCATTTACAAGAGAATAAAACACTCCCCAGGCCTGTACCATCCTTACAACTTTTGTGAAGTTGGAGCCCATTGTTGAAGCCACTGTGTCGATTAAAGTCTTCCATTTTTTTCCTGCTCCTCTACTTTACCAAGCATGATGTCCTTTTCTAGGGACTGGTCTCTCCAGACAAAATATCCAAAGAATATAAGGCAAAGTCTTGCCAGCCTCACTAGTAAAGAGTATTCTGGTTGTACTTCGTGAAAGACAGATTTTTTTGCCCCATTAGCAGTCCATGATACTTTCAATATTCTTTGCCAAAACAACCATAATTCAAATACATGTGTAAATTGGTAATATCTTTCAAATAGATTTTGACCTTATTAAATTTAACCATTGATACATGGGTTAAAATCAAACAAATCTGTCTTGAAGTACAGCCAAAATGCTCCTTAGAAGCATGGACGGAGCTACTTGCCTCATGTAGCGAGCAGAGAAAAAGAGAAAGACCCACAGCAAGATGGACCCACATGGTGGCTGCAAGGAAGGACGCTGTATTAGTCTAGGTACTTTGGAGAAACAAATCCACAGCAACTCACGTATAAGAGAGAGTTTTATGCAAAGAAAACATGCATCACAAAAACATCCCAACCCAATGCTGCCCAAGCCCACAAGTCCAACATTAACTCATACCCAACACCAGTCCACAAAGTCCTTCACCTCACAAAACAGAGGCAATGATGCCGACTGCAGGAGGAAAGCTGAGTCAGTGAATGTGTAAGCATCTCAGCACTGGCAGGGGTCTCCACACGGCTGCTCCAGCACCCAGGGCTGCATCGGGATAGATCCATGCGGCTTCTCCTTGGGGATGTCTTGTAGGAAGTCAATCTTGCAAGCTGAAGCAGGGAACTGCTAAGGCAGCTGCACCCGATGCAACCATCACAAAACAAGAGACCCGAGAACTAGAAAGGCGAGGCTTCACCACCCATTTATCCCTCCGCCTTTCAACCAGCACCACATGTGATTATTGGCCAGGCTGGCACAATTAACTAACTCAGACGCCAACAGAACAAGATTGACTAGAGAACTTACCTTTGTGTTTCCTCTTAACAAATATGCCTCTGCCTACTTTGAAATGTGTCCTTTCGCTTTGGGGAAGCATTATGACAGAATTACGACATAATGTTAAACCTATAAACACAATTCAGTGAAACCTACTTCATTCTCTAAGGCCAGAGAATGAGTTGCTAGAGCTAATGAACTCATCCCCGAAGTGGCAATGATGAAAACCTTAACAAATCAAGAATTTTAAAAAATTCATTTGCACTCTCATCAATGAAAACTATCGAATAGTGATGCACTTGGCTTGCTTGAGGGCCTCCAATTACATCACGTTGACCAGCTATTGACACACAAGACAGGCAAGTCAGATCGCCCACTTATTCTAGAGAAGCCAGAAGCTCAGGTCGTTTTACAAAAAGTCTTTATCTTAAATGTTTACTATTTTAAACATCCTGGTATCACATACATAACTATGGGTCCCTCTGCCCTGGTTTTAAAGGAGCCCTGATGGTGTATTGGTTTACAATATGGATTATTAGTCATGAAATTAGCAGCTCAAGACCGCTCGTGAGCTGCGCCACAGGAAAGATGAGACTTCCTCTGTCTGTAAAGATTTACCACCTAGGAAACCCACAGGGACTATATGGTGTCTATGAGACCGAAATCACTTTATGGAAATGAGGTAGGTTTAGGTGGCTACTAAGCTACAGTGGAAACAGAATCATGTCAGGAATCTGAAGACACTTGTCTGAAGATAAGTCTGAGTCCAGCTTTAATTTACCACCATAGAACCTCCCTTGTAATTTATAACAATTGCATGCATAAAAATCTCTACCCTTGTTCGGTAGCATCAAGTTGGCTTAGCTGCATAGCAATCCTAGGCACAACATCCTCACCATTACTGCGATGGTGGAGCCCATTGTGGCAGCCACTGGATTGATCCAACTGGCTGAGCATCTTCCTAGTCACTGCCCCTGCATTTTGCCATGCCTGGACGTCCTTCTCCAGGGTCTAGTCTTTCCTGATGTTGTTATTATGTTCCATCTCCCCGAGGGCCTTCCTCATTTTTACTGCCCCTTTCTGGGATTATTAAGGAGACTTTTCCCCAGCGTTGTCTCCCCCAAAGACTTGCCAAACATTGGAGGCTATTTGCAGAATATGCTGGGAGGCCAGATGCTTAGAGATCTCCTCCCTGAAGGCATTCAGTTGCCAGATTACTGTCTGGTTCCACCACAGGAAGGGCCCACTCCCTGCTGTTAAGGACAGTGGGCTACTTCTCCCTAAAGGCTTGTGGCCATCAGTCTGGTCTCTGTAGGTGGGGTTTACACCCTACTGATAATGGTTTCTTTTTTTTTTTTTAAGCATTTTATTAGGGGCTCATACAACTGTTATCCAATCCATACACACATCAATTGTGTAAAGCGCATTTGTACATCATTCTCAAAACATTTTCTCTCCACTTAAACCCCCAGCATTAGGTCCTCATTTTTCCCCTCCCTCCCCGCTCCTCCCTCTTTCATGAGCCCCTGATAGTTTATAAATTGGTATTTTGTCATATCTTGCCCTGTCTGACATCTCCCTTCACCCACTTTTTGGTTGTCTGTCCCCCAGGGAGGAGGTCACATATAGTTCCTTGTAATCGGTTCCCTCTTTCCTACCCACTCTCCCTTTACCCTCCCTGTTTCGCCACTCACACCACTGGTCCTGTAGGGCTCATCCGCCCTGGATTCCCTGTATTTTCAGTTCCTATCTGTACCAGTGTACATCCTCTGGTCTAGCCAGACTTGCAAGGTCGAATTCGAGTCATGGTAGTGGGAGTGGAGAGGAAACATTTAGGAACTAGAGGAAAGTTGTATTTCTCATCGTTGTTACATCACACCCTGACTGGCTCATCTCCTCCCCAAGACCCCTCTGCAAGGGGATCTCCTGTGGCCTACTAATGGGCTTTGGATCTCCACTCTGCACTCCCCCCATCATTCACTATGGTAAGATTTTTTGTTCTGATGATGCCTTATACCTGATCCCTTCGACCTGATCCCTCACTGACCCATGGCCCTGCGGGGACAACACCAGTGACACAGTGTGGGAATTGCACCTGATCTGACCCCGCCACACTGAGGCAAAGCACTGGGGGAGTGCAGCGGAACAGCAGGGGAGGGGAGTAGCAAGATCCCCAGGGAATGATAAGGGTGGACATTGGAGACAGGGCTTATAATGGTTTCTATAGTGAGCCAGAGAACAGGGCAAACCGGCTCAGTGACATCCAAAATTAAACTACCTCCCTGAATCTAAGCTCTGCCCATCTTATCACTTGTGTATTCCCAATACCTCCCCTTCCTATTGCATAGATAACTCTAGATCACTCCCTTCCATTACTGTATTACCTATAGCACAACCTTTTCCTGTGACATATGTCTTCACCTGTAATTAGGGGGCTTGAATGTCCCCAGAGAATATAAAAACCTTGGTTAGCAATAAATCTCTCTCTCTCCCCACATGGACCACCAAGTGAAGCTGAGATGAGCATGCTACCATGAAAAGTGTCTGACTCCATTATTTCAATCTCTTTTCTATCTCTCATGCTCTCTATGACTTTAATCTTTACTTATGATCCCTCTACAATCATGCCTACCGGACCTGTGATGATGTGCTAGGGGCTGGCTCGCCTGACCTCCTTAGTTTACCAAGTATGATGTCCTCCAAGGATTGGTCTTTCCTGACAACATGACCACAGTTTTGTTTGTTTGTTGAAATCATTTTATTGGAGGCTCATACAACTCTTACCACAATCCATACACACATCCATTGTCTTAAGAACATTTGTACATTTGTTGCCATCATCATTGTCAAAACATTTGGTTTCTACTTGAGCCCTTGGAATCAGCTCCTCATTTTTCCCCTTCCCCCCTCCCACTTCCCTCATGAAACCTTGATAATTTAGAAATTATTCTTATTTTGTCATCGATGTCTCCCTTCACTTTTCTGTTGTCTGTCCCCCAGGAAGGAGGTTATATATAGATCCTTATAATCGGTTCCCTCTTTCTACCCCACCTTCCCTCCACCCTCTATGTATCACCACTCTCACCACTGGTCCTGAAGGGATCATCTGTCATGGATTCCCTGTGTTTCCAGTTCCTATCTGTGCCAGTGGACATCCTCTGGTATAGCCGGATTTGTAAGGTAGAATTGGGATCATGATAGTGGGGGGGGCGGGGCGGGAGGAAGCAGTAAAGAACTCGAGGAAAGTTGTGTGTTTCATTATTGCTACACTGCACCCTGACTGGCTCATCTCCTCCTTGTGACCCTTCTGTAAGGGTATGTCCACTTGCCTACAGATGGGCTTTGGGTCCCCAATCTACACTCCCCCTCTTTCACAATGATATGATTTTTTTTTTCTTTGATGTCTGATAACTGATCTCTTCGAATCCTTGTGATCACACAGGTTGGTGTGCTTCTTCCATGTGGGCTTTGTTGCTTCTCAACTAGATGGCCACTTGTTTATCTTCAATCCTTTAAGGCTCCAGATGCTAAATCTTTTGATAGTCGGGCACCATCAGCTTCCTTCACCACATTTGCTTATGCACCTGCTTTGTCTTCAGCGATCATGTTGGGAAGGTGAGCATCATGGAATGCCAGGTTAATAGAACAAAGTATTCTTGCATTGAGGGAGTACTTGAGTGGAGAATCAATGTCCATCTGTTACCTTAATACTAAACCTATAGTCATATGCACTTCTATGCAGATCTATTTCCCCATCATAATATATAAGTATATTTACATATGTACATTCCTATATTTAGACCTCTATAAATGTTCTTTGCCTCCTACTTCTTTCCTCCATTTACTTTTACTTTCCTCTTGTCCCACTATCATCATGCTCAGCCTTCATGTGGGTTTTAGTAATTCCTCTTGGTTATATTGCCCTTGATCAAGCCCTACCAGGCCTCTTAGACCCTCCTCACCACCAATTTTGGATCACTTGTTGTTCCTTTATGACCACAGTTTTTAAGGCAAAGTCTCACCATTCTTGCCTCTAAGGAGCACTTATTACAAGCACTTCTTCCAAGAAAGATCAGTTTGTCCTATTAGGAATCCATAGTACTTTCAATAGTCTTCGCATACATATGAGGCCATTGAAAATGCCCTGGCCTGGATGAGGCACAGTTTAATCCTCCAAGTAACATCTTTGCTTTTTGTTACTCTAAAGAGCTCTCTTTATTCCAGCAGCTATTTCTTTTGAAGTGGGAAGCTGAATCCTTCTTCACTGTCTATTCTTAGTCTGGAAGCTCATGATAAATGTAGGAAAGGTTGAAGCTGTCAAGGATTTTGTCTTGCTTAGATCATGGTCTTGTGCAACAGATTTATCTAATGAAATGTGTTGTTTGACCTCTAGACCGCTGTTTCCATGAACATTGCTTGTGGATCCATGCAGGACAAAATCCTTAACAATTTCAACCTTTCCTCCATTTACTGTGATGTTAACTATTGGTCCAGTTGGGAAAATGTTGGTCTTCTTTGCACGGAGTTGTAATCCATACTGAAGGCTGCACTCCTTGTTCATCATCAAGTGCTTTAAGTCCTCCTAATGTTCAGCAAACAAGGTTGTGTCATCTGCATATTTCAGGTTCTTAGTAAGCCTTTCTTCCATCCTCATGCTGCATTTTTATTCATCTAATCCAGCTTCTCTGATTATTTGCTAGTATACTGATTGAATAAGTATGCTGAGAGGACACAACCCTGACCCACTTCTCTGCTTGCTTCGTGTGTGATGTTCCTGATGTCCTCACATGGCCTGTCAAGTCTTCTGTTGTAAGGTGTTTAATGAGTGCTTTCTATTCTTGAGATATTTGTGAAGCTCAAATGGAATATATTCAAGGTTGTACTTTGGCTCATATTTGGATTTTGGACTTGCTTGGATTTTCTTCAACTTCAACCTGAACTGGACAATCTGTTTTACAGTCAACTCCTGGCTTCATTTTGGTTGTTGACATTGAGCTTCTCCATCATGTCTTCCCAGAGACACAGTCAATTTGTTTTCTGAGCATTCTGTCTGGGGAAGCCTATGTGTATTGTCACAGTTTATTTTGTTATGTTTGTGTTGTTGAAGGAAAAGTTTTTTCAGTGAAGAAGTCATTGGTCTTGAAAAATTCTACCATGAAATCTCGTTTGGTTTCTATCACCAAAGCCATATTTTCCAAGTACCATTTATTCCTGTTTGTTTCCAACTTTTGCATTCCAATCACTGATAATTATCATTGCACATTGAAAGCTTTTTTGATCAATGTGTGATTGAAAAAGTTGATAGATTTTTCAATTTCTTTATCACTACCTTTAGTGATTGTGTGACGACTGGAATAATAGTTGCATTAATTTAATTTCCTTGTATGTGTAAAAAATATTATCCTATCACAAACAACATTGTACTTCAAGATATAACTTGAAATGTTCTTTTTGGCAATAAATGCAATGCCATTCCTCTTGAATCTGTCATTCCCAACATAGTAAACCATATGATTTTCTGATTCAAAAAGCTAATACCAGCCAATGTTAGTCTATTTATACCAAGGGTATCTATCTTTATGCATTCTGCCTCACATTTTTTGGTTTCCACTATTCTAGGTTCACACCTTGTACATTCAACCTTATGATTATTAATAGATGGTTCATTTATTTTCAGAATATCATATCAGTAAATGAAGAATCCATAGGTTTTATTCCATCCATGTCATTATGTTTGGCTATGTTCAGAAGACGGTTCTCCCACATTCATGTTTGATGTGCCTTCTGACCTGATCTTCTGGCATTACATCTGCCAATGTTCTGATGCTATTCTTAAAGTTTTAGATATATCTGTCAATTATTTACTGCTATTCATAAGTTTTTCAGACTAATTACTCAGAACTGGACATCCTACTCCTTCTTCATAGTCAGTCTTACTCTGGAACCTGGGCTAAACCCAGTTCACCTTGGGTGACCCAGATGTCATTGGAAATAATTGGTGATATGTCTTGAAGCATCATGGCAACATGCAAGCCACCACAATAGGACAAGCTGACAGACAAGTGGTAGGCAGACCTTTGGCTGTCTTTATCCTTATTTGGCATTAATTGAGTAGTAGAAGCTCTGGATGTCAGTACCCTAAACCAGGATGTGGTGCTAAAATTATAGTTTTAAGATTGTACTATGTTCTGTGTATAGAAACCAAAAGCCAAACCAGTAGCTGTCAAGTCAGTTCTAAGTCATGACCCCAGAGCAGAACCATGCTCCAATTTTCAATTCTATGGATGCTCAGAAGCAAGACACCAGGCCTTTCCACCAAGGTCCCTCTGGATGGGTTCGAACCAGCACCTTTGCAGTTAATAGCCCACTGGCTATCTGCACAACCCAGAACCACTTCTCGGTGTAGAGCACCTGATGAAGCCCAATAGTTAGAAAGTATGAAATTTGTCCCAGGTTTTCTGGGGTTCTAGCTTGTTTACTATTAGAAAAGAACACAAATTAACAAAATTAAGATGAGTACTCTGTTTCTAAGAAAATTGGCTATTAAAGACACTGTGGACATCAAATAACTCTTACAAAATAACATTTTGATGAGCTAAGTGTAAATATTTCTGAAACATGTGGATTAAATTTCCCTAGTAATAATGTGGGCTTAAAAATGAAGAGAAAATGATCTAACCAAACTAATTTTGGGTTTACCAACTCTAAGACATTTGAAAAATAGTTGAAGACAAATATCAAACCTCAATTAGTCTTCCCATAATAAAAGGAGACCTGCTGGCATAGTGGTTCACACATTGGAGTGCTAACCTCAAGGTCAATGGTTCAAACTCTCCAGCTGCTCCAAGGGAGAAAGATGAGGCTTTACGATCCTTTAAAGATTTACAATCATTTTAATAAAATGATTTTTTTAAAATGAAACTAACAAAAAAAAAAAAAAGAAAGAAACTAACACAGTCTTAAAAAAAAAATATTTACAATCTTGGAAACTCACAGGGGAAGTTTTCTTCTGTCCTAAAGAGTCACTATAAGTCATAATCAACTTGATAGCTGTGATATTTCATTAAAAAAATAAAAATTAAAATGAAAAAAAACAATAAAAGTGCATATGTAAGCCCCTTCACAAGCATTCATTCTGTTCTATCGACATGTGAATTAGACCCTAGGTCTTTCCCTCACCTAACTTTGGAGCTCCATGTAGAATTATTTATGTTTTTGACAACATATTGTTAGTGAAATCAATATAGATTAAGTATAAGCTATAATTGGACATTGAATAAGAAACAGGACAAAAATCGATGGGTTTCAGCTGTAGTGCTAGAAAAACTATTGAAAGTATAATAAACCAGTAACACAACAACAAATCTGCCTGGGAAGAAGTATGTGGCCAGAGTGCTCCTTAGAGGTACGGATGGCAAGACTTCATCTTACATACTTCAGACATGTTGTCTGGAGAGACCAGTCCCTGGAGAAGGGCACACTACTTGATAAACCAGAGATGCATAAAAAAGAGGGAGGCCTTTAATGAGATGGCATGACACAGTGCTTTCAAGAATGGGCTGAAACTTAAGAACAGTTTTGAGGATGGTGTAGGACCAGGCAATACTCTTATGTTGTGCATATGGTTGCTATGGGTCAGAACTGCCTCAATGGAGCCTAACAAAAACATTATAAGCTCTAATAGTACTATGGCTAACATTGCCTTTATTGTTCCACAAGAATGAGAATCCATCAGGTGTTATATGGCTAATCATGCATGTAACTGAGTTGTCAGCCCTTGGTAACACAATCTCCATACTATACAGGGTCCCTGGACCTCATAGATCTTATTCCCTTGATGTGTACAGCACACTACATGGGTCACACCAAAAAAATCTGAATTAGAAAACCAACCTATGAACCCCAAGTTACCTTAAACACACATGTTGCATATCAAAGGAACTAATATACCCCGTTAGACTTAAAACTGTAATACACTAGGGAGAGAAGAGGGCACTTTATACTAAACTAAGGTCATGGAATTTTCAGTCATTAGACTTTGGTTCAAAACTCTTCCTTTTGAGATTACTAAATAATAGACAAATTAAGACTAACATGTGTTGGATAATTTCATATTTTCTTGGTTTTCTAGGACAGGTCTTAACTCTACAGACATGCTTCTGCTGTATTGGACGAGTGTTATTGACCTGGGTACCCCGTGTCTAACCTTCATTTTCTTTTTAAAACAGGATTCAAAACGAAAAGCAACGAACAGACAAACTTAATGCCATCAAGTTGATTCTGACTCATAACAAACCTCGAGGACAGAACCCCAGGTGGATTTCCAAGACCGCGACTCTTTGTGGAAGTCGAAAGCCGCATCTTTCTCTTACAGAGCAGCCACTGGCTTTGAACTGCTCCCCTTGAGATTAGTAGCCCAAAGCATACCCACTACACCACTAGGGCTCCTTTAAACATGATTTAGTCACTTAAAAGTTTGAGATGTTAATGGAGCAGCCCGTGCAATTTAGTGTAAAAAGTTTTCCTCGGTCTCAACAATTTTCTAAATTTTATACCAAATGTTAGTTTAACAATAATGTTACCAGAGTTGAAGCCCTGGTGGCATAGAGGTCACCCATTTGGCTGCTAATCACAAGGTCAGAGTTTGAAACCACCAGGGCCTCAGAGAGAGACAGACTCGTGCAGTAAGTTACGGCCTTGCGAATCCTCAGGGTCGGTTCTGCCCTGTACTTTAGGGTCTCTGTGAGTTGGAGTAGACTTGATGGCGGCTTGTATTTATTTTGTGTCATTAGCATTATCATTAGAAATATTAAAGGTATCATTAGAATTACTAAAGGTCTCGTGGAAGTCGCAGCATCCCTCAAAAAAATGTAATGCTATCACTAAAACAGAACCTGAATGTATGTGCAGCTTAGATATCAGAACAGATTTTGAGCTCCCACTCAACTGGAAGCCCTAACCTAGGAAGAAGCGGTTCTTATTATGTGGTGTCATACTTACCCTCATGAAGGGATCAAGGAAGAGAAAAGTGCTATAGCAAAGTGTGGTGAAGAAATTAGATGGAATAGTGCCTGGGGTCTTAAAAGATTGTCTTAAAACAAGCAGACATTGAGGTGAGGTGACAGTTAAGCCAACACGAAAGAAGCACATTAACCTGTGTGATCCAAGGATTGAAAATAACAAAATTCAGTCAGGGGAGGGCAATATATTAGAGCTTAAATTCTGAGCACCCAGTCTGTAGAAGGCCCCCATCTGTAAATGATAGGGAAAGCCCAAAATCCATTTGTAGAAACTCCATGAATAAGACTCTATTGAATACCCTCAGATTATTGATCAGGGATGCACAAAACACTGCCCACAGACAGAGTACATCAGAAAGTGAATTATTGCAAATATTAGGTTAAAAGATGACATTTTACCATTTGGTTTTCTGGTTAGTTAATTTTTAATTTATTCTATTTTTTACTACTTTCTGTTTCCTTTGAGATTGGAAAAAATATAACCAATGTCACTGAACAAGTTGCATAGAAATTGTCAAATCAAAACCTAATCAGTTATGTAAACTTTCATTGAAAACATAAAATTTTATTTAAAAAAATACAGTTTCTAAGATCATCACTTAAGATCATAATGTCCACCACCAAATATTTTTATTGAGAATATTAAAATTTCACTAATCGTTAAAGAGGCAAAGCACTTTAAGTCTAACCCTAACTGAACTATTGCTCAAACATATGAGGATTGATAAGAAAATTTGTCTCAGCCTTAAGTCTGGAAATGAAAGAAACATGTCTGTTCTTTAACATAGGTCAACAGAAAATACAAAAATCTTTACAAATAAAAATTTCAAAGCTCAACTAAGTCATAGATGAATTTGTTTTTTACACACCACTCTTCCTCATAGAACCATTCTCAGGTTGGTTGAAAGCACATTTTGTGCCATTTCTACCTAAATCTATGTCCTATGTCTAATAAACTCAAGGTGGATCACAGACTTCAAGGTAAACCCCCCAAACTATTAGGGCCATCAATAAGGGAATTGGGACCAATCTGAGAACTTTGGTGCAGGGAATACATAGGCTATCCGATTTAGGGAAGAACATAAATACAGAGGAGTTACAAATTGACAAGTGGGATATACTGAAGATAAAACACCTGTGTACATCAAAAGAATTCACAAAGAGAGTAATAAGAGAGCCCACAGACTGGTAAAGCATCTTTAGCAATAGCACATCAGACAAAGGCCTTATCACTAAAATCTACAATACTCTGCTAGCTTCCAAAAAGAAAAAAAAAAACTAACTGCACACCAAGGAGGTGGGCAAAGGACCTGAGCAGAAGTTTCACAGGGGCAGAAATCGGAATAGTCAATAAACATATGAGAAAATGTTCCATATCATTAGCCATAAGAGAAATGCAAATTAAAACAATAATGAGATACCACCTAACACCCTCAAGTAGCCCAATTCAAAAAATCAGAAAGCAACAAGTGTTGGAGGGCTGTGGTGAGATAGGAACTTTCATCCACTGCTTGTGGACCTGTAGGTATGTACAGCCATTATGGAAATCGATCTGGCGATATCTAAACCAGATGGAAATTGAGTTACCACACGACCCAGCAATCCCCCTACTGGGCATCTACCCAGAAGAGGCAAGAAACAAACTGAAGCCAGACATCTGTGCTCCAAAGTTCATCACGGCACAGGTCACAGTTGCAAGGAGTGGGAGACAAACCAAATTTTCATCAACAGACGAATCGATTAAAAAACGGTGATACATACATACAATGGAGTATGACACATCCCTAAAAAGCAGTGATGAACACATGAAGCACATCACCACATGGGAAGAACTGGAGGAAATTATGCTAAGCGAAGTAAGCCAAGCACAAAAGCACAAGTACAATATGAGTCCACTGAGGTAAGCTTAAAATTGCAAAGGGGCATAGGGAAGAAGCTGCTGTATTCAAACATTCCTGGGGTGAGGTTCAGGTAGTGTGGCAGGGGTCACACCAAATTCAGGGACACATATGGAAACCAACTGAAAAGGAGGGGGGAAGAAAAAGAAAATAAATGGGTAGTGGGGGAACAGGGCACTAAGCGATACCCAAGGGGAGGATATTGTTTATATCTCCACAGACTTCAACCCAGAGCTCCAAGATGTGAATGCAACATACTTGCATGAAGCAGGGAACTAAAAGAGAGGTCTGAGGGACCAGTCCAATCCCAACTATATGGACAGCACCCCTCCCTGCAGAAGAATATACTTCAGAGGACAGCACTGAAGCTACAGCTCAGGGAGAGGGATATGTATGAACAGAGCACACAGGAGCAAATAAATGAAGGAGGAGGAAGAGAGAATGGAGCACATCCTGGCACACCAAGCCTTGAAAATGATATTCCTGCTCAGAGCAGCCAGGACGCAGAGAGGACCATATGGCCAGTCCCACGACGAGACACGATGTCCCTCACTGACCCATACTGCTACACTGGACAACACTGGAGACACAGTGTGGAAATTGTGCCCGATCTGACCCCACCACACTGAAGCAAAACACTAAGGATGTGCAATAGAACAGCAAGGGGAGCAGAGCAACAAAGTCCCCAGGGAAAACCAAAAATAGACTTTGGGGCCAAGTTATGGCACCCCAACAGTCTTGACCAGAAAACACTCCTAAAGGTTAACAAACAGACCTTTAAACTATTTACAGGTTTTTCTATTCTTTTTTATTTTTGTCGTTGTTTTCTTTTGTTGCTTTGTTTTGCTGTCTTGTTTTTTGTGCATGCTATTATGTCTGCAGGTCTATCTAGATAAGATAGGTAGGATAAACAGTCTGGAGGAGAAACAACAGGACTAACAGTTTCTGGGGGTACATGGGAGAGGGGGAGGTAGGGGAGAGGGAATGGGAGTTAACAAACCCAGGGACAAGGGAGCAACAAGGGATCCAAATCAATGGTGAGGAGGGTGTAGGAGACCTGGTAGGACTTGAACAAGGGCAATGTAACTGAGAGGAATTACTAAAACCCAAATGAAGGCTGAACATGATACTGGGACAAAAGGAAAGTAAATAGAAATAGAGGAAAGAAGTAGGAGGCAAACGGCATTTATAGAGGTCTAAATAATGGCATGTACATATGTTAATATATTTACATATGATGATAGGGAAATCGATCTATGTGCATATATTTATAGGTTTAGTATTAAGGTAGCTGATGTACATTGGGCCTCTACTCAAATACTTCCTCAATAAAAGAGCACTTTGTTCTATTAGCCTGGCATTCCATGATGTTCACCTTCCCGACACAATTGCTGAAGACAAAGCAGGTGCATAAGCAAATGTAGTGAAGAAAGCTGATGGTGCTCAGCTATCAAAAGATATAGCATCTGGTGACTTAAAGGCTTGAAGATAAACAAGTGGCCATCAGAAGTAACAAAGCCCACATGGAAGAAGCACACCAGCCTGTGTGATCATGAGGAGTCAATGGGATCAGGGATCAGGCATCAAAGAACAGAAAAATCATATCATTGTGAATGTGGGTGAGTGTGGACTGGAAACCAAAACCCATCTGTAGGCAACTGGGCATCCCCTTACAGAAGGGTTGTGGCTCAGTCATGGTGCAACAGTATTCATAGAAAAAAAGTGTATCTCATAGAAAGGAAACTGAAGTGTTGAAAATTCCAGCACAGTGGGCAAGATAATTTGGGAAATCATATCAAATGGCTAGTTGTGTGAACCATACTTGTTCTGTCTTTATAAAAGATTATAGGAAGTCATCATTTCATATGCTTCCTCTAAGTATAGACAACAAATCTTAACCTGATTTCCAACAGAGGGTAATGCCAATTCAAGAGAACACATGCTAAATGGCAGAACAATTATTTAACATTCAATAACAGTACAAGGCTGTTTGTTTATATGTAGACCTCATATGTTCCATCTGACACATCTGTCTTTAAGCAATTCCATCTATGTCTCCTGGGTCTGACACAGTTGTCAGTACTGGGTAAATTCTAGAAAGAAGGTAGAGGAGGAAAAACTGAGAATTCAATACTGTCTATATTTTCCAGTAAGAACCCTGGTGGCTTAGTGCGTTACTTGTTGGGCAGCTAAGCACAAGGTCATTAGTTTGAACCTACCAGCCCTTCTACAGGAGAAAGCTGAGCAGTTCTGCTCCTGTAAAGAGCCCTGGAAGCCCAACAGGAAAGTTTTACTCTGTCCAACAGGGTCACTATGGGTCAGAATTGAGTCAAAGGCAGTGAGTGAGTTTCATTTTATTGAATAGTAAGTGCCTACTAGAAACTGAAATATTGACAGTTCAAACCCACTTAGAGGAGTCGCAGAGGATAGACTTGACAAGTTCCTTCAGTCAGGTCACAGCCTGGAAAATGGTGTGGGGTGGTCCCGCTTTGTATACACGGAGTCGCCGCCACACTGCAGTCAGCTCAAACGCAGCCAACAACAACGACAACACTTCTATGTAATTTCAGCCAACTCTCTCTGGATTTAGGGGATGTCAGCGAACCTGTTTTGGGGTTATCTACCATGTTGTACAAAATTCAGTGAATCGTTGAGTGGACAGTGCCAGTGTCCTACCCAAATTTCTTTATGCGTCCCCTACTCCTTTGACGGCTGCCAATGGCAATGAATGTTAAGATTCATAGCTTCTTGCTTTTTAAAAAAATTGCTTTTGTCTGGGTAGAAGTCATTGTGCCAGGGAGATTATGTGCACGCCCCTACTACCCAATTGCCTCAAGATGGGCACAGTTCAGTGGTACCGTTCATGTGCCAGAGCTCCCCGGGAATCAGAGGTGATTCTCCATGTGAGACCACCATTGTGCTCAGCTCTTTTCCCTGGACCGTCCACTCCGCTCACTCCCTGTCTCCTGAGGATGTTCCTCTAGCAAATCACATAAACCTGTCTCCCCCATCCTGGGCTTCTCAACTTCTGGAACTCTTGACCCAGGACAGTTGGGGATTAAGGGAGGGATCCAATAAGATCACCTGGAAAGAGCAGCCATCATCAGGAGAACATAATCAGCATATGTAAGTCATGAGAAAATATAGGTATGGTGTGATGAAGTGACTTCATTTATGCCCGTAAACTCTCATTAACCAATATTAAATCTTATTAAATGCCCCTTAATCTTTGGACTCTAAAACTATACATTGGACTCCTAAAACTAATTTTAAATAATTATTTGGAAAGTAAACATTCATACTCTTACTGAGAGGAATCATATGGAATTATAATATTAAGCAACACTTTTTCTTCCATTTTTCTTTTCTTAAATAACTTCAACAGTCAGAATGTGGGTCGACCCACCCACTAGAATACTAAAATTGGCAAGATTCCCCTCAGAATAATTTCATCTTGCAAAAATGTCAAAGCACCCAATGATATGGCTCATTATTACTTTTAAAATTTTGTCATCATGAAGTTATTCTTACAGAATGCTGTCCATCTTCCTATATGGAGAGAATATTTATACAAAAAGAGATCCTGTTTTTATCAAAACATTGAAACTACAGAAGGACTAATGGAGTTTCTTTGTTTCTTAGCAGAACCTTTTGCCCTCAGACCAGCTGCTAAAGTTGAACTCCACACATGATTTTTTCAAAGGAATTCTGAAAAGCCATATGCTGAAATCCAAATTTCTTAAACTCTCCACACAAGATCAGAGCTTCGCATCTTAATAGCCATATAACTCTATAAGAATTATCCCTGATTTCTCTGCTAGACCATCACTACAGACAGGACTAAAAGAGGCATCATGAAAGCATTCCACCTGTATTGCTGGCAGATGACTTATAAATGTCACACAGACATGGGCTGACGACTGGCTCATAGATGAAGCATTAAATAAATGGCTGAACATCTGCTGGTAAATACACAGCAAACAAAAAATGCAACCCGGAGCCAAACATGTGCACAATGTGGGCCCCATCTCTCCTCATAAACCAAGCAATGTGTTCTGCTAATCATTAGCAGAGTTATTGATTTTAGATGTGTATCACACAGCTATAATTTTGTCAGAGAGTAGACCACATAAGTTGTTCTTTTTCTGGTTGTTTCATTTTGTCTTATTCCAAGAGTCCGTAAATTGACGACCGGGACAAAAATTATAATTGACATCATCTGTGGGAAATATTTCATAAAACAACAGGTCCAGATGTAGGATTAAAGCCATGTGGTAGTAAAATACCCCACTGAAAAGGGGCCAGGTTCCACGATTTCTTACCAAAACAGATGTGGTCTTGCTCCCCTCTGCTTATTTCTCTCTCTCTCTCTCTCTCTCTCTCTTTCTCTGTGTGTGTTTACTCCAAGTAATTCCTCCCCCCAACTTTTTTTCACTCTCTCATCACGATTACACTGGAGAGAGTTCATAAATGGATTACAGATGTAGACGTGTACTTTAAAATCCTGTCTGTCACAATCTCTGAAATAAAAATCAGTGAAATATAGGAGGAAATGACATTGAACTATGGTAACGGTAAGGACGGTTATGCGCAATGCCTGCTTGTCATTTCTCTCAAACCTTTGACCACGATTGTGCCATCAGCTGGACCATGCAAACCCTGCACCAGAGCACCACAACCACACTCACTGCCTTCAAACTTGTCTGACACAGCAGTGCCACGTGTTATGGCGTAGAACTAGTCTATGGGGTTTCCTTGGCTGTCGTCTTCACAGCAATAGATCTTCAGGTGTTCCTTCCATGATGGGTGAGAGAACCAGCAATCATCAGATTAGTAGATCAAAAAGTATTTGCACCGTTCTGGAACCTCATGGGCCAGAGAGTAAGCAGTAATTCAGGATGTGTCTTAAAAACAACATGAATGGTGAGCCTTCAGAAAAACTCCTTTGGGGGCAGGGTGTCAGGTATACTTTCTACGTTCCCTGAGGTGAGATTTATGGAGAAAGACAGGGCACAGGAAGCTAAACCCCAACTGGTCTCAGCCTCTGTTGTTCAAGTCCCTTTTAGCTACATATTCCTCTACAGTTTCTCCTCAAGTTGTCAGCAGCCACAAGAAAGGAATCCTAAGGCACAAACACAGCCAATATTGTTTGACAACTAATCTATAAATTCTGTGAAGAACTTCACACAAGCGGGTTGCTGCCAAAGACCCCGATGTCATATGGAATCCATTGCAATATTGTTGATTATAATTAATTAATTCAGCATTTATGCTGCATTTCAGCCTAGTCCTCGGTGGAGTGCCAAGATGGTTTAGTGTTAGAACCCTATAATAAAGTGAAAAAGAAACTAAATTTCCATTCTGTGTTGCTTCGAAGATTTCAGCAGAATACCTACATTTTCCAGCTTTCCTTCTTTCAGCCCATGGAATTGTGAAACAACAGCAAAAAGGTGCTTCAGTCGGTTCCGGAACAGAGGGGGAGCCTGCCTTCTCTCTGGATTATTTCTAGTCTTCCGGGTGTTCACTGAGGACTCAAAGACAGAGTACTGAATGGACTTCAGGGGTCCTGAGATAATGAGTAGCTCAACCATTTTGAAATTCCCTTTTAGAATGTTTCCCCCTGCCAGTGCCTCATGTGCCCAGTTGTATCTGTTTGCATGTGTTCCCTGGAAGTCTATTGGAGATGCAATGAAAGGAAAAGGATAGGTGTGTGGGGTCGAATGCGTGTGAGGAAAGGGGGGAAGACAATTCATGGGCCTCCTAGGGTTTCTTAACAGATGCCCGCACACTGGGCAGCATAGTACTACGGAAAGGTATGCTTTCAAGGTTCTGAAGATGAGAAATCAGAAATCCAGATTCCAGCATCACTCTAGCGTCTGTCTCCATCTGAACCCAATGTTCTCCCTGTGTCTTCAACCAGCCTTCTTATAGGGATATGGTCATTGGTTTCAGACCTGCAAAGGCCCTATTTCCAAATGAAGTTACATCGTGGGGTGACCAGTGCACATGAGCTTCAGATCTGACAGTGTTTAACCCAATGAAGCCTAAAAAGAGAAATCATAGATTTGTTTTCACTGTTCATGATTTTTTTTGTTTTAGGATTACAAAGGGGAAATGAGACATTTTTAGCATACTTTTTACACATTTACATTTGGCAAACTTTTTACACATTTACATTTTTAGCACACTTAACCTTCAAAACAGTACATATCATTACAGAATTTGTCGATGAGAAAATGGAGGCACATAGAAAGTAAATAGCTTGCCCAAGGTTACGTAACTAATGAAGAAAAGAGCCAGTACTGATGGATGCTCAAACTCTATCCTCTCGGTCTGCTTGCAGATGCGTGCTCTGAAAGGGTCCGTGTGAAGGATGGAAGTAAGGCGATGGAAAGCCTGCTCTGACTTCAGGTGCATGTTCTCACCTGCTATGCAGCTTCTCTGCTCTTCACTGCAGCGGCGTCAGATGGTTCTGTCTGGGAAGGTCATTATGACCTTGAGCTACCCAGGAATCTGAGCTTTGCAGTTCATGAGGAGTAATGTTGGGGGTTAAGCATTGGTGGATAATGTCCTCTGAGGAGGAGCTAAGAGCCAATTTTGATCCAAATGCCAAATGGGTATATATGTATTCTTTATCCATCAATTTGGCCATTATCTGAAATGACAACTTTTAAATTCATTAGTCCTCGATTCATATAAGTAATATTAATGATTTTTCCCCTTGGAAAGAAATCTGGATGTCTTTGATGTTTTTTATAGAATCTCTGTCACAGAATATTTATAGAGTCACAAATGACTTGTTGTTTGCCCAATAATCAGTTAGGAAAGCACAAAACTGTCTACAAAAATACAGAAAATAATCTGTTATGTACTATTTGGGAACATGGTCATCTGTATTGTGTCATCTCCTGAGGCCAGAGGAGAAAGAGAAGCCCTCTCGGATGTAGAGGGGATTACAACTTTTAGCTTATGAAAGAACATGTCGGATTAGAGCTTTCCTGGTGAACACAGGATCTGGCAAATTGGAACGTACATCTGAGGTGAAGAGATATGGTATAGGACTCTATTATTAGCTGCTGTCAAGCCAGCTCCTTACACACTATGACCCCATGGACAACAGAAATAAATAATCTGTTGGTGGAAATCCTACCACTGTATGTTTCCATCGAGTGACTTCAGAAAGAGATCCCAGCTGTTCTTTCTAATTGGTGTTTGTCTGGAACTCAATGAAAGCCTATTCAGGGTCATAGTAACACAACCTTCCATTAACTGACACATGGTGGTTGGGCATGAGGTACAAGAAGTGAACCTGGATCTTACAGGTAGAAGGAGATGATTCTACCATTTAACTACCAGTGTCCATTAGTTCCTAAGATTAACCCAGTAAGGAATGGAATTATACCTTGGATGGGTGGTTGCAGGAAGTAGTTTCTCTCTACCAGAGAAGTGATGAAGACAGTGGCTGGACTTCCATGAAATCATTCACAGAATGTCTGCATATCCCTTGTATAGAATTGCAGAACCAAATCAAGAAACAGAGGCAGGATCCTGCAGATGGACTGAAACAATAGTCTCTCGTAATGTGAGCTATCGTATCTAGAATATGATAGCAAGACTCGCCCAGACTGTACCAGGCAGTGAGGATTGGCCTTTTCTGAAGCTGCCTGAGCATTGTGGGCACATGAGTTTGAAGGTGAAGAGCACAGGCCTGGCAACCACACTGAACCAAAGAAGCAAGCAGGTATGGCTACAGCTCTGTCAGAAGGTCAGAAGGACCTTGCCCCTGAAGTCCATCTCTCCGTTGAAAGGGAAATCCGTTTACTGTGTTAAAGGATCACCCAGTGATGGTTGAGGTTTTGTGTTAATTGGGAGGAGCCAGGATTCTCAGTGTTTGACAGTTATCCATTGCCATTGTCTTGATTTTGACTCATAACAACCCCATCGAACAGAGCTGAACTCCCCTTTTTGGTTTCTGAGGCTAGAAATGTTAGAGTAGAAAGTCACTGTTTCCTCCCAAGAAATGACTGGTGGATTCAAACTTCTGACCTTGCAGTTAGTAGCCTTACTCATAACCCACTGTGTGACCTGGACTCCAATTTGGCCATTAAGGCCTAGTAAGTCCATGGTGTGCTCTCCCACAAAGCAATCACATTCGTAGTGGAACCTGTGATGAACATCCTCTCAGTTGCAAGATTGGGGTGATTTATACAACCTTACTCAGATCACAGTACTGAACCCATAAACTAGAAGGAAGTTTCGTCAGAGGTGTGGCTTTCTTTCACTAGAAGTGGACATGTTGGAAAAGCTTGTTTTCCTTTTTTTGCTTGGTCCAGATCCTGCTTCTGGCTCACTGACATTCAATTAGTGGGACTTGAGACAGTGGCCTACTATACTGCCTGCCAATCCTAGGAGTCATCAACAACCTGCCCTCTGACCTGCCAAGCTTGTATTAATTTGTCTCTATAGCCACAAGCTTGACCTGGTGACCATGGATTCACTGACCTCTGTAGTCATGTATCATTGACTTTTATCTCTAGAGGACCGAGCCTAAGACAAAACCTAACTTCACATTTATACAGGTACTGTTCTAAGAATGAGATATTTCAAAATCACACAATTACAGTGTAAAAGCAGTACCTGGAAGTGGACAGTTCCATAATATGAGGGCAGTTTAGCTAGAAAGAAAAGTTTAAAATACCTGTTCTGGTATTCTAATAGGCCTACATTATCATATATATATATATATATAAAATGTCATCTTTATAGAAAATAACAGTTTGAAGCAACCAATAGGAAATTGAATAGTGTGACTCTCTTAGACAAACAGAACCGGTCTGAGTCCTAGGATACAATTTTAAAGTACACGCTGGGTCTCAGCAAATGCAGTAAGGTTTCTGAAGGTAAGGAAAAAGGCACTAAAATTAAAAACTGATAAATATGTCAAGAAGAGGCAGACTTTTAGGACAATTATGGATAAATGAACATCTTTAGATCAGTTCTTAATGTTCCATTCTTGTTCTTTATTTGAATTGGATCCTTATTGAAGTTTCTTCAGATTTTCACCAAGTCTTTGCAACACCGGAGAAGCTGGCTTTGCGAAGCCAATCTAATAAAATACATAACTGCTTCATCCAACATCCACTGGAACAAATTGTCTTAACTGCCCTTTGCATGTTAGCAGGGCTTCATTCCCCAAGGAATACTGCCCTCATTTAGAACCCAAGTGGCAAAGAAAAGAAACGTGCAAAGGGGGTCAGGCAACATTGGCATGCTTTATTTCAAAATATGTCTGGACGTGAGCACAGAGAAGATCTTTTAATTTTCTTTTCATGGCTAAGATAATATATGAGGGGAATTCAAAAATTGTACAGACATTTTCTATTCTATTTTAATTCTACTTTCCCATGAACTTTTTTTAATCACCCTCACAGGTGCTTGAGAGAATGGCTGAGCCCTGCATCATCGCTCCGTATCACAAGGCTCTCCTTACACACATACTTGGTAGAATGAGTAAGGCTAGATTAGTTTCTTGAAATGCTGTTACTATCTCGATACGGTCTAATGAAAACACTAAGGAATGCTGTTAATTGTAAAAGAATGCTAAAAGAGATACTAAAAGATATTGAATCCAGTCATTTTTCTCTTTAACCAAAATAGGAAACCAAGGCACAGCAGGATTAAATCAACCACTACAGTTCACATAGTTAGTGACGAAAGGAACCATGTTCCTAATTAGTTCTGTCTCCCTTTCCTGGGTGCTTTATGTAATTATTGAAGTGAGTCATGCAAAGCCTTCACGTTCTCTGTGTTAGGCTGGCTTGTCTAGAAAAACGAAACCAGGAACACTCATATTTGTAGAAGAAATAATTTTATATCAATATGTCAAAAATTAGTTTTATATCAAGAAAGTGTCCCAGCCCAGTACTACTCAAGCCCTCTTCAGACTCACATAGCTGCAGGCCAATGAAACCAAACAGTGAAGTGGGGAACAGGGAGCTAACAGGCCGGTGGATACAAAATCACGTGGATCCAAGATCAGTGGGAGCATGCCAGGCACCGTCAGCTCCCAGGGCCAGTCGCCACACGGGGCCACCACTGGAGGCAGGCTCAGAAGCCAAGCCAGGAGGAAAGTGAAGGCAATGAGATAGGAAAGAGACAGAGGTCCTCAGTGTCTCTCTTATCGAAATGCCATACCCCAAGGAGGTGTCATCCGAGTCTGACTGATAGGTCGGACTCGACTCCAGCACTGTCATCAGGCAGACATGGATGTAAAATCTAACCACGACCGTATCCTGAGTCCATATTCCTGGCAGCTTTATAGCCAATGCATATCACCTCTAAACTGCCAGCCTCGCAAGTCCACAAACACCCACTATGGGCTAGAAAATCTTGTCCCTGAATCGAAGACTTTCCTTACCTTTCTCTGTTCAAATGTTTTCCTGTGTTCAGAAAAGGCCACAATCTCAGAATCTTTTTAATGAGCAACTAACTGTAGTCATAAGAACAGTATTAGCTGCAGTCATTTATCATGTTTGCCTAATTTTACTTCTGTTCTATAGCTTATGATCAAACAACTGTAAAGTTTGGGAAGTCGTGTTTTTTTGTGGGTGTATTTCTTCTCAACAACACTCATCATTCCAGTCACACTAGTTAAGATTTATTGTAACTAATGAAGACACTTATATTGTCAGATAACATAAATGAATGAATAAAATGAATACTAGTAGGTTGTGGATTCGTTCCAGTGCAAACCTAAACAAAACCTTTAAATTGCATAAATTCTAAAATTGTATTATGAAAAGGTCACCTTATTTTAGGGGATAAAACTAAGATTATTGTATATTTTCTATCATTTGTGTGTGTAAAGATGTTAAAATGGGTATAAGTAGTGAATGGCTTTAAGGGAAATCATCTGAGATGAAAATGTTAAGAAACTAAGTAAAAGCCAAGTTCTATGCACAGCATAGTTGAGCTGGAGATCCAAGACTCTTGGTTCTTTCTGCTCTGTTCTCCCAACACGTCCAAATTACCTTAATAAATGGTTCTTTACAAAAAGTAACATCATAGCATCCTTCGTATGCTTTGGAATCTAATCACTATGTGATTATAAATATTAGTGATCCATTGCCAGTGTCCTTTCTTAGACCCATGGTCCTGCATATAGACAGATTCCAGATGGATGGGGATATCATCAGCTTTACTGATTTGGCCAAAGCTCATAGCTTACGTTCTGCATTTTAATAAAGACTCTACAGTTACCTAGGACAAAGTCCTGTCATAATGTAAGATGGAAATCAGCTGGATATATATTTCCACACACCACTTAGATGAACTAGAGCCAAAGAGCATAGTAAATATCCTTACATGATGCAGCAGTTCCCTTCCATAACGATTCCAGTCTTGGATTTCCTCTGGGTGTGTTCTACTATGTCCCATTGGTTTACTATGAGTTGGAATTGACTCGATGGCAATGAATTTACAAGTCATCCACCACTTTATTCAGCAAGGTGGCTCCCGGGAAAAAAGAAAATAGTTGTTGAAGAAAAAAAAGGAAAATGCATCCGATAGAACAGAACTGTTGGTTGTGTCAGGTAGATTCCAACTCATGATGTCCTAGGTGTCCTTATGTGTTATACAGAAAAATTGCTACGGAAGGTTTTCTTGAGTCTAATTTTAATAGAAGCGGATTTCCAGCTATTTTCTTTCATGGTAGTTTTGATTAGCCAATCTTTAACTGATTAATGTCTAATCCATTCTGAATTACAGAAGTCCAATGTACAACAACAATCCCCGCCCCCTAAAAAAAAACAGTACCTACCCCTACACCATTTTATGAGTCCAGGCTGTGTGGGGCAATTGTTATTGTCACTGTGTCATTCTGTCTCATTGCTCTTTTTTGTGACTCTGCTTTATCAAGCACAATGCCTTTCTCCAGGGTCTCGCCTACGCTGATGGCACATCCAAAGAAAACAACACAAAGTCTCATCATCCTTGATTCTGGATAGATTTCTGAATGTACTCCTTCCAAAACAAATTTGTATATTCTCGTAGCAGTGCATAGTGCACTTATAATTATTCACCAACATTGTAATTCACATATACCAACTCTTCTTTTATATTCCTTATTCATTGTCCAAGTTTTGAATGCATCTAAGGAGATTGAAAATACACGGCTCAAGTTAAGCACACCATAACACTGCAGCTTTGTTTTTCAGTGCTCTGAAGTGATCTTGTGCTGCAGATTTGTCCAGTATAAAGCATTGTTTAATTTATTTACTACTGCTTTCATAGATCCAAGTAGATAATTGTACATCCAAGTAAAATAAAATTCTCAATAACTACAAACGTTTTCCCATTTACTATAATCTTGCTTATTAGTTGAGTTGTGAGGAATTTTATTTTCTTTAAATTGAGATGTAATCCATACAGAAAGTTGTAATCTTGGATCTATATGTTTCTAGTCTTCTCCAATTTCTGCAAGCAAAATTTTGGCATCTGCATATCAAAAGTTGCTAATTAACGTCTCTCCAATCTTGATACTATGCTCTTCATGTAGGCCAGGTTAGCACATCATTTACGAAGCACATAGATTGAACTGTTGGTATTGTTGTTAGGTACCCTCGGATCAGTTCCAGTCCATAATGAACTATGAACAGCAGAACCAAGAACTCCCTGGTCCTGTGCCTTACACACAATTGTTCTGTGCTTGAGCCCAGTGTTGCAGATATCGTGTCAATCCATCTCCTGGGGGCTTTCCTCTCCTTCACCTCCCCTCCACTTTAGAAAACATGATGTCCTTCTCCAGGGAATGGTCTCCCCTGACAACATGACCAAAGTATTTAAGATAAAGACTTGCCAATCCTTACCTCTAAAGAGGCCTCTGGCCTTACTTCCAAGAGATTATTTTGTCCATTTGGTAGTTCATGGTACTTTCAAGATTCTTCTCCAGCAGGACAATTCAAATACATCAATTCTCCTTTGGTCTTCTTTATTCAATATCCAACCTTCACATGCATATGAGGCAATTGAAATCACCATGGCTTGGGACAGGCACATATTAGCGTTCAAAGTAACATCCTCACTTTTCAATACTCTAAAGAGGTGTTGTGCAGGAGATTTACCTAATGCAATTCATCTTTTGACGCTTGACTGCTGCTTCCATGAACGTTGATTGAGGATTCAAGCAGGACAAGATCCCTAACAACATCTATCTTTTCTCCATTTATCATGATGTTACAAATTGGTGCAATTGTGAGGATCTGGGTCTTCTTTACATTGGATTGTAATAATCTATACTGAAGTCTACATTTCTTGATCTTTATAAGCAAGTGCTTCAAGTATTCTGCCAAATGCCACGTTCTTCTTCAGATAATCCAGCTTCTCTCATTATTTGCTTAACAAACAGATTGACTAAGTCTGGTGAGAGGACACAACCCAGTTACACACATTTCCTGATTTTAAACCAGGCAGGGTCCCCTTGTTCTATTCATACAACTGTCTCTTGATCCATGTACACATTGAATTGCCATAACTGGATAAAAAGATAAAATTGTATGTACTTCTCCAGATTTTGAACCACCCTGTGTCCCATGTTTCTTTTCAAATGACAGCCATTTGTTAGGTGCACAGGTTCTGCATGAGCACAATAAAGTGCTCTGAGATTGCTATTCCTCGCAATGTCAGTCATAGTTTGTTAAGATTCACACAGTCTTTTCATAGTCTATGAGACCCAGGTTATTGTCCTTGTGGTATTCTCTGCTTTTACGCAAAATGCATTTGACATTAACAATGGTGCTTTGATTATATATCCTCTTCTGAATTTGGCTTGGATTTTTGGAGTTCTTGATTTTTAAATACTATTATTTTATCCATCTTCCCTAAATTTATCACCTCTTCCCAACACAAGGAGATGTCCCAAACCCTTTTCCTCTAGCATCTCAACATGTGTTCTGAATTGCCATCATGTGTTTAAGTTGGAGCATTTCTATCACACACAGTTAAAAGATCAAATGGCCTGTGGCACTTGTAAATGATGCTAGATGGCACTGCAGGTGATTTCATTTAAAACAGTGCTTCTTTAATTTAGTGGGGGAAAATCAACTCAGTCTTAAATAAATATATTTTCAAAGAAAAGAGAATATTGTTATTGAGTCAGTTCTGACTCAGAACAACATGTTCAACAGGGAAAAAACAAAACAAAACAACCCACCACCCAGTATTATGCCATCCAACAAAACTATTCTTATGCTTGAACTTGTTCTTGCAGTCCCTGTGTCAATCCATCTCGTTGAGAGATTTCCTCTTTTTCGCTGGCCCTCTACAAAGCATCCACCAGTTGTCTGTTATTTTGTTGTCCTGTCACTAGTATTTCAAATACCTGCATGATTATCCAAGGCGAATAGGTTTTAGCACAGTTTCCAGAACTAAGAATAGACTAGACTATGAAGTAAATATGATGTCCACTTCAGCCTAATTTCTATCAACAATAGGAAATCCTCTGGATAGCATCAAAAATTACTATTTATAAATATATTGGCATAAAATGTAAAATCACACATCCATGTATCCCATCAAACCAATATATTCCTACCATTATCTTTCTCAAACCCATTCAGCTTGTGTATCTAGCCATAGAGCGTCTCATATATTGAAGTTATTGTAGGAGTATGTGCATAACTGCCTCTGTTGCCTCTAAGTTTTACACTCCTTCCTGTGTTCTCCTGCCACCATTATTTTTTGCTGAATTATTTTTTGTATATTGCCTTTCCCTTCAATCAAATTAGCGTGTTTCTATCCTCTTTTCAGTAATTTACATTCCTTTCACCTCTCATCCCTGATAACCAACATGTATGTATTTATTTATTTAAAAATCATTTTATTAGCGGCTCTTACAGCTCTTATCACAATCCATACATCATATATCCATGTGTCAAGCTTATTAGTACATATGTTGCCATCATCATTTTCAAAACATTTTCTTTCTACTTTAGCCCTTGATATCAGCTCCCCCACACACTTTTTTCCCCTCCACCTTCCCCCTCCCTCATGAACCCTTGATAATTTATAAATTATTGTTTTTTTGTTTTTTGGGGGGGTTATGTCTTATGTCAACTGCTGTCTCCCTTCACCCACTTTTCTGTTATCTGTCTCCCTGGGAGTGGGTTATATGACAATCATTGTGATCCCCCTTCATCCCCCTTCCCTTACTCTCCTCGTATCACTATTCTCGTTATTGGTTCTTAGGGCTTTATCTGTCCTGGATTCCCTGTCTTTCGAGCTCTTATCTGTAGCGGTGTACATGTTCTGGTCTAGTCAGATCTGTAAGGTAGCGCTGGGGTCATGATAGTGTGTGTGTGTGTGTGTGTGTGTGTGTGTGTGTGTGTGTAGTGGGAGAGTATTTTATTGGTACTATACTGCACCCTGATTGGTTCATCTCTTCCTTGTGACCCTTCTGAAAGGGGTTGTCCAATTGACTGCTGATGGGCTTTAGGTCTCTACTCTGTCCTCCCCACTCATTCACATTGATGCGATTTTTTGGTTTTGGTTTTGGTCTTTGATGCCTGAAACCTGATCCCATCTGTGATACGTAGGTTTGTTGTGCCAACGTGGCCAAGAACACATGTGAGATTGGTTGAAGGGTGGAGAGATAAATAGCTCGGCGAGCCTTGCCTCTCTTTCTCTTGCTCTTTGATCATCGGAACAGTGTGTGGCTGCCTTGCTTGTTTTGTGCCTCCATTTGCAAGCTACGCTATCTATGGGACACCTACCCATGGACTGAGTCACTGTAACTTGAGGTACCTTCAAGACTTGCTTCACCACACTACTGGAAGGTACATGTCTTGAGCTAAGGACTGTCGGACAGTGTCATCTGGTTGACTGTTAGTGACCTGCTTGCCGTTTGCTGCCTGTGGCCAGATAACCTGAATTGCTCCACAGAGGACTACCCTGAGGCCCTCGAGACTTGAAGGACTGCTGGTGTACTAGCTGTCTGATGAAAGTGAGTTTCACTGAGCCATTTGTACTGCTTTTTAGATTAGTTAACTATTTATTTCTTATGCTATCTATCTATATAAATATATACAAAATTATTAGTGTCTTGGTTTTGTTTCTCTAGAGATCACTGTCTAACGCATTGGTTCCAGGAGTGCTTCTAGGCCTTTGTCTGATGTATCATTGCTAAAGATCTTTTCCCAGTCTGTGGACTCTTTTATTATTCTCTTGGAGAATTATTTCGATGTACACAGATGTTTTATCTCCAGTATATCCCATTTGTCAATTTGTGCCTCCTCTGTGTTTGAGTCCTTCACTCTTTCTGATAGTCTATATGTCCCCTGTGCCAAAGTTCTCAAGTTGGTCCCAATCCCTTCATTGATGGCCCTAATAGTTTGGAGTTTAACTTGAAGGTCATGATCCACCTTGAGTTTATTCTTGGGCACGGAGTGAGATACGGGTCTTGCTTGATTTTTCTGCAGGTAGATATCCATTTTTTCCAGCACCTCTTGTTGAAGAGGGTATCCACTTTCCATTTGATATTTTGGGGGCTCTTATCAAAGACCTGTTGTCTGTATCATGATGATTTTATTTCTGGGTTTTCAGTTCTTTTCCATTGGTCTGATTATCTGTCATTATACCAATACCATGTGGTTTTGACAACTGGGGCTGTATGATATGTGCTAAAGTCAGGTAAAGCAAGTGCTCCCACTGCGTCCTTCTTCGTTAGTCCTCTGCTAACTCTGGGCTTCTTCTCTCTCCATATGAAGTTGATAATCAATTTTTCCACATTTTGAAGAAAGATTAAGGTAATTGTATCAGGATTGCGTTAAACGTATTTGGTGCCTGAGCTCTCTCTGGGACACTCATAGGAATGTTTCTTCAAACTGCTTGCAGCTAATTGCACTTTGGGATTGGCCTACCACTTTATCCTCCTGTGGGTTCACTATTTCCCTAGTCAACCAGTATCTGTTACTTGGAGGGCAACTTGGATGGTACTATCAGGGGATGATGGTGGGGTGATTATGGAGCTGTGAGGATGGTGCTGCACTCTCGTGATCTCACAAGTAGACATGATGGTGTGACACATGGCAGCTTGAGGAGCCACAGAGGGAATGCAGGCATGACTGCTGCAATGGCAGTACTACAGAAGGCAGGTGGGTGTGCCTGCTTTGATGTAGACCACCACAAATGGTGGTCGGAATCGCCCTGGTCAGGAAACACCCAACACCACTGGTATAAGATGACATAACAGAGACGACAGATGGATGCAATGAGCCTGAATATCAATGGATTGATCTCAGGCATTAAGATCACAGTCAGCTAGATCGCCACAGAGGTTTCTGAAGCAGTGTAGAGTGCTGGAGAGTGTTGGCTGAGCTGCCATAGGCCATTTGAGGAACTACAGCAGGTGGGAGGAAGTACACTCAGTCATATGAGACCACATAGGATGGGTGGGAGCTTCCCTAGCCACATAAACAGTACTTGCTGCGGAAGAAGATGGGCATGAATTCCTTTACCAAGTGTTTAGCACTGCAGAGGGCAGGTGGGGGGGTGGGATTTCCCCTGGCAGGAGGTGTGTTGAATTTTCCCCAGAGGAAGATGGATGGGATATCCCCAGCCATGTGTTAAGACTGCAGAGGGTGGACAGGATGGCAGAATTTTCCCCAGAGGAAAGTTTCAGAATTTTCTTCAGAGGAAGGTGGGCAGGATATAGGCACTCCAGAGGGTAGGCAAGCAGTATGTCCTCTGGAGGAAGATGGGCAGGATTTCCCCCTGGAGGAAGGTGTGAGGGCTTTCCCCAGCCTCAGTTATGCTGCAGAGGTTGGAGCTCCACCAGCTGGTTGGAGGGTAGGAAAATTGCCCTAGGCTAAGGGGAGTGGCCAGGAGATGTCAGGGCTGTTTGAGATAAAAGGAAAGAGAAAAAGAAGAAAAGAAGAAAAAAACTGAGCCTGTTGAGACTGTGGGGGGAAAGAGAGAAGAGAGGGAAACAAAAATAAAAATATAGCTAAGCCCCATCCCTGACCATGTGCTGGAGAGGTTTAAAGTCTGCTCTGAGGCTGCGACAAGCTGTGGCTGTGTTGAGATAAAGCCCTTTGGCTGGCTCCAAAGGATCCGGGCTCTGGCTGAGACAGTGGTGGGGCTAAGGTTAAACCCTAGCTGGCCTCTACTGTGGTAAGCCAAACGCCTAATAGATCTGTTCCTACTTATCTTTATGATGCTCTTCCTGTGATCCAGCAGTGTGGAATTTTCCTCTTAGTAACTCTCCTGGGCTGATTTCTTCACAGTCCTTGTGGTATGTGGTTTTCAGTCTCCATTTTGCTGGAAGTCCCTATTGGCCAATTTTAATAAAATGACCATATAGTTTACTATGCCAGGAATAATAGATTCAAGAATAATGGTGTTACATTCACCATGCATTGACCATTATTGGTGATTGTAAAGTAAAACTTAGAAACAAAGAGGAAAGGACAGTGGCTGAGAAATAAAATCTTGGTGATAGAAACAAAGCTTGAGATCACACTATAGAATTTTGCAACTTCAATATCTTCTTCATTGTAAATAACTTTTTCCAACATCATAAGTGATGACTGTTCACATACACCTTCCAGATCAAAACCACAGGATTCAAATTGACTACATATGTCATAATAGATGAAGGAGACGCTCATTCTCAGCAACCATAGCAAGTTAAGAGGAGAACTGTAGATCGGATCACCAAGTGCTCTATAAATTCAGATAGAAGTTGAAGAAAATCAAAAGAAGTTCACGAAAGCCAAAATATTACCTTGAGTACATCCCTCCTGAATTTGAGAATATTTAAAGAATAAATTTGAATCATTGAACAACGATAAGTGAAAACCTGATGAACTGTGAGATGACATCAAGAACATCACATATGAAGTAAACTAAAGGTGACTAAAAGGAAACGGAAAACAGATCAAATGGGGATGTTGTAAGAGTCCTTGAAGTTGGATTTTAAAAGAAGATTAGCTAAAACAAATGTAGAAAGAAAGCAAAATATTTGAAAATAAAATTTCAAAGGGGAGATCAAGAACACAAAATAAAATATTATAATGAAATGTGCAAAGATCTGGAGTTAGAAAGAAGAAAAGGAAGAGCATGTGCAACATGTCAAGATGAGAAACTAAACAAAAAAGTCAAGCCTTGCTTGCTTTGCAATATTGAAGCAATCTATCGGCAAAATATTGACTGATGCTGGACGCATCAGAAGATACCAAGCGGAATAGATAGAGTCAGGGTACCAAAAATAAGTTGTCAACATTGTAATATTTCAAAGGTAGCTTATGATCAAGAACTGATGGCATGGAAAGAAAAACAGTCCAAGCACTGAAGACATTAGAGGGGAGTGGGGTTGGGAAAGGCTACAGAAATTGACAGATTACCAGCTAAAATATTTCAGAAATCAGATGAAGCACAAAGACAGCTATCTGGCCAAGTGACTGGATGATCCACATGTGTGCTATCTAAAGAAAGATGACCCCCTACAATGCAGAAAATATTCAACAGTATCACTAATAGCACATGAAGGTAGGTGAAACTGTGCTGAATACAATTACAAAATTTGTAGCAGTATGTGGACAAGGAACTGCAAAAAATTCCAGCTGTACTCAGAAAAACATATGGCAGGAGGGATGCCATTGCTGATAGCAGATAAATATTGGCTGAATGAAAAAAAAATTAGAAAAATGTTTACTTTTGCTTTATTGACTATGCAAATACATTTTACTGCATGGATTTTAATAAGCTGTGGATAACACTGAGAAGAATGGGAATTCTAGAACACTGTTGTGCTGATGCAGAATCTGTGCATGTAATAACAAGCAGTTTTTTCAACAGAACAATGGAGTGATTTAAAATCAGGAAGGGGATATGTCACAGATGAATCCTTTTGCTATACTTGATCAATGAGTATGCTGAGAAATGTATCAAAAAAGCTGGATTGTATGAAGAAGAATATGGCATCAGGATTGAAGGGAATTTCACTAATGACACACGCAGTTTGCTCCAAGTGAGGAAGACTTGAAGTATTTGCTAATGAAGATCAACGTCTGCACCTTTCCTATGGATTAAGACTCATTGTAAAGAAAAAAAAACCAGCCCAATAGACATCATCATGATAAATGTAGAAAAGATTTAAGAGGTCAAGGGTTTAATCTATTTGGGTCTACAGTTAATACTCAGGGAAGCAGTAGTGAAGAAATCACATGAATGGTTGCATTGGGTAACTGTTGCATAAGAAACCTTTGAAATATTAAAGTAAGGATGACACTTCGAAGACTAAGGTTACTTGACCCAAGCTGTGGTATTTTCAATTGCGTTCTCAAAGTGAAAGATGGATAAAGAATGAAAAAAACACAGCAGAAAAACGGATGCATTTGAATGGTGGTGCTGACAAAGAATATTCTACAGTTCGCTATCAGAAGAACAAACAAATCTATGTTGGAAGAAGTATAACAGAAATGCTCCTTACAAGTGAGGATAGGAAGAATGCCTGCCACATACTTGGGACATAGTATCGGGAGAGACCAGTTCCGGGAAGCCTACATCATTCTTGATCCAATAGAAGGTCAGTGGTAAAGAGGAAGATGCTCAAGGAGATGGACTGACATAGTGACTGAAACAACAGACCCAAAATAACAGTCATGGTGAAGATGTTGCCAGGTTGATCAGTAGTTTGTCTTGTTGTACGAGACAAAGGATACTGTGAGACACAACTGACTTAATAGCACCTGACAGTGAGTCAGAATTGGCTTGACAGCAGCGGATATTGCATAAGGATCACCAAAATTTCTTCTTGTGGTTGTGGCCTATCCAAATGTCTTCTTTAGTGAAGTGTCTATTCAGGACTTCTGTCTATTGGTCTATTTTTTGTGATGTGTTCAAATTTTTCTTATTACCCTTGGTAATATGATTCCCACTGACTTTTATAATATGCTTCCTGCTATTTTTTTATATGAGCTATTGATTCTTAACAACCTATCCTCTGTGATTGCCAAACACCTTCACTAATTTCAATAAAAATCTCTCAATATTCAAAGTTCACCTATTAACTTTTTTCAGCCATATCTTTAAACTCATTATTGCATCTCTCATTTATTTCAAGTCCTATTTAGGCATCTTGATAGGCAGCACTTTCAGACACACACACATATAAATGCACAAACTCACCACAACAGCAATTAAACCCTACATCTCTCAGTCACCCAATTTCATCTGGTACCACATACATGCTAGATACACAAATATTTTCATTATCTGGTACCACATACATGATACCTACACAAATACTTTCTTACTTAGTTAGCACTGCTGTAACACAAACACCACACGAACAGAAGCCTTCAACAGACATAAATCTATTTTCTCACAATTTATGAGGCTCAAAGTTAAAACGCACAGTGGCAGCTCAAGGGGGAAACTTAAGCTAAAAGTCTGGCTCTCGGGAAAGGTTTTGTTATTTTTTCCTCTGTTGGCTCAAGATTTCTTAATTCCTTGCCTCTTTTCCGCATCCATACATCTGACATTGTTTGGAATACACACGAGAAATTTGGAAAATAAATAAGAAAGACCAAAGCACAATGGATTCATTTGAATTTTGATGTTTGCCAAGAAGATTGAATATACTGTGGGCTACCAGAAGAAGAAGAAACATCTGATGGAAAAGTACATCTAAAAGTCAAAGATGGTAAAAGTTGTTCTCATGGTCTTTGCACATCTATCAGGAGCAATCAATCTCTATATAAGGTAATCATGTTGCTAAAAAAAAAGAGTGACAAGAGGAAGATCTTCAATGAAATTAATTGACACAGTGGCTGCAACCAACCATGGGTTTAGACATAGCAATGAATGAGGGGGTGGCCCGAGACCACTTTGATGAAACAGATCATTGGCACCAAACAACATCATATTGACAAAATCCCATTACAATTGATTTAGACCAGTGGTCCTCAACCTTCCTAATGCAGCCACCCTTCAATACAGTTCCTCATGTTGCAGTGACGCCCCCAACCATAACATTATTTTCATTGCTACTTCATAACTGTAATTTTGCTACTGTTATGAATCATAATGTAAATATCTGATATGCGGGATGTATTTTTGTTGTTATAAGTTGAACATAATTAAACAGATTAATCACAAAACAATAAGTAATTATATATTGTGAAATATTTCTGTGTTTACTGATGGTCTCAGGTGACCCCTGTAAAAGGGTCGTTTGACCCCCAAAGGGTTGAGGACTACTGCATTAGACACTGGACAATAGTAATCTTTTAAATTCTATCACAGCTTATGAAATGAGAATCTTTGGCCAGCGTAACACTCAAGGCTGTATTCATTCAATTCCACATGCATGAATGTGTGAGAACAGATACTACCTCACACTGAGACCTCCCTTGGTTTGCTGCACCGTTCATTCTAGACTACTCTGGAAACCCAAAGCCTAAAATTATCCACAACATAATCTGCCAGAATGAAAAACAAATAGAAAAGCACCTCCCTTTCCCTGGAATGATAGGACCTTTTCTTTCAAGGCAAACTTCTGATTGGCCCTTCTGGACTATGATGCGATGCGTGAGGTAAATTCTTCAGCAGGCAGAAGCTGTATCAGGAGTTTTCCGACATTTCTGTCTCCCTTAGGATTTGCTACACCAGGGCTGCCACTTTGGATGAGTTCCCAGAGACATGGTTTCAGTTATCAAAAAATGTACTCCTCTACTCCATTGGGAAAGATAAAATTCTCCAATTTAACGTCATATCTTGTGTTGATGATAGCTGGAACAGATATTTTTCTGAATGCAAAATAAAGTCCACTAATCACTCACTTCAACTTGACATGAATCCTTTCAAATTTCTATCTTAATTTAAAACACATTTCTGGATGTCACTAAAACTTCAGTATTTGGGGTTTTATGAGACACTGAAAGCTTCAAACTTCTGTGGAGCATCTCTTCTTCTGCCATTTCAGGGGCACAGCTGAAATGCTGGCAAGGGTCAGAGCAATGGATTTCATGGATTCTTCTGTGAAAGATTTCAAGGGAGATTCTTCTCTCAAATATTTGAAACACTGAAATATCTTTTAACCAGAATAAGATCTGCGTATATAACATGAAATGATAAGCTAGTCCATATTTCTATAATATCTTATTAAAGGAAATATGTGATGTAGTATAAGTTGATAATTCTGTAGTTAAAACACATTTCAGACAAAAAAATATGTTGTATAGCTGATGTTTGAAAGTTCTTGGGTGGTTCATATGGTTTGCATTTGAATATTAATATAAAGCTTAGTGATTCAAATTCACCCAGCAGCACCACAGAAGAAAGTCCTGATAATCTGCTTCCATAAATATTACAGCCTAGAAAGCTCTATGGAGCAATTCTGCTCTGTAACACATGGAATTGCAATGAATTAGAATTGCCTTGAAAACAATAACTTCTGTGTTGTTTTTATCTGATTTATGAATAGTAGTGGAATCTTATAATTTTTTGAAAGTTTATTATTTCATTGATTCCTCAAACTCAAGTTCTTAGTAGAACTAGTGATTTTCACCTCAAATAATAGCCATTACCTTTAAAAATAACTAAAAGAATACTGGTGGTACAATGACTAAAAGCTCAGCTACTGTGTTAAACAGGGTTCTCTAGAGAAACAAAACCAGGACACTTTTTAGATAGATAGATAGATAGATAGATAGATAGATAGATAGATAGATAGATAGATAGATGATAGATAGATAGATAGATAGATAGATAGATTGATATAGCAAAATGAAATAAACAGCTAATTAGTCCATAGAGCAGTACATATGGCTCAGTTCAACTCACTTCCATGAGATAGTTAATATACTGTCAGTCCTTCAACTCATGAAGGCTGTTGGTTGCAAGTCAAGGAAGCAGACAGCTGAGTCTTGTGTAGAGCAATATAGGCAGCCCAGCCACAGGCAGCAAATAGCAGGGCAGGTCATCAACAGTCAGCCAGATGACAGAGTCTATGACAGTTCCCAGCTCGTGATGTATACACCAGCAGTGTAGTGAGGCAGGTCTCAAAGGAACCTCAAACTATAGCTACACGGTTCATGAGTTGGGTGTACCACAGGTAGTGTAGCTCACAAGTTGAGTCAGAGAACTAACTAAGGCAGCCTCACACTGGTCTGATCATCAGAGAGCAAGAGACAGAAAGGTGAAGCTCACAGAGCCATTTATCTCTTTGCCCTTCAATTAAACTGTAACCTTATTAACCCCACATGTGTCTATTGGCCAGGTTGTCACAATAAACGTACCTGTCACAGCTACCAACCAAAATTTTGTTAAGTATAGTCCATGAATCTGCTCGGTGGGAGAAGACCTAATGATCTACTTCTGGAAAGATTAAGGCCTTGAAAACTGTACAGGTCAATTCTACTCTGTCACATCATGTTGCTAGGAGTCAATATCAACTCAATAGCACCCCAAATGAGCAACGACCAAATAAAACAATGTTTATCTATTTATAGGCATATTAAGGATCCCTAGTGGTGGTGTAGGCATATCATTAGGCTGCTAACTCCAAGATCAATGATTCAAAACTACCACTGCTCTACAGAAGAAAGATAGGGCTATTTGCTCCCATAGGAGTTATAGTCTCAGGAACCCTAGGTAGCATAACTATGAGTTAGAATCAACTAGATTGCAGTGGTAGTTTGTTTGTATACATATTCAA
>NW_022109491.1:33660113-33663682 GCF_000313985.2 Echinops telfairi
TACAAGCAAGAAACAAAATAGAGAGTGTGATGGTTTATTTTATTTAAATGATGTGTGCATTTTTAATGACAATATCTTACTACATACTATGGGTATGCGAACATTTAACCAGTGCTCTATGATAAGGGACTTATACACATTCCAATTATCTGCTAATGTTCATGTTGCCAAAATGAACAGCATACAAAACTTTCCATGTGTCTACTTTGCACATATCTTAGGAAGCCAGGCAATGCTTTGTCTATCCATTCAGCTGTCAATGAACATTTTAGCTTGTTCCCACCTTTTGGCTCCTGAGAGTCGTGCTGTAGTGAACAATAGTGTACAAATGCTGTCTGCATCATACTTCTAGGACACATAGCTAGGAGTGGAATTGCTCAATCACACTGGTTTATTTTTCTGTTTTTGTTTTTTATGGTAAATTTTTATTACCGTGAATGACATTCTTATACTTAATTTTTCCTTTTAACAGTTCATTTTATTTTTTCAAAGAAAATATTCAGGTATATATAATTTACCTTGTGTATAATATCATGGTTTTTATTTTATGAGTCTTTTTTTTTTCACTAGACTGATTCTTCTCTTTCTTGAGTAATACATTGTTTCACAGTTTTTACATTATAACAGTTCCAGTCTTCCTTTATGACAATGCATGTGACTTTGTTGACCTGCCTATTATTATAGAAATTCTGTATCATTTATTGATAGGAACTAAGAATATGTTTTATAAATGTAGGAAAATTGACTTATTTATATTCTTCATATATGTTTTCTATATGTACACATATAGTCTCACTCATTCTTCTTTCAGATTACTTTGGAATCATTCTGACAGGTTCCTAGATTAGAGGGAAAAAACATTTTCATTAAATCTTAAAATTAAAAATCTATTACCAACTTTGGAATAACTAGTGTTCATATCCAGAAATATAGTTCATTTGTATGATTTTTAAAACCTGGTAATACATTTGTAAAAATAGCCCAGATAGAGCCATAGCTGAAGGGAGGGAAGGAAGAAGGGAAAAGGCAAGAAGAAAGCCAGGAGAGAGAGAGGTAGAATATATTCTTGCATATGATCACTCAAGTTTGTCTAGCTATTTAAACGTTGGCCCCACTTTAAATACAAAATACATTACTTACATCTTGATATGAACTAAGAATATGTTTTATAAATTATAATTTATAAATTCAAGACATAAATAAGAATACATTAATTAGCATCACAAAAACAGAACATATAGGGGAAAGCAGGTCAAGAGAGTGTGTGCCTTCATGGTGATTTGGGTTAGGCATTGGGTTGCTAACTGTAAAGTCAGTAGTTCAAACCCACCAGCTGCTCCATGGGAGAAAGATGAGGATGATGTCCCCTCCTCAGGCTTGGAAACCCTAAATAAGATTACTATGAGTCAGAATTGACTCTATTACAGTGGGTGTTTGTATGTAATTTTAATTTATTTTTATACTTATATTTATATTACACAGTAATAGAGACAAGATATATATATATACACACACACACACACACTGGTAAGCATTTAGAATATTAAAATATTTAGAATCTATTATAATATTTAGCAACAGATAGTGACGAATATATTGTACCAATAAAAGAAATTAAGGGGTGAAGGAAGATTCATTGATTTTATAGTGTGGTTAAGGAGCATATCAAGAAACCAAGCAATTATATTTCAGTTATATTTCAGTGTGACATGTACTTGCTGTAATTCTTATGCAAACACAAGGAAGATTCTAAACTAGGATCCAAAATACAAACAAAATAACTAGGAAATGGAAGCAGGAAAAGCATTTCAGTCTGAGGGATGGACATCCAGGAAAACTATGAAATAAGAAATCTTACACAGTTAAGAAGGTAACCCAAGTAAGTAGGTCCTTGTTCATGCCAGAACAGACAGAAGACTGGAAAGGACATGTGGATTGGAGTCATCCCAGATGCAGTGGGAAGACTATCTGTACAGGTTAAATAGGCTTTAATTATGGGAGCAGAATACTCAAATTTTAACTTCAAAACAGATATTTTTACTACTGTTTTGAAAGTGGGGCATAGACTGGAATGAAGAAAACTAAGTGTGTTAGTCTGGGTAGACTAGAGAAACAAATCCATGGACACACATATGTGCATAAGAAAGAGATTATATACGAGAGCAGTTGAACATTGAGAAAACTTCCCAGCCCAGTCAAGATCAATTCCATAAGTCCGATATTAGCCCATATCTATAAAGTCCTCTTCAGACTCACGAAACACATGCAATGATGCTGAATGTAGATCACACCAGTGGGTAGGAAGCCCTTGGGTCCTGTGGCATTGTAAGCATCTCAGCGTGGCCACTCCAATTCCAATGGCTACATCAGGGTAGGTCCATGTGGCACCTCCTCAGGGATGGCTTGCACGAAGTCAGCCGTGTCAGTTGCAATATCTCCCAGGGAGTGGCAGAGAGAGAGTGTTTCTCCTGCCTCCACCAAGGAATTCCAGAATTTACAGGAGAAGGCCATGCCCACACAGATGTTTCATTGGTTATCACCAGATTAACAGACTAGTCTCCACCCCTACACTCTTAATCCTTGAAGTGACACCAGATTAGGTGACTACCACACTAAGCTAGGGTTACAGGGTCAAAGTAAGACATACTGGTGACCTGGACAAGTATAATGACATCAGTGGTGATGGCAAACCTCTTAGTGTTGCTTTTTCTTCTCCACAAATGGTTGCAACTCCACATTCCATGCTTATTGCACATGCATTTGTCTGCAAAAAAAAAAAAAAGAAAAAGGTGGCCTCGCCCCTGCCCCTTCCACAAAGATGCAGAGTATATTCTGCTGAGTATATGGGATGGACTTAGTGACTTGGCCAATGGAAGATAACAGGAGCGACATTCTTGAACTTCCAGAGTTAGGTCATGAGAAGCTGCAAAGATTTTTTGAGAAATTTCTTGGAATGCTCACTTTTGAGGAACTTTCTCTCAGAACCAGGATAAGTTGTGAGAATGCGACGTTAGATGGAGCATGCACGTAGGCTTCTTTACTCATTGCCATACAGTCCATGCTGATTCAGAGTGACCCTGTAGGACAGGGTATAATTTCCCCATTGGGTTTCTGAGAGTTTCATTCTCTGCCACAGGAGCAGACAGTCCAATTTCCCCAGAGAGTCGCGGAAGGTTAAAACTTCTCACCCTGTGGTTAGTGGCTCAGTGGGTAGCCCACTGCACACTAGGGCTCGGTGACAGTGAAATCCTTATAGGATTTTCCAGCCATGCAAGTGAGCCTTCAGATGACTATAGTCCCTGATAACTTCTGATTGCATGACATGTGTGTTAGTCTTGGTACTTTAGAGAAACAAATCCACAGAAACTCATGCATAAGAGAGAGTTTTATATAAAGGTTAAGTGCACATCAAGAAAACATCCCAACCCAGTGCTGCCCAAGCCCACAAGTCCAACATTAGCCCATATGTCTGACACCAATCCACAAAGTCCTCCTCCATCTCACAAAACACACACAATTGTGCCGACTACAGGAAGAAAGCCTAGTCAGTGAACGTGTAGCATCTCAGC
>NW_022109491.1:33664946-33666833 GCF_000313985.2 Echinops telfairi
TAAATGTGTTTCTAATAGAAAGCAATGGGCTTCATTTGGATAAATTATTCTCCTCCTTGATGTTTCAATAGAAAATCATCCAAATGTGTGGTTCTCCCAAGAAAACCTTGATTTTTTCATTCTACAAGAGTTTAAAAAAAAAACAGTTATAAGAAAAAAATGCTGAAATAAGTGAATGTATTTGTAATGTGTCCCTATGTATGTTTTAGTTCTCAGAATAGAGCATTTGATGACTTTATCTTGAATTATTTAAAATGTTCTTCATGAGACAAGGGTCAGCTGAATTGGAGAACAAATACAAATACAAGAACTCTCACCATAAATTAGTTGAACTTACAATAAAACCATGATGTCTTTGAAGTTTCATATTTTGTAAATTTAGGCCAGTTTCATTATTTAATTGATTTTCCATTTAGCATTCCAATTTGAGAGAAATGTTAACCTATATCTAATACAGATTACATATTCTTCATCTAATACATTGGTATTAACATTATTGTCAAATTTGATGCAATTTTTCCTAGTCAAATTAAAAACACACCTCAAAACTGTAGTGTTTTGAGGAAGAGAAGCAACTATAAAGTATGAGCTAAAATTTGCATATCCAATTGTAAAGGCTAATTGCACCCAACAATTAGCCTATAGATGTTTATTCCTAAGAAATTTTCACTTCCTAGGCAGAGCTGAAGATGGTTGTGATTTCTAGAAAAAATGAAATAATTTGAGAATACATAGTTAAAATGTTGGAAATGAATTTATTAATATTTACTGATAACACTTTTATAAACTTATGGAACTGGCAGAATTAAATTATCTCTAAGACAATATCTTATCCTTGAAAACGTCTGGTCTAGGGTAGGAGACAAGTTACATGAAATGATAATACAGTATGGCAAATCTAAACACTAAACTGAATTCTAAGATTTAGGGGAACATAGACAAGAAAATAAACTCGCTCTACCTCAGAAAGCGATGTGGGGTGGGTCAAAAATAAGTGGCATTTTATGACCAGAGATAAGTTTATATTTCCTCTGAAAAAACAGAACCATATAGCTGACAACTTGTTCATTTGCTACAGTTGAATGTACATCAGAAATTTTAAATGAGAACTCGATCCTCCCTCCAGTACCTGCTCTAGCCCGGTCTTTCCCATTTCACTCACATGTAACTCTGCTCCGTTTCTCAGGACAAACTCTTGGATCATTTGACACTTCTTCTTTATTCTCACTCCCACATCCAAGCCATCAGAAAATAGTATTTTCCTACCTTTGCAATGCACCCAAATCTGACAATTTTCATTGCTTCTTTGTTAGCCTAAGGCACTCTCTTCTCTAATGGGAATTATGACACTACTTTTCCATGTTTCTGACTTTGTCTCTTTAAAGCTATTCTCAAAATAGAGACCAGAATTCTAAAGATAAAAGTCACCTAGTTTTACTCTGAATATATCATGAAGATGCTTAACTATATGTTATTGATTATGTAAAGACATTCACCTGTGTGTTTCTTAGCAAATTATAGGCAATAATTGCAAATAATGGCAATTAAAGAACACTGAAGAGCTTGTATATAGATCAAGAGGTAGTCATTAAACAGAGCAAGATGCAATTGCAAGGTTTAAAATCAGGAAATACGTGTCTCAGGATTGTATCCTTTCACCATTTTTATTAAATTTTTATGCTCACCAAATAATCCAGAAGCTGGTGTATATGAAAAACATGATATCAGAATTTATAAGGAACTTGGCAATCAAGCAATCAAATGATGAATTGCATCGGACAATTCTGCTGCAAAATACCTCTGTAAAGTGTCAGATATTACTTTGAAAGTTAAGATGTATGTGATGTTGGGTATTTTAATCACTTCATATGCAAGTGAAGATCAGAG
>NW_022109491.1:33667885-33670284 GCF_000313985.2 Echinops telfairi
CCAGAGGAATATTGTGCCCTGGTTGACTCATCCCTTCCCTGTGACCCCTCTGTTGGGGGATGTTCCATTGTCTACAGATGGGCTTTGGGTCTGCTCCAGCACCCCTCCTTCTCAATAATATGTTTTTGTTTGTTTGTTATGGGTCTTCTGATGCCTGTTACCTGGTCCCGAATGTACCTCATGATCTCACTGGCTGGTGTGCTTCTTCCATGTGGACTTGTTGCTTCAGTGCTGGATGGCCACTTTTTAAACTTCAAGCCTTTAAGACCCTAGATGCTATATCTTTTAATAACTGGGCACCATTCACTTTCTTCACCACATTTGTTTATGCACCCATTTTGTTTCAGAGATTGTACCGGGAGGGTGAACATCACAGAATGCCAGCAGGTTAGAACAAAGTGTTCCTGTATTGAGGGAGGGTATGAACAGAGGCCTGAAGTCCATCCACTATCTCAAAGTATTGGCATATAATTTCAGGAAGAATATACAATTTAGTTGAAAGTGTGAAAATGCAGTGTGCAAAAAAAAAAAATTAAGAAAGTGTATATCTTCCAGTGGGGGATTCACATACCTATACATTTATTTATTTTCCCTCATTCATTCACTCATATACAAAACGTGAAGCGTGAAGAGTAGAATATGGTTTCTGCTCATGTTTGATATAAAAAATAAAGTCAATTGTATCTGGAAATGTACTAAAAGAGTTACATAAATACAAGGCTGTGTAGGTAGAAGTCTATAATTAGACAGTCAATCTAATTTTATTTTCAGGGAAGATATTCAATAAGAAATTATTCTTAATGTGACATTTCATGATAAGGAGCCATAGAAATTCAATGAATTTATTTCTTCTTTTATCTTATGGTTCAGTCCCACTTTTTATTTTGGATCACTATGAAGGAGAATAGAGGAAACAGCACACATCACTAACAATATTATGTTGTAGGCATTATGCCAAGCACTGGGGCTACATGATGAACAGAATAAGATAATCTTAGTCTAACCATCATGATTGCCACGTCTTTGCTGGAGGTTTGTGGTTTAGGAGGGAGCTGATGACCAAGATGAAGAGAAGTGGAAAGATTTGAAAGACAACTTGCAGTCACTTTCTTCACGAGGCATTTGATTCTGTGACTAGAGAAAAGGCACCAATCTCAAAGGACTTTCATGGCTTTAATGTGCCACTAAATGAATCATGAGTCATTTATTGGGATTGGTAAATGGGTGTTAGTAAATGGGGGTAGGATATCAACAAATCTATTTTAAATAAGCCAATTTTTAAGATTTTTGATTAAATTAATAAAAATTGAGGATCATTTTTCTAAGGGCCTGAAGCTAAGAAGAGAAAATGACTTGGTCATATAAGCCAAGAAGACACTAACATACAATAATACATTGTTTTTTTGTTTTGTTTTGTTTTGTTTTTTTAACATTTTATTAGGGGCTCATACAACTGTTATCGCAATCCATACACACATCAATTGTGTAAAGCGCATTTGTACATCATTCTCAAAACATTTTCTCTCCACTTAAACCCCCGACATTAGGTCCTCCAATAATACGTTGTTGAATATCATAGCATTAAGAAAATGTAAGGTAAACATGTAAATATGAAATAGAACAAAAAGAGAGAACACAACAGAGGAAAGAAAAGCGTAGAAGAGAGAAAGGGGGTCAAATAAAAGAAAATAAGAAGGAAGGTGGCAGAAAAGAAAAGAGAAAAAATACGCCCCAGAGGAGTTAAGATATTTAGAGTTTGACTGGCCAAAAAGGGAGTCAGTAAAGAGGAGAGACATCCCTGGCCAGAGCAGAAAGGGGGGAAGAGAAGTAAAAATGTAGTTTCTTGACTTGGTCTGAAGCAGAGGAGCGGGATAATGTGTTTGAACAGTGACTACTTTGATAGAAACAAAGGAAGATGGCTGTCGCGTGTGTGCGTGTGCATGCGTAAGTATTGCTTCTTCATGCTTTCTTTGTGAGGGATTGCCTTGCCATGGCTACACCATCCATAAAGTTTGAAGATAGGTGATGTGCTAAAACTATGGAGCGAGATGGAAGAAGAGAAGGAAGATCAAGAAAGGTAATGATTCACAACGATCTAGTTTCAAGAGGGATAGCACCGCTGCCCAGAAAAGTTTGAGTGTCTATTTGAGATGATCAATGATGGATTCTTCGTGAAATCAATTTTAACTAATGTGATTTTCCACTATCAGAATTCATCCAAAGCCATGTAGGGGCAAAAATAAAGCAATAGTTGGATTAAACCAGGTTGAATTTCTGTCATTTGTGTGTGATGATAAAGATGTCAGAAAATCAAATAGAAGAATTTAAATTGCTGACTATAATGCTATTAAAATTATGAGCTGTGCTCTCAAAAAATGGTGAGTTAGTTAGTTTATTGT
>NW_022109491.1:33670812-33674217 GCF_000313985.2 Echinops telfairi
AAAGTATTGAAATATTAAGTAGGAAACACAAGCTTCCTAAGAGTATACAGGGCATTATTTTGATTTTGTTTGATGTCAATTATTGAATGCCAACTGTTGGCAACCAGGACTCTCAGAAATTGCCAGTGAAAGTATAATGTATACACATCATTTTGGAAAACTTTTTGGCAATCTATATTAAAAAGTCAAAATACACACACTTGCTAGAAACAAGCAATTCTAGAATTGTTGCACTGAAATATGCCCGCACATTTCCACCATAATACACAGGCTTCATAACCACAGTTTCATAACAGCACTATATCTAATAGACTCAGACTTAAAATGTACAAATGGCATGATGATTTCCTGGAATATGGCATACATGCAAGGTGACTTCATAACATTCGTGAAATACATTCCTTTTTGACACTTCCTCATATATATAATCATATACAGCAAATTACAATGGTAGACAAAATATTAATAAATCTTACAAAAATAATGTTGAGTGAAATAAAAAAAATAATTGATGCATTTGAGTTACGGTGTTGCAAGAACAAGCATTATCTATCTTGACAGAAGTACAGCCAGAATGATCCTTTTAAGAAAGGATGGTGAAGCTTAATTCCAAGTACTTTGGGCATATTATTAGGAGAGAGCAGTCCCTGGAAAAGGACATCATGCTTGGCAAAGCAGAAGAGAAGAAACAGAGAGGAAGATTCTCAGTGAGGTGGATTGACACAGTGCTGCACTAAGGGGCTCAAACATATGAACAATTGTGAGAATAACAGAGGACGGAGCAGTGTTTTGTTCAGTTGTCCATATGGTCACTGTGGTTGGAAATGATTGGATGGCTCATAATGATACCAAAATAAACCAATGAAAATAATACGCATTGTGTGATCCCATTATTTTAGAGTTAATACTGATCCATGGTGCTAAAAGTCTGCTGGGAGGGGTGCTGATAGGAGGACTTCTTGAGCTCCAACAGTGTTCTTTTTCTAAAACAATTAATATATGGTCACTTTCCATGTACTGTATGCTTTAATAACAATTAAATTTTTTAAAAATCTTCCAGTGTAGAAAATTATGTCTGGAAAGGAGTATTCCAGCATGCCAACGTGTATAGCACATTTATTGGTGTACTCTATATTTTTATTATATATTTGGTTTCGTGTGGATTTATATATTGTAAATGCATTGCTTTTATTTTTTTTTAAATGTATTGCTTTTATATGCAGAAAAGCAACGACATATTTTGCTTTTTTAAAGTAGTAAATGTGGTTTTCAGAATAATCACTCTAAAATCACTTTCATCTTCTGAAAAAGACTCCACCTCTTCAAATATTTCTGAGACACTTAAATGAAAATGGTCAATTTATATAATTTTACTCAGTTTATCTGCATGCGATCTTAATATTTTTCCTTCATATTCAATTGAGCCTAATACTAAGAACAAACAAACAAACAAATACAAACAAAGCAGCCATTTGCCTACTTCTGACATTAACTTTTAAATAGGACATGAATTATCCATTAAAGCTAAACTAATCTCTTTAAATTCTTTATGATAAACTCATGTTTAAACACCTACTTATATTTCACCACTAATGGAATGGGAGAGGATGCTGCAGAAGCTACTCAATTATTTTTAATCACCTCCTTTTCCCGTGCAAGTCATATCAGTCTCCTTCAGTTTTTTTTCCCCTTAACAGTGCAAGAGTCTATTTAACAAAATGCATGTGGTTTTTGTTGCTGTAATAAAGCTCAAGATGGAATTAAGTTAGTTTAGAGTAATTATGTATTCTGAGATATTCTTAATGGAAATGGAGTAACTTCTAAGTTACTCTAAAAGCTTACAGTTGACAGTTTCCCTTCTCCTCTCACCACACGTGAACAAGGAAAGTAGTTTCCACTTCCCAAGACAGTAAGCCATCTGACCAGATTCATTTGGAGAAAGCTTGCAAAGTAAACATCTAATGGTTATTCAACTATAGAACAGCTAACCCAAACAGCTGTGCTCTAAGCTTACTCAGGGAGAAGAGGAGTGAAGAAAAGAATCCACCGCACAGGAAGAAGTGTAGTGCAGTGGAAGGGGCTTGTAGAGGATGTTCAACGTCCGTGAGGTTGGCCTGTGGTTATTTGTTGGCTAGCCAGTTAGACACCAGGATGTGAGGTTTCTTGAAAAGTCATCAGGCGTCTGCCCACATTTGATCCCAAGAAAGAAAACTACTTCTGGGTACTGGCTCAACTCCATCAGGGTACCTCTGGAATGCCAGCAATCTATGAACTGTGCGATCTCCTCTGTCCCTGCCAAGGGAACCACATCTGTTTTGAATCAGGGATGTCTTTACAGCAAGGAGAAGGAAGAGATAGCAAACGCACAAGCCTCCAGCCCTCCTGTAAAATCGCCAGCACTTCGGGGTTTTTTTTTTTAACAGCAGAACGTTTAACTTTTCCAATCGACAGATGTGTGAAAGGGCAGGCTCAAAAGAAGCCTTGCGTGTTTTGTGAAGCTCCATGGGTAAAGATTATACTCATCTCTCTGATGTAAAAAAAATTAAGTTAAATAAATTCCACAAAGGGTGTTTTGTGTTATTCCACGTGTGATGCTGGCTTTTGTCTTCTATATGGCCTTGATTCCTAAATTAAATGTATTTATTTGATGAAATTCTGTGAACACTACAAAATTCCTCTTGGTTCTAATACAAGAAACTTTCTATCAAATAATCTAATTCAGAAAGAACAACATTAGTTGCATCAGAGAAACGCATTTTGATTTGACCTGAGTGGTTTGAATACACATGTTTTAACAATTTATAAATATCTACCTAATACTGGAGAACAAAGGGTAGTAAGAGAAAGGGGGTGGGGGAGATATATGTGATATTCTTACAATGATATAGCAATGCTTCTACTATGAACATCAGACACTATGAAAGGAATTTTTCTTAATATGTATTTTCTCCTGCTTCAAAATAAATATCACTCTTTAGAGAAGGTCACTGACTTAGAAAATTTTAAAAATGTTTTCGATGGTAATAGAGGTAATAGAGCTTCAAATCCTAGTTTCATTTCCAAATCCACATTCTTACATTACACCACCGCAATGGATGGAAGATCCGAGTATCATGAAAACATGGAGTTTTAAACACATACTCATAAATTCTTTTGCATTCCATCTATCAAAAGTTGGTATCTTTATCTAGGTCTAATTCAATAGAAGTGATGGTGATAGAGTGAATTACTCACAGGGTTACTAACCACCAGTTCAGCAATTCAAACTCACTAGTTGCTCATGGGAGAAAGATGAGGATTTCTGTTCTCATAACTATTTACAGCCTTGGACACCCACAGGGTTTTTGTCCTGTAGGATCCTTATGAGTTGGAGTCAATTGATGACAATGAATGCATTTATGGGGA
>NW_022109491.1:33674599-33685759 GCF_000313985.2 Echinops telfairi
TCAGAAATCCAAGTCATATTCTGAAGAAGGTCTGTCCTAGGGTCCTTCTCTTGGAGAACAAGTTGAAGGCAGTGCTCACATGTCTCGATTAAAAACTCTGACTTGTTCCCGGTCTTTAGTAGAGTACAGAATAATATTGCCAGGAGAAGAGCAGATTGAAGGGGGGATTGACTCCAATTTTATTAGCCTGAGTTGTCTAACTTGATTTAGGTTTTTAAAATAGTTCCCTATATTTCCTCTTTGTATGGATTAGATTGTGCGCTTGATCGTTTAAAAGAAAAAGTACGCAAAATGGGTCAATTTCCAAGACTATCTGGTTTCAGCAGTGGTATCATTGATTAAGCGCATGCATACAGATCCCCTTGATTGTAGCTTTAGCGCTTGCATTTTAACGTGTTGACTCCAGCATTTATGCATACATGTTACACTCCATTCTCAACTGCCTTGGTCACATGATTTTTGTTTTTTTTTTTACATTGAACACTTATGTATAAGTGCATATATTCTAACTATACTAAACAAACAAAAATACTCACTGCTGTCAAGTTAATTCCTAATACTAAAGCCCTTATAGAACAGAGTAAAAACCAAGCTTACTGCCCATGAGTCAATCCTGACTTACAGTGACCTTTGTTTCCAAGACTATACTCTTGGAACTCAGTATGGGAGTTGAAAACCTCATTTTTTCTCTCAAGGATCGACTGGTGATTTCAACTGCTGACCTTGCAGTTAGCAGCCCAATGAGTAACTACCATTGTGTAATTCTATGGTGATAGCTCAGGACTGGGCAGCGCTTCGTTCTCTTGTCCATCGTGTGGCTATAGTCAGTAGCGCCCAACAACAGCAATAACAAGAGAACAGAGCTGAACTGGTCCATAGGGTTTCCAAGGTTGCTGCCACATTTTTCTCCTACTGACTAACTGCAGGATTTGAACCACATAGCTAGCAGTCAAACATTTTACCACTGTACCACCAGGGCTACCCTCCTAAATACGCACTTCATTTTTTACATGCATTTTTACACAGACGCATAACAAATGCCCAGATGAAAAAAATATACTTTTGAAATTCTAATTGTAATTTTCTTGCTACTTCAAGAATAGGGTTAACTCCTCAAATTGCGACAACTAGCCATTCATTCTATGGTTGATTGCAGGATCTAGAGTTAGACTATCAAAGTTCTACTCTCATCTCTACCATTTGCCCAATCCATCTCTGCCTACATGTCTCATCTGTAACATACACATAATTGTATAGCTACCTCATGGATACACAAAATGAGAATCCACATGATGAGATTTAAAAATTCCTGAGCCGTAATAGATTGTCAATAGATGTAAGCCAATTTTAGTATTTGATTCCTTTCCCCCTTATACAATCTCTTACCAGATGGTGCCTGAAGTAAAGTGCTTGCTGAATGGACAGGAAGTAAAAATAGGAGGACTTTGCAGACTTTAACAGAATATAATGTTTCAATGTAATTGCACCATTCAGAGCAAGCAATGTGTCCTGTTTATACGGAAGACAAACGAGGAACTGGACTTTGACTTTGAGCTGTGTGAACGCAGGATGGGAATGCTTCCGTGATCCATTCACATTCAATCACAAGACCAGTGAGGAACAGCGTTTAGGAGCCACGGGAATTGTCACCTGCGACGCGCTGTTCTGTGAAACAGCCGCTCCGTTTGTTTCTCTCTACACAGCTGTTCCTTACACCTTTTAACTGTTTGGCAATACAGCTCTCCGGGGAATGAGGAGTGTGTCAGCTTCCATTGATCTTTAACATAACACAGGAGTGGTGGCCACAATATGCCAGAAAGGATGCGTTCATTGGTCTGGGGAGCACCATTTCTCTTACAGGGAAGAATCTTCTTACAACCACAGGACTAGAGGACTGGACTGCCGGTTAGAACCTTAGGTTCTCATTGAGTCAGGTGGAAACATCCTCTAGCCGAGGAAGAGTTCTAATATCGTGTAAGAGTAAAGTTCACAATCAAGGCCGTCACTAAGAATTTGCTAGAATATCCAGTATTGTTTGATTTTCAAAGCATTGGCAAAACACTTGATGTTAGTCCTTTCATTGATTTAAGCAGATTTGAGCTATGTTTAGCTGGAAATGTTTCCTTATAAAATGTCTGAGGTTCGGAATCCAGTAGACAAGTCCTGGTTTTCTTGTCTAAACCAAGAACCTTTGAACTATGAGATGTATGATAAAATAATTGGCCAGCGTGTTAACATTGTGGAAGTATAATTCCCTGTCTGAGATCTTGCTGCAGGACTTTGCCATCATTTAAAGATTGTTCAGAAATAATGTTTCACCTATAAGTTTGATGGCTGATGACTTTTTAAACGTATACGATTTTTCATTTACATATTTCATGAAGTTACTTCAGACAAACAAGAGACTGTTCAGCAACAGGCTGGTTTTCTTGTTTTCCCACTAAACAGCTACTCATTTTGTGAGACCATGGAATTTAAATCACGGTATCGATCACATCATTAGAATTACATATTGGCATAGAATATTAGCCAGAGGGCATTGCAAACATCATACCATTCTGAGTGTACATGCGAGATAAAGAACAGTTATATTGTTAGAGAGGAGACATCAAGAAAAGACGATAACAAAAAACTTAGAATTGAGTACAACTGCCCTTAAATTTTAAACATTCTTTGGATTATTTCTCCTCAGATATTTTTTGCTGGGCTTCTCTTAGAAACTTAGAAGAGATATGTCTTATTGAACCCAGTTCCTTTGCCATATTAGAAATGTCCTCAATGGCAAACTACCTCATTTTTGGCAGCGAGCAGAGCATAAGAATTGAAGCAACAGACTTTACATAAAGTACACGCTGTACTTCCTCCCCAGGGTGAGACTAGTTTCCATCCCAGACACTCGCCACAATCTGCTTTCGATGACAGTAGCAGTAACAAAAATATTTCACATGGACCCAAATGGGCAGTGATAAATCTCAAATGTCTCTTCACAGCTTTGACAATCTTAAGATACCGATTGAGAAATGTACTTAGAATATTTGGGAACTGGGAATGTACCATTGGATGTGCCTTCCTTTTGACGGCTGAAGTCCCTTGTAGAAGCTCCACTGCCCCTTGTGGAATGGTTAAAAAGATGGTTGGCAATACAACTTTCTTGGATGTATTTTTTATTTTTAATTAAAAAGTGTGATTAAAGCTTATATTAAATGAAGTCAGTTTAGCATAACAGTACTCTTTCTCATTATCAGTTCCATATATGATCTCAATATAAGTATCTTAAAAATCAAATAAATAATTTCTTTTGAGTTTTTCATGGTAGTAAAGGTATTGGATTATATACTATTTGAAAGAGTGGAAAACTATTTTCCTGTCCTGTTTTAATCGAAACCACAAGTTAAATTCTCTGGAATTAGTGATTCCAAAGACAGAAAGAAAAATAAGGCAGAGATCCACTTCCACTTGGTAAAATAGTTCATTTTAGTTAAGAATTTAAAAAATTCCAGTCTCAATGGACAGCAGAGAAGAGGGTAGGGGGAGACATCTGACAGTGTAACTTATGACAAAACAATAATGCTTTGTGAATTATGGAGGGTTCATGAGGGAGCGGGGAGAGGGGAGGGAGGGGGGAAATGGGCAGCTGATATTAGGGGCTAGAGTAGAAGGCAAATGTTTTGAAAATGATGAGGGCAGCGAATGTACATATGTGCTTGACACAATGGATGGATGTATGGATTGTGATAAGAATTGTACGAGCCCCCAATAAAATAATTAAAAGAAAAATTCCAGTCTCACAATGAGTGAGTCGAAGAACCAGCTTTGAAACATCCATTTTTGGACATCACATCCAGAGCTTGAATGTGGGGAAGCAGTGAAGAGCCATGCGCATTGATGTATGGGCCATGGCAGGTGATACTTGTATAAATCTGCCCACCCAGAGAGGTACCTCCATAAGAGCCAATATTCCCCTACAGATAACAAATGACAACCCCTGTGTGTTAGAGGTGACGTGCGCCATAGGATTTCAATGGCTGACGTCAGAAAGAGATCAGCAGGCCTCCCCTTTCAGGCATTTCTGCGTGGACGCAGAACTCACATTTCATTGACCATCAGGTGTGATAACTATTTGTGCCATCCAAGGATTTGTCCCTCTACTACAGAGTTCCTACGATGAGAAGCTTTCCACTTTATAGGTTAGCAGGTAGAAAGTGATTTACTTATTTTTTCAGTCCCTATCAGCACAGAATCATAAAAAAGCAGGGGCTAAAATGAATCTTCATAAAAGTATCCTAGCTTCCTGCAAGTACAACTTTCAGGTCTCTCCTAAAACTTAAATTACCCTTCTTTCATTGTTCACATTAGTGATGCTGAAAAGCTAGGTAGATCCTCAGGGATCTCTATAGTTCTATTTCTGTTGGTTTTGAAATGAATACTATACTTAAATGAGCATGATAACATATGAAGGCCAACCCTAGATGTCATGAATCAGGAGCTTCCATTGTGCCCAATTATACAGAACAGATAAATGAATCTTCCAGGAAGCATCATCCCTGGTCATTCCGTTAGAACAGCGGTTCTCAACCTGTGGGTCGTGACCCCTTTGGGGGTGGAATGACCCTTTCACAGGGGTCTCCTGATTCATAACAGTAGTAAAATTACAGTTATGAAGTAGCAACGAAAGTAATTTTATGGTTGGGGGGTCACCACAACATGAGGAACTGTATTAAAGGGTCACGGCTTTAGCAAGGTTGAGAACCACTGCTTTAGAATGTCTCTTGAAACCTCTGGTTCATCTCAAGCAACTTAGTACATTTTAAAACCTAAATCCTAACATTGTATTTAGAAATAAAGCAGTATCCACACCCTTCCCTTCATATAGTTTACTTTCTAATGGGAGGGGAAAAAAACCCTATAAAAATGAATAAAAGTATAACGTGAAGTTAGATGGGGCTCTGAACTATGATGAAATGTCAATAATGGCAGCGGAGAAGGAAGGCCGGGTAAAACAGAATGGCATGCAATTCTTCCCTGTGGTGGTGAAATTTGAATAGAAACTTGAATGTAGTACTGTGGGAAAATAAAGAAGAATATGTCCAGGTTGGTTTGGGAGAAATAGAGACCTTTAATCACACTATCAAATGAATAGTGGATGTTGAAACAACAGAGAATAAATAGACAAAAAGCTAGTGTGCTAAAAAAAAAAACCTAAAAAAATACAATATTGCATGAAATTTTAGAAAATTCAAGGAATTAAAATTTACCACTGTTAGAAGTAAGATATTGGATATCAGAGAAGACAAATGGCCCAATTTTTGGAAAATAATTTTATGGACATATAATTTACATACTAAACAATTAAATAATTCAATAATATTAAAAAGATTTGTGCAATCATCATCACAAACAGTTCAGAACATTTTCTTCCTTCTTGTACTCCCCATTATTAGCTGCCCGTTTCCCCCCAGCCTCTCCTGCCATACCCTCCATAAGTCATTAATTCAGTTTCTGTTTCTATAGATGGAGTAAATATGGGAGTCATATACAGAAGATCATACCCCCCAATCCAACAATAACAACATAGAACAGAGAAAAACCGCAATTAAAAAGAAAGTAGGAAATATTAAAAACTAGGACAAATTTAACATTGGTCAAAGGGGAGAACAAATTTGACCTAGCTCCACCTGCAACTGTCCTCTCCGCAATGCACTCTGCATGATCGCAAGGCGAAGCACATCCCTTGTTTACAGTCAGAGGGGATTCACTGGACTATTGATCCACTTGTATTTACTCTTCCCTTTTTAAAAATGAAACAACTTTAAAATTGGTGAAAAAGATGAAATGAGAAGGCATTCCGTTGTAACCTGACCACATCGGCCGTGATCAAGTTTACAGTGCTCTCTCTCTGTGTGGTAGTAAGACTGTTCACATCCCTCGTCAATGGTCAGAGGAGATTCATGGGAGGCTTCAGCCACATAAGGAGCCTGCAAATGGATCTGGGCTTCCTCCGTCATCCATAGCTTTCTGCATAGCGGGTGTTCACAATTTGAGCTCTGATACAATTTCCTCCTTTGGATTTGGATTTTATTATTTACAATCCTTAAACCACACAGGCTGGTGTACTCCTTTCCTATGGACTTAGCTGATGATTCACTTAGATGGATGCTTGTTTTAAGAGAAGCCTTTAAGACTCCAGATGAGCACCATCTGCTTTCTTCACCACACTCATATCATCAGTGATATGTGATCTTTTCAGGAGGGTGAGCTTCGAGCAGGGCAATGTCCTGAGAAATAATTGTTGTTTGATTGGAATTAGAAGTAAGTGTGAACTCAAAATCCATTCATGTATCTTTGACAAACAACATAATTTTACAAAACTTTATTGTAAATTATGTGGGGCATTATATTTCAAATCATCACTCTTGTATTCAACCACTTATTAAACCTCCTAATAGCTTGCCCTGCCCTCTGTCCGCCTCCCTGCTCTTTGATCTTCTCCTTCTTGTAGAACATTGTTTTCTCCTTCACCTGAGTTAACACTTATCTACCAGAGCCTATGGTTTCCATTTTCTTCCCTCCCCCTAGTAACAATCAAAATCTGTTTCTTTTGCTAACAGTGTTCTCATACAATATTGGTACTTTTGCAACTAAGTTCACTCGACATAATGTCCTCTACATTTATCCATGTCATGAGATATTTCATAGTTTCATAATTGTTTTCAGCAATATAGAACATTCCAAAGTGTGTCTATATCATAGTTTATTTATCCATTTTTCCACTGGGAGGCAGTTAGGTTGCTTCTGTTTTCTTGCTTTTGTGAACAGATGTCTCATGAGCATGAGAGTGCATGGGTGAGTATATATTTACTCATGTTTTCTCATTTCTTTAGAGTAAACACCAAGAAGAGGGATTGCTGGATCATATGGTATTTTTATTCCCTGTCATTTGAGGAAGCATCACACCATTCTCCACAGTGGTTGTACAATTTTACAATCTCACCAGCAACTTATCAGCGTTCTAATATTTCCTCAACCTCTTCAGTATTTTTCCCCCTTAACTTTGCTCTCACTGCCTCTGTGAGGGGATAGCTCATTGTTCTGATTTGCACCACGTGTCTGGCCAGTCATTGCAAGAATTCTATCACATGTTTAAAACAACCAGTTTTTTAAGGGAGCAAAGGACTTGAATAGGCATTTATTTGAAGAAAATATATAAATGTTCAATAAATATGTGAAAAAATGTTCAACATGATTAGTCATTGGGGAAATACATATCAAAACCATAAAGGAATCCACTTCACACTAAGTAGAATAATGACTACTAAAAAGAAATAGCAAATGGGGGAAATGGAAGAAATTTGAATTCTCATCCATTGCTGGTGGGGGTGCAAATGGTACAGCTGCTGTTAAAACCAACTTCATTGGTCCTCCAAGAGTTAAGTGAGGAATTACCATATAAACCAGCAGCTCCACTCTAGGCCTCTACACAGAAGAATTGAAATCAATCACAGAAGCAAAGTTTCACACATAAATGCATAGAGAATCCATTCTCACAATAGACTAAAGACTAAACATTTTTAGCCTACCCATTAAAAATCGCATGAAGAGAAAAGTCAATGGCAGCATTTCCATAAAATGGAATCTGGTTCATCCATTAAAATAACTGAAAAATACATACTACAGCATGAGTGAGCCTCAAGAAAAAATATCCTCAGCAAAAGAAGCCGGACACAAAAGGTCAAATATTTTATAATTCCATTTCTATCACATGTACAAAATAGCAAACCTCAGACTTCCTCATTTCCCATGGACTGTAATTACACCACTTGAGAATTTGAGATTAGAGAGCTTCAGTATTTAAGCAAACCACCTGCAATATCATTGTCCTAAATTCATATTAAAATGCTAATGACTAGTCCTTACTTCAGACAATGAATCAGAAAATCTCAAAGGGGAATCTAGAAATCTTAATTTTCAGCAGATGGGAAGATAAAAATATGGAAAAGGGCCAACTTTCTGAAGAAGAACTGAGGTCATTACAACCAGATGAGCAAGCAGCACAGGCAGAGGTTGAAATAATAGAGAAGGTAGAAGAGTTGATCCATGGTTAGTGAAATACTGGAAATGTAATACAGTTTGGGATTTGGTTTAGTGAGAAGTAAAAGGGATCCAGGCATGCCCTCCCTTGCAGTAATAAAAAAAAAAAAAAGGTTTCTTTTAAAGCTAATCAGCAAAGAAATTCTAGTTCATGAAAGGGGAAGCAGCGACATTTAGATAAATAGTGGAGCCTCCAAACCTTAGGGGATACCAGTCTGAAAACATCTTAGAAGGTGCCCATATGACAGTCCCTGGGGTAAAGAAGATATTAATTGATGGTCTGATCACCCCTGGGATAATGTAAACTACTTTCCTCTGAAACTTGCTCCCTTTTGTCCCATTGCTTGAAAGTTCTCTGGTCACTGCAAAACCTGTCATTCACCTTGTGGAACTATTGCAAAGCCCATTTCTTGTTACATAGTTTAAGGTATATACTTATATTTTTACTTAATTTTTGAAGCTGTTCAGGGGTAACGCACCATACTGTCTGCTTTGTTAATGCTTCCAGAAGTAAACTTAGAATGTCTCTAACCAACTTGGTCTCCATATTCAGCTGTAATTGTGCCAGGCTCTTCCTTAACCCCTTGACAGCAGGCAACAGTTCTGAGGTTGGCAGTTTTGAAGCAAAAGAAAAAAGATCATCAAATTGTAGGATGATAGGTGTACAGTCAGTAGATAGGCAGGGTCCAAATCAGAAAGCATATCCTAGACCATAGCCTAGAATTTGGGGTTTGTTTCAAAAGGCCTAGGGAAACCATTACCAAAACCAAAAACCAAACCCACTACTATTGAATTGATTCTTACTCATAGGTTTTCCACAGCTGTAAATTTTTATAGAATGAACTCCTCACTTTTGTCCCAAAGACCTGTGAATGGGTTTGAACTGCTGACCTTGCTCCTAGCAGACCAACAGGTAACCTCCTATACCACCAGGGATCTTTATAGGAAGCGATTGCAAAACCAAACTTGCTTCCTGCAAGTTGATTCTGAATCACAGGGACCTTACAAACAGACTAGAAGTGCCCTGTGGGTTTCCAAGACTCAATCTTTACAGGAGTAGAAAGGCTCATGTTTCCTTTTCCAGCTGCATTTGAAGTGCAACTCATAACCCACTATGCCAAACCATTAGCAGACTAAATGCAAGACAGACATCAGTGGAATAGCTAAAGGGGAAATTTTTAAGGAACCAGATGATGCAGCCTATGGGTGAGTTCAAACTCACCCAGTGACTCTAGAGCAGTGATTCTCAACCTTCCTAATGCCGTGACCCTTTCATACAGTTCCTCATGCTGTGGTGACCGCCCCCCCCCCCAACCATAAATTTATTTCCGTTGCTGCTTTGTAACTGTAATTTTGCTATTGCTATGAATTGGTAGACCCCTGTGAAAGGGTTGTTCAACCACCAAAGGATCATGACCCACAGATTGTGATCCACTGTTCTACAGGGAAACGATTGGGGAATCTGTTCCCACTGTGGTTAGAACTCTATGGGGGACATTTTACTCTTACAAGTGGGGTTTCCATGAATTGAAAGTCCGTCCATGGTACCTAACAACAGCAAAATCCATCTTACCTTCTGGGATGTTTTCTTAGTAGACATGTTTTGGAGGCAAAGCTAAGCAGCCTTTAAATGTAGCCTTTTGGCTAAAACTAAACAAAAGAAACCTTCCTTTTAGATATTACTGCTATTGTTAGATGCTGTGGCTGAGGTTTGCGGTTTTGGCGGCATCTTTTATTACTGTTCATCCCAACAAAAAGATACAAAACGGACTTTTTACTGTTTCACAGGCATGTCAGCAATATTAAATTTAGAGTATCTAGAGAGATAAAATGTATTGAACCTTATCAATTAATTTTACATCAAATTTGCACTGAAGTACATGGAATTTGATATGCTACAGCTACTAGTATGAGAAGATGTATAGGACCTTAAAGAGGCTTCAATTTGCCTTTTAAAGTAGAGGGCAGGAAATCTTGTAAGCATATTCTTCTTTTTTTTTTTATATTTCTTATCTGCTTTATTTCTAAATCCCACCATTAATTTCCCTTGATATCATAAAAAGAAATATTCGAGTACAGGCAACATATAAAATAATTTCATAGTATTCCTAATTTCTCTTTTTATTAAATCCTACCATAGAATATGATCTGTCCACAGCTAAAACTGAAATAGCTTTAGTGAGAAAGTGCATGAAGAGTACTTAGTGTGGAACTCAGAGAATGGGATCATTCTGTAGCTTGAGAAATGGCACAACACAGTAGACAGTGCTACAAGAAAATCAAACAAATAAATCAATGTCTTACTGTCCGGCTAGTATTTAAAAATATGGGAGAAAAAAAAAAGTTTGATTGTTGCAGTTAAAAAAACTAAAATGGTTGCTAAGTCAGTATTTCTTAAACAGCGATAAATTGTATCCCTCCCCCACTGTGTTAGACTGGGTTCTCTAGAGAAGCAAAACCGGTCATTTTATACACACAAACACACACATGTATACGTGTGTATTTAAGGCAGGAAATGATTACCAAGAAAATGGTTGACACAACTGTCGAAATCAGTAAGCTTGGTCCTGTTCAGATCTATAGGTCAGATGTTAAGCTGGAGGCTTCTCCTGACTTACATAGCTGATTAACCAGGCTGATCAACCAGGCAGCAGGAAGACAAGTCAAGCAGCAGAAAGACTAGCCAGGAGGCAGGAAGACAAAGCAGTGAGACCAACTGCTTGTGGATGCAGAGGCAGATGAATCAGCAGGTCAGGCTTCTAGCTCTAGAGTGCAAGGAATCCAGTCAGCAGATCAGATGACTCCCGGCTCATGGCTCCCGGTGTCATCAGACAGTGTGGTGGGGTTGCTGGTTCAAATCCAGAAACACTTGTCAAGGAACCAGATACAGGAACCAGACACAGGAAAAAAAAGTTAACAAACTCACAGTTGTGTCTGTTTTTTAAATCATTTAATTAGGGGGGTCATACAGCTCTTAGCAAAATCCATCCATCTATCCATTGTGTCAAGAACATTTGTACATTTGTTACCATCATCATTCTCAAAACATTTCTTTCTACTTGAGCCCTTGGT
>NW_022109491.1:33686869-33693705 GCF_000313985.2 Echinops telfairi
CCACTTCCTTTCCCCTGCCTCCTCCTCTCTCATGTCCCCCCCGAAACCGTAGGTCCTGTTATTTTCTCCCCAGATTGTTTATCCTGCCTATCTTATCTCGATAGGCATGCAGAGATATTATTAAACACAAAATCAAGGCATAGCAGAATAAAACAACAAAAGAAAACAAAAACAAAGATAATCAGGTACCAGACTTCAACCTGGTGCGACAAGACGTGAATGCAACATACCGGCATGAAACAGGAAGCCAATGGAGATATCTGCGGGGCCAGGCCCAATCCCAACTACGTGGATACTGTCCCCAACCCCCACCCCTCCAAGAAGAACAGTGTCTATTTAAATAGAAAGTAGGCTCTCTCCCCAAAGAAACCTCATTGAAGTGTATCAGGAAGGGAAGTTGCACTCCACCCTAACCTTGCAATGTTTGTGCTCATACTCATGGCAGATCCTATCATGGAGTTCATTACATTGTGTTAGGTTCCCTCAAGGGAACTACTGGGCCCTAATTGCCATGCCACTTAGAACTGTGACTCAGCCACATTGACATAAAAGTAACTATCACAATCACCCATGTTGTCATTCTTATTAGTTGCTATCAAGTCAGTGCTGACCCATAGTAACCCTATGGACCACAGAACCAAATACTACCTAGTCCTGCACTATACACACAAAGGTTATGTTGGAGTTCATTGTTGCAGCCACTGTGTTGATCCATCTTGTCAAAGGTCTTGCTCTTTTTCACTGCCTTTTGACCTTACCAAGCATGATGTCCTTTTCTAAGGACTGGTCTCTCCTAATACTATCTCTGAAGTACATGAGACAATTCTTACTGTCCTTGCCTCTAAAGAGCATTCTGGCTGTACTTTTTCCAAGACAGACTTGTTTGTTTTATTGTTTTGTGGAAGTCCATGGCACTTTCAATAATCTTCACCATCTCCATAGTTCATATGCATTTATTTTTGTTCGATCTTCCTTATTCAATGTCTAACTTTCACATGCATCTGAGGAAACTGAAAATATGATGCCCTGGGTCATGCACACTTCAGATTTCAAAGTAACGTCCTTGAATTTCAACATTTTAAAAAGAGAGGTCTTCTGTGGCCGATTTACTCAAAGGAATGAGTAAATCACTTTGTCCTGGTAGCTTTCTTCCAAATATCTTGCCAAATACTAATGAGTACCAAGAGCTTCATCAGCTTGTTGGATTTTGATTGGTGTCCCACCAGTTCCTGGAGCTTGTTTTTGCCTAGCTTCAGTGGTACTAGAACCACTTCCTTTCTTTTTCAGTGCCATTGATATGCCCACTCACAGGCATTTGGAAATATCAGGAGCATTTTTTAATTGTATTCCTTATGGGATTGTTAGCACTCATGTGGGTACAGTCCAATGGTGTTTTTAAACATCTTACAATGCATGGGACATACTCTTCCATACCACATACATAATTCCACATGAGTAAAGGACCCTACATTCTCATGTAACACATACCAAAAGAGATCTCCTGGGATGTCAAATCCAGAATTAGGACCCAGCTTCCTAAGAGAGAAAATACTCATGTCAGAGGAAAAAGGAGTCTTGAGGTACATTGTTTTTCAAAGTAGAAAAATAGTAAGGCTACACATGTGCTAAGCTGAAGCCTCTACATAGGCCAAGAGCCTTATGTATAATAGTATATGTTATATAATCTATATGTTATGTGTAATAATATACACTAGAACAAGGAAAGTTGTGCATCAGTGTTTTGTTCTTCCACCATATTTATTCAATCGATATGCTGAGATAATAGTCCCAGAAGTTGGGCTATATGAAGCAGAATGAGACGTCGAGATTGGAAGAAGACTCGCCTTGCTGGTCTGAGGTAGCATATCCTGCAACACCCAGTGGGTCTTGTAATTAACATCTCTGCATTCTGAAACAACTTCTGTGCAGCTCTATGGCAAATAGTGCTAACTTCACAGTTAGGTTTAGAAGCACTGCTAGGTGTTCAAGGGTCTTAGGGTGGTCTCAGTCATTCTTGTTTTTCTTTGCCAGTTCTGACTGTTCTTCACTTTCTTTCTGTACCTTTGCCCCACCCCCATGATCCCTGTCCTAGAGAAGAATCAGGCCACTTTACTGGTGCAGAGACAAACTTTTCTTAATTTTGGTTGCTCAATTGTGTGAGAACCAGTGTTCATGATAAATCCTTTCCTTCATCTCACTCATAATATTCCACTTCCTTGACCCAAATTGGCATGGGATATATCAATGTCAGTGACAAAGGGAGGCAGTGGAGACTAGACCTCAGTAGACATTACAAAGAAACTGAAAGAGTTAAGTTGCCAAATGAAGAAATGAAGAAGTAGATAGATTAGGAATCAGCAAGCACTTTCTCTTTTCCTATGCATCCCATAGATATACATACTGTAGGAAATATATAATCTATATGATCAGTTGAGATTACAATGCAGAAGAAATTAAAGCTAGAAAAAATGTTCAAAATTCTATAAATATATGAATAGTAATTCTGACAGATATTATATATTCTATCACCAGACTGAAATTAGCACAGTCTTAAGAATATTTTACAAAAGCTTTACAACAATGTTCAGTATAGTTAATTTAATATTCCTTTACTAACTTAAACATCTGTTCCCCCCCCCTTTATAGTTTTTCTAGGTGTCAGAATTCCATTTGACAATGGGTTTGTGTGGCCTAGATAAGTCTAATGCAATAAGAAAATAACATTTATGAAATTCTGCACTAGACATTATAATTAAATACTACCTACTACCAGTCTCTGAAACTCACAGGGGCAGTTATAGCTTAATCTATAAGGTCACTAAGAGTCGGCAATTACTCAATGGCAGTGAGTTTGACTGCCTACAATTAACATTTCCTTAGAAAAGTTGGATTATATGACGAAGAATGTTACATCAGAATTGGAGGAAGGCATACTAAAACCTGAAATTTGCAGATGACACAACCATGCTTGCTGAAAGTGAGGAGGACTTAAAATACTTGCTGATGAAAATCAAAGATTGCCGGGTTAGTACAGATAATAACTCAATTTAAAGAAGACCAAAATCCCCACAACTAGACTTGTGCGTAACAAATATCATGATAAATGGAGAAAAGATCTAAGTTGTCAAGGATTTCATCTTCTTGAATCCATAAGCAATGCTCGCAGAAGCTGCAGTAAAGAAATTAAAAGACAAATATCACTGGGTCAGTCTACTGCACAAGACCTCTTTCAAGTGTTGAAAAGCAAGAACGATATTTTGAGGACTAAGGTAAGTCTTATCCAACCACAGTATTTTTAATCACCTCATATGCATGTGAAAGTTTGAATAAAGACGACCAAAGAAAAATCAACTCATTTGAATTATGGTGTTGGTGAAGAATATTGAAAGTACCAAGGACTGCCAACAGAACAGACAAATCTCTCTTGGAAGAAGTACAACAAGAATGTCTTGGAAGAAGTACAACAAGAATGCTACTTAGAGACATGGATGGATAGACTTCATCTCAGGTATTTTGGACACGTGGTCAGTAGATGCCAGTCCCTGGAGAAGGACATCATGCTTGCTAAAGTACAGGGGCAAGGAAAAAGAGGGAGGCTCTTGACAAGAACGAATGACACAGTGGCTGCAACAATGGGCTCAAATATAGGGACAATTGGGAAGACGGCCCAGGTCTGGGCAGTATTTTGTTCTGTTGTTTATAGGGACCCTGGGAGCCATAACCTAACAACAACAAAAACAATATGCACTTCAAGAGTTTAGAGAAAGGAATGTCAACCTAATTTCAATAATATTGGAGCAATTTGTGAATGAAGCAGGATTTCTACTAGGGTATAGGTTGAAAATTATTTAAAGCCAACCCGAACCCACTGCCATTGAGGGGATACTATAGGCATACTATAGGACAGGGTGGAACTGTTCCTTGAGTTTCTGAGACTGTAATGTTTTGAGGGCATAGAAAGCTTCATCTTTCTCCCTTGGAGTGTCTGCTGGTTTTGAACTTCAGACCTTGGGAATTGTAGTCCAATGAGTAACCACTATGCCAACAGGGCTCCTCCAAAAACTATTTATATATGATAAAGGAAAAAATGATATAATTAAGTAAATATGTATAATGGAGAAGAGGCTAACTTTTGCAAATAATGATCTGATTGGGTATATTTTAGAAAACACTGAAAGTTAAACTAAAGTATTTAGACTTTTATTTACAGGAATTTTGAAACATTAAAATTCTGAATTGTTAAGTATATGGACCATATTAAATGAGTTCGGTCCAGAATTATTCATCTAGTAAATGATAGTCAGGATTCAAGCACTGCATGAAGGCTTGCTATTTTAACCTCTTATATTAAATTCCTTAGGAGTTCCACTAAGAGAAAATCCATTTGAGGAGAAAGAGATTTAAAATACTTGGGAATGGTTATGTTGGAAGCATTGCACCAAGGAAGTTGCAAATTAATCTTCATTCTATTTGAGGGATCCCCATGAGCTCACTGAGGTCATAGGCCTAAATTTGAAGGAAACCATCCCATTGAAATTAAAAAACAGAAGCTACTGAATTAGCACCAAAAGGCAAAAATGTAACCAAGCCCAAAGATTTCCTGGCATGTATAAAGGGTTATGGAAAACTCATCTCCTGCTTGTCTGCTCTAGTAAAACCTGACTGAATTATAAGACAAAAGTAAAAAATTTAAATTGAAAAATCCATTTGCAGGATTTCTACCAAGGGAACTTTTTAAGTTGGACTAAAAAGCACAAATGTGAGGCACAGATGATTCCAAAACAGTAGATGTGTTATAAAACCACTTGGATAATTATGGCTTGCCACTGCAGTTCCGTTTGGATCATAAACTGAAGTGTACCCTTGCTAAGTGCACGGCTAGTGTTCCAGTGTGCCAGAGCATGCTCATGTCTGCTGAAAGGATTAAAGCAAACTATAGACTGAGAACCTCAGTAATAATTTTGAATTTGGATACTTTTCCATCTTTTCCCTCCTGTTCTCTCCTAAGTATTCTTCTTCTCTGTTAGCAAAGTACACCTTATTACACTAAAATAATCCTTGGATAAGTTATTAAAATAAAAGCAAGGATGTCCACTTTGCTCATTGGCATTGTCAAATTGCCCTAACCATGTCTAAGCAAATAAATAGGATATATATATATATAGAGAGAGAGACTGAGAATCATTAACCTGAGATTTTATTTTGAACATATTTTTGCTGGATCAGTTTATTTTATTGGGGGCTCTTACAGCTCTTATCACAATCCATACATAAATCCATTGTGTCAAACACATCTGTACATATGTTATCATCATCTTTTTCACAACATTTTCTTTCGACTTGAGCCCCTGGCATTAACTCCTCATTTTTCCTTCTCCCTCCCCAACCCTCCCTCCCACTCCTTCACTCATGTCCCCGTGATAATTTGTGTAAGACATGAAAAAAAAGAAGAATATATTTTGAATATTTTTATCTTTTAACTTCAATTAAGCATATTTGTGGAAGAACAGAAGAGTGAAAAAAGCTTACATTAATTTAAAGGCAAAACTAAATATAATTCAAGTTGAAGATCAAAGAATAGGAACTTTGTTTACTTCTTTGTCAAAAATTCTCATTATTGAATTTTTAAAAAATAACAGAATTTCTGAAAACAGGAACATGTGCCATTAATATATCAACATCCTTAGCAATTTCTTTTTCATTATCAATTCCTGCCTATTGAGTGACTGTCATTGATAAAACTCTTATTCGCTAACACCTAATTCCTTTGTTTTTCTTTTTGAAGTCTGACTGATACAAACTCCCAAGGACTGACCCTAAAGCAAGTAGAACCTGATACTGACTACAGTCCAGTTTTAAATAATTTTGTCTCTGATAATTTTAAGTAATCTCTGAGACTAGAAGCCGATCAGAAACATATACAAATATATATATATATATATATATTCAGTTGCCAGTTATATATATATAGCCACTTGCCAAATAAATGTCCTCTATACAATAAGGTGGTAGGCACACAAAGAGATAAATAAGACAATGTAGAGGAAAAGGAACAGAAGACAAGATCCACAAACTTTTCATATTTTAATTTATCAATTTAGATTTTAAACCTGTGTTTATTATATTGAACAATATAAAGTTAGAATTAAGTGTTCAAGTAATATTCAGAACTTTTAAGAAACTTCTCTGAAACATTTAGTGCTAAGGTACTAAAGCAAAATGAATGACTAGATAGTGTCAAGGATTAGACAAAGAAGAAAACAGAAAGCAGTTAAATAGAAAATAATTCAGAAAAAAAGTCTAGAAGAAACAAAGAAAAACAAAATTACACACACACAACTCCCCAAAACAAGCCATAGAGAGTGCAGATAGAAAGTATAACTCTTATAATTGGAGTACTAAAATGAAGAAATGGAAAATTAAATTAGGACCAATATGTGTATATATATCATGCTGATGGTCTTAAATACTCTTGCAATATACCATGTCAGTGATTGAAGAATAAAAATGATTTCCAAACAGAATTTTTAAAAATACATAGACTCATTATAGGTCTCTGAAGATTAAAGACAATTAGAAAATATTCAAAGCAGTCAGAAAAAAAGACAAATTGCCTTCAAAGTAACAATTAAATAGATTAAATAACAGCAGACTCCTCAATGGAATACTAGAAGAGCGGGAAAATGGAATGATGCATTAAAAGTGTTGAAATAAAACATCTATCAACCTATAATTCTGTGCTCATTAAAATATCCTTCAAAAATGGAAATGTTTTTAATAAATCATTTTATTAGGGGCTCATACAACTCTTATCACAATCCATACACACATCAATT
>NW_022109491.1:33695128-33726011 GCF_000313985.2 Echinops telfairi
TGAACACTAATGACAGAAGAACATCATTCATGAAGAAAGCAAAAGGTAGTTAAAAAGACAGGAAAGAATGTCAGAATACACCCTGAAACTTTCTCTTAATCATAGAGTAAAGGAAATGGAAGATAGGATGTAGTCAGAGTCAAATGAAAATGTTTAAAGGACAGCTGGAGAAGACAAAGCCAAATATTATAGTGAAATATGCAAATTAGAAAACCACAGAAGAAGAACGTGCTTGGCATATCTTAAATTGAAACAACTCATGAAAATATTCAAACTTCAGGCTCCAATCTTGGAAGATTCTATGGGTACATGAAACATGCAAAGAAGATGGACAGAACACAGAGTCACTATTACCAAAAAGAACTACGTGCCACCACTTAAGGAAGCAGCATCTGAGCAAGAAGCAATGGTGCTGACGGAAGAGGTCCAAGCTGCACGGAATGCAGTAGTTCAAAGTGAGGCTCCAGGAATTGATCATATGTCCCAACACGCTGATGAAGCACTGGAACCACTCACTTGTCTATGCCAAGGAATTTGAAAGACAGCTGTTTGGACAACTTACTGGAAAAGAGCCATACTTTTACCCATTCCAAAGAAAGGTGTCCTAACAGAACGCTCAAACTATTGAATCATATTGCTTATATCATAAGCTAGGTAAATTTTGCTGAAAATCATCTCACAATTGGCTGCATCAATACATTGACGGAGAGGTGCTAGAGGTTAGGCCGCATTCAGAAGAGGACATAGAACAAGAGATATCATTGCTGATAGATTTTGGTGGAGAGCAGAAAATACAAGAATTATGTTTACTCATGTTTTCTCAACTAGGTAAAGCCATTCAGCTGTGTGAATCATAACAAGCTAAAGACGATCCTGAGAAGAAAGTGAATTCCAGAACATTTCATTGTTCTCATGCTGAACTTTTACATGGATGAAGAGACACTTGTGAGAACAGAACAAGGGCAAACTTTATGGTTTAAAATGAGGAAAGGTGTGAGTCAGGGTTGTGTCTTCTCACCATCGTTAAGCAATTATGCAACCTGTATGCTGAGCAGATCATCAGAGAAGCTCTACTATATGAAGAAGAATGTGGCATGAGGATTAGAGGAAAGCTTATTAACAACTTTCAATATGCAGATGACACACCTTTCTTGTGGCAAGTGAGAAAACATGAAGCACTTGCTGATGCATATCAAGGATTGTAGCCTTCAGTACGGATTACAGCTCGGTGTAAATAAGGCCAAAATCCTCACAACAGGACCACTACATAATACATAATTCATAAGTGGAGAAAAGATTGAAGTTAAGGATGGTTCATATTATACCCCGCAGGATGAACTCATAATTCTGTTTACAAGCCCTCAAAACACAATCTTGTTAATATCTTTCCCCACCTTCTTACCCAGACCCATAAGGAAATTAAAGGCCATTTTGGTAGGGGTAGCAAAGGATATGCCAAAAAGAGCCATGCTAAATGATTCACTCTATTGCAGAAACCTCATGTAAGGTCTCTATGAGTCAGAATTAGCTCAATGGCAGTGGGTTTAGTTTTGGTTGCTTTAATATCATGAAGGTGGTACATGACTATAAGAAATGCTACACGGTTTACACAACAGTATTGGAAATTGTCCCGCCACCATGACATTCTTTTCACGGGATCAACTGTGGTACTTGAAGGCACAACTTACTGAAACTGGGTCAATCTTTCAAAACTATAAGAGGGAAAAAATTCACTTGCATGTTTATCTCTCTATGAACTAGAATACTAGCTGCCATTTTCAACCTAGACTAAGGCCCAAAGCTTCCCTCATTGAAAACCCTGTTGGAGCACATTTCTATTCTGAGACATACGGAGATTTCACGAATCAGAATGGACTCAACAGAAACTGGTTGGATTTGGATTTGAGATCAGAAACTCAATGAGCTAATCCAGTCTTTCTAATTCATTTTCCATTTCTTCATGACCAAGTGTGTCTTCGCAATGTAGAAGAAAAGATTGGCCCTGGAAGTGCTAAGACGATACCATTCTTGTACCTATGTTCTCCAGGAAGCAGATGGTTGCTCAGTTCATCAAAATGACTTAGATTGACCTGGACCATATTCCCACTTTAGAAAGGATAAATAATACGTGCCCTATAGGAACCAAATCCAAAGAAAAGAAGACTGGCATTTCTAAAGGAAAACACTGGCCCTGCTTCAAAAGAAGAGACACTAACAGAAAAAAATTAAAACAAACACAATTAACATCAAGTGTCAAGGTTTAGTATTTTATGCAATATTTGGAAAAGATACAGATTTTTATAGCAAAGAACTGAATAGCTCCTTAAAGAGCACTCTTAAAATTTTGATAGTACATCAGCATGTGTTTTATAGCTATTAGCTTACATGTGTTTTTATCATTTTGGCTTATGCATACTTAAAACAATTTTAAAAACCCAGTTGTCATGGAATCAATTCCTACTGACTTAGGTGCTGCCAGCTCTTGATTCCAAGTCGTAGTCACCTGCTACAGGGTTTCCTAGACTGTAAATATTTACAAGAGCAGATGGCCTCAACTCTCTCCCAAAGGGCTATTTGTAAGTTTAAATCGCTGACCTTTCAGTGAGCTACCCAACATTTACCTGACAGCACCCTGAGGCTTCCTACTTAATGAGATGAACTTCTCTAGCTAGATGGAAATTCTAAGTTTTAAGCTAAAGGCTGTAGATAACCATAATAATATGCTCCAGGAGTTGTGTTGGTCTGGGTACATTGGAGAAACAAATCCACAGAAACTCATATGTATAAGAGAGAGTTTTATATAAAGGGTAAGTGCACATCAAGAAAACATCCCCAACCCAGTGCTGCCCAAGCCCACAAGTCCAACATTAACCCATTAACCCATATGTCCAACACCAATCCACAAAGTCCTCCTCCATCTCACAAAACACACACAATGATGCCAACTGCAGGAGGAAAGCCGAGTCAGTGAATGTGTAAGCATCTCAGCACTGGCAGGGGTCTCCACACGGCTGCTCCAGCACCCAGGGCTGCATTGGGGTAGGTCCAAGTGGCTTCTCCTCGGGGATGTCTTGCAGGAAGTGAGTCTTGCCAGCTGAATCAGGGAACTAGCTAAGGCAGTGGCACCCTAGTCTGACCATCACAAAGCAAGAGACCCGAGAACACCAAAGGCGAGGCTCACTGAGCCATTTATCCCTCCGCCCTTCAGTTAACCCCACATGTGTTTATCAGCCAGGTTGGCACAATAAACTAACTACCTCAGGAGACTTCCCTTAATCTGTTACAAAGGAAATCTATAAGGCAAATAACAAGTAAACACCAAACAAAAATTTTAACTAAACAACCGAAGATTATGAATAATTCTATGTGCCAAAAGAAAGTGAAAGCAACATTGCCAAACCATAAGATAGCCACTTGTTTTCACAGTTAGCTGCATTTATATAATCTGGTTCACAGTTCGCATCTCAGGCGGCTGTTATTACTTAGATGGAAGCAGACTCTTTACAGATTCCTGCCTATCGTTTCCCCAACATAGTTTGATTTGATGCCCTGGCCATGGTGCTGAATTAGAGAGGGCCTCAATTCATTGATATAACATGCAAGTAAAATTTTGCTGATGATCATTCAACAGCGGTTACAGAATTGACAGGGAGCTGCCAGAGGTTCCGTTCAGATCCGGAAGACTATTTGGACCAAGGAATACTATTGCTTATGTCAAATGGATCTTGTCTGAAAGCAGAGAATACCAGAAAGATGTCTGCTTGTGTTTCACTGACTATGTCACGGCAGTAGACTGTGTGGATCATAACAAACTATGGAGAGTCTTGAGAAGAATGGCCATGCCTGGACATCTAAATGTGCTCATATAGAACCTGTAAAGGTATCAAGAGCAAACAAGGGAATACTGTATGTTTTAAATCATTTGCCCACTCTAGAAGAGAACAATAATATGAGTCCTGTATGAGCCACTGAAAAGGTGTGTGTCATGGTTGTATTTTCTCTCCATATGTATTCAACCACCATATGTATTCAACCTGTATGCTGACCATGTAACAGAAAAGTTGAATTGCTGGGTCAAGTGGAAGGGCAGTGAAAAAGAGGAAGGTCTCCAATAAGATGGATTAATACAGTGCCTGCAACAATGGACTCAAACATGAGAACATTTGTGAGGATGGCATAGAACCGTGCAGCATTTCATTCTTTTGAACATATGGTCACTATAAATCGGAATGTAATAGCAATCCCCTACAGACTTCATGAGTGCAGGCTCAAATGGTTGATTCAAAGTTACTGCAATAAAAAAGTTTTTGTTTTGTTTTTAGGGAAAGAGTTATTCTGATCGTTCACTTTGTTGAGAAGAGTTGTAGCATGAGATAATGCAGAGGTCTTGTCCCAAAGAAATGCTACTTTCCTGCTTAAAAAAACAAACAAACCCATTGCCCTCGTTGATTCCAATGCATAGAAACTAGACCGAGAAGGGTAGAACTGTCCCTCTATGGCTTCCAAGCCTATGAATCTCTCCCAAAGCATTCTACAGACTTTTCTCCTGTGGGGTGGCTGTCGCGTTTGAGCCACTGATTTTCTAGTTGGCAGCCAAGTATTTTAACCACTGAGCAACTGGGTCCTTTATCGCCACTCTAATGATCTAAATCAGGAAAACAATTTACATTTGCTTTGTCACAAAACTATGTTTAATACTTCTTACTCAGTACCACATAAGATTATTAGTTAAGTTTGAAGAGAAAATGAATTATACAATTGACTTTCATTAGGGGGAGAAAAAAATGACTTGCTCTTCTGAAGGAGTCCTGATGACTGAGTGGGTGACCTGTTGGACTGCTAATTCCAAGGTCAGCAATTCAAATGCACCAATCTCTCCGGAGGAGAAGAATGAGGGTTTCTGCTCCAGAAAAGATTACCAGCCTGGGAAACCCAAATGGGAAGTTCTAATCTGACCTATAGAGTTGCTATTAGTCAGAACTGAGTTGATGCCAAGGGTTTGGTTTTGGATTTTATTCTGATAAGTTTAAACATACAATGATGTTACTGGAGATATAAACTCCATGAGGAGTTTGTATAAACCAATAATATTTGGTTGCTTTGAATTGTTATGTTTTTGTTTTGTATGTCTCTACATTATTCCTAGAAGGTTAGACTGCGTGTCACATATGCCCACACAAATAAGCAATCATCTTAATATGTGTGTATTGTGTTAGAGATTAAATTCTGAGTACATTGGTTTGCAAAAGGCTATGAATGAAAGTGACAGCCCAAATTGCACATGAAGAGTCCCCACATAGATTAAGCCTCCATTGAATTATTTCTGATCATTAACTGTGATAAGTAGGTTTATTGTGCCAACATGGCCAATGAACACATGTGGGATTAATCAAAGGGCAGAGAAATAAATGGCTACATGAGCTGAGCCTCTCTTTTCTCTTGCTCTTTGATCATCAGACCAATGTGCAGCTGCCTTAGCTTGTTCTCTGCCTTAATTTGCAAGCTACACTACTTGTAGGACACCTAACCCGTGGACTGTGTCACTGTATTTTGACGTACCTTCAAGACCTGCTTCGTCATGCTACTGGAGTATACATTGCTTGAGCTGGGGACTGTCGGACCCTGTCATCTGGCTGACTGTTGGTGACCTGCCTTGCTGTTTGCTGCCTGTGGCTGGATAGCCTGAATTACTTCACAGAGAACTGCCCAGCAGCCCTCAAGACTTGAAGGACTGCCAGTGCTTTAGCTGTCTCACAGAAGTGAGTTGCACTGAGCCATTTGTACTTAACCCTTTATTTCTTATATCTATCTATCTATATAAATATATATAAAATCATTAGTGTCTGGTGTTTTTTTCTCTAGAGAACCCTGTCTAACATATTAACCATGGATGTAGATAATCTTGGCCTCAGGCAGAGTACATGGGAAAGTAGATTAACTCTACCTTTCTCCAACTAGCCCAGAGAAGAGGCGTATGGGAGTAATATAGTCTTGAGTCTTGCCCTATAAATCATGTCCTGAATACTTTGGTCAGATACGCCTTAAGCAATCTTGTGAGCCTTTCTATCTACTTTAATGTATGTGTCTCAAACATGGTGCTGTTCCCATTTCTGTAGTCCCACATTGATCTGGCACCAATCATGACTTTGTTAGAGTTCCATTATCTCTAGGCTTTATTTAACTGGCATGCCAACGGGGAATACGCAGATGCCACTTTACCTTGTGCTAATGATGGACTCTGTGAGGAAAAAGTTGAATGAAGCAGAAAGCACTTTAAAAAAAAGATGGAAGGAATACGAATACAGAGAATCGCTGTACCGAAAGGAATTGGTAAACATTGAACCTCTTCATGTATCCAACACCACAGTCAAGAGGAAGAGCCTTGTCATCACAAGAAGGCCACTTTCTATTACCATTTTATAAATATACAGCCCTTCTCATTAAATCCTAGCCCCTGGAAACCACTAATCTGCTCCTCCTGTCTATATTTATATTATTACAAAAGTATGGTCTAAATTGAACTATACAGCATGTGTGGTTTGATATTGACTTTTTTAACTTAACTCTATTCTCCAGAGATCATCCAAGTTGCCGTATGTGTGTTAGGCTGCTTTCTTTGGAGAAGCAAAGGCAGCGACACTTTCATCTGTATGTAGCCAATATATAAAGAAATTTATATTAAAAGTGGTTCACACAGTTGGTGAAGTGGTTAAGTCCCATCAGGTTCTAGTCTGTGGGTCAATGTAAACTGGAGGCCTCCCCTGACACACGTAGCTGCAGGGGATGACAACAAGCATCAGAAAAACGGAACCGATAGACCATAGGCTGGTGGATGCAGAGCTTAATCAATCCAAGATCGGCATGAAGCTTATGAACCAGATGCAGGCTTCAGATCCAGAAATTGAAGTTGAGAAGAATCGATGCCTTTGAATTGTGCTGGAGAATATTGAAGAATACCGAAAGCATCGTGGACTGCTAAAAGGGCTAACTGATCTTTTTGGAAGAAGTACAGCCAAAGGGTTCCTAGAGGCAAGAATGGCAAGACTTCATCTTACATACTTGAACAGGTTGTCAGGAGAACATGGTCCCTGGAGAAGGATATCGTCTTTGGTAAAGGGGCAGTGAAAAAGTGGAAGACTTACAATCAGATGCTGACCCAGTAGCTGAAATAATGGGTTCCATCATAGAAACAATTCTGAAGCTGATGCAGAACTGGGCAGTGTTTTGCTCTGTTTGTACATGAGGTCGCCATGAATCGCAACAGACTCAATGGCACCTAACAACAACAGTTTCTGCACACTGTCAATCCATCTGAAAGTGTCACTGTCAATCCATCCAAGAGTCAGTCACACCCAGAAAGAAACCTCCCTCAATGGTATCAAGACTGGGGCCAGAGTCAGGTGACAGTTCTTCCTGTAACTGTTTAGCTGCTTCCCAGGTCTCATCGTGCACTTGACCATGTCATTGTATATCATATCTTGGGAGAATTCTGGCTCACCCAATGGTCATATGTACATTTGTTGTCATCATCGTTCTGAAAACATGTGCTTTCTACTTGAGCCCTTGGTATCAGCTCCTCATTTTTCCCCTCCCTCCCTGCTTACCCCTCCCTCATGAGCACTCGATAATTTATAAATTATTATTATCTTGTCATTTCTTTTTCCTGTTTCTGCCTGATTTGGTTTTAACTGATTTCTTCCATACTTTTACTTTATCTCCTTTCTTCGTGTACTTTTAATATTTCTTTTATAACCTTTTTCTTAGTTGTCTCCAAGTGTTAACATTTTTCATTATGTTGGCTAGTGTATTTATACCTTTAGTGTATTAGGACCCTTAAATTTGTTCTATTTTTTCATTGATGGTCTTCATGGTTCTTGGAATTATATTTAGGTCTTTAATCATCCTCAGATTCATTTTTGTACATGATGTGAGGTATGGATCCTGTTTCATTCTTTGGCTGGTTGAGATTCAATTTTTCCAGCACCATTTGTTGCACAGGCAATCTCTTCCCCACTTAATGAGTTTTAGTCATGTAGCAAAGATCAAGAAGGAAGAAAATGGTTTGAAACTGATTGTGGTAGCAATTGTACAATCATGCTTTGTGTTATTGAACTGTGGAAATTATTATATATATAAGAGCTTCCAATAAGAAGATTTTTAAAAAAGATCAGTTGTCTCTCAATACTTGTTTATATTTATGGATTCTCAGTTTTCGTATTCTAAACACTGGCCAATATACATTTTGGTGCCTCAAATGTTAGACTTCCTGGCACCGATTTTCTCCTATCAGCTTTAGTTCTTGAGATACAGAACATGTGCCATATGCTACTCGTCCCTCTACTCACCCATAAAAGAAAACAAAAAAACACAGGACATTTTACTGTAGTGTGAGCTACCCTGAGATAAAGAAGAGCACATTGTCTTTATTTAAGTAGTTTTTGTTGTGCTAAATCTTTAGATCATTATATTTCACAGTGTCCTTATATCCAAAGATATATTTGAACAGTGCAAATTATACGAACTTGAAATTTTCCCCGTATCAATGAAATTTTATTAGAAACTAAATAGCATTCAGTTCCAATTTCTCATCTTAAAAAGGGGCCAGAGATGCTGTAAAATAAAGAAGGAGCCCGGATGGCACATGGGTTATGTGTTTGACTGCGAACCACAAGGCCAGCGATTCAAGCCGAGCAGCTGCTCTTCCAAAAAGTCAGAGACTTTCTGCTCCCATAAAGATTCCCGGTCTCCGAGCCCACAGGAGAAGTCTCACTCTGTCCTATAAGATCACAAGATTCCTAATCGACTGACTGAAAATGAGTTTTGTGCAATTAATAGAGCTTCATATGTTCTGAAACCCAAAATGTGTTTGTCAGAGTTCAAACTGATTTATTAAAATTAAAATATTCAAGTCTTATTATAAGATGGCACAATTTTCCCACCAGTGCAGAGAAACTCTTAACAGATAAGTTATCAAGAAACTTGGAGTCCACGTCACCTCTGAAACATTTAACATGAATTTCCCACTGATTTCTATATACTAGCATGACTTCTGACATGTTTACTGAATAATTTCAAAAAGACCATTTAGATTCTTAAAATATTGATGAAAATGGCTAAGAAGTCTTGCATTTTAGGCACTCTAACTGACCCTCACACCTTCTATAGATGTGCCTTTCCATTTTTCTTTTTTCCTTTGCACTCCTCTCAAGCTGCATTCTGGCTTTGCAGCATCCCACTTGTAGTCTCTGTAGATGTTGCACTGCCTCCCCGACCAGAAAGAGAAACCTGCTGCCATCTAATAGCTTCTAACTCAGAGTAACCCAACAGGAAGAGAAGAACAGCCCTTTGGGGGTTACAAACCTTTAAATCTTTTAAAAGCTGCAGAGGGACCGGTGGGTTCAAACAAATGACTTTATGATTGGCAGCTCAATGTATAACCAACTACCGCCATGGATAACCCACTCACGAGCTTCCACTGGACATCTCTTAATACCTAATGCTTTTAAAAGTATCTCTTATCTTCTTCGTCTTATCCTGGATCTAAATTCTTCTCATATTTCAAGCTGAAATATTAACTTATAGGATTATAATTTAGTAGCTGAGATATAGTGGAAACCATCTCTAAGAAATAGAGCTGATGCACTCTATCCATGCAATCTTTTGAAATCCTCCAGGAACTGGCTTAAAAAACAAGACACCAAAGGAAAAAATATGTTGTTGGGTTGTGTAATCAGTCTAAAAGATAACTGTGAACAAATAATGTTATTGATACATTGTGTGATGGCAGTCTTGGACCAGCTGTGTCTCACAAAACTGTGAGGAAATAGCTCACGTGATGGTGGATGATGTTCAGTAATAAATCTGGAGGTCAAGCAGAGGTGACCCAAATGTAGGGTCTGGAGCAGGAAGCCCCAACTGTCAAAAAGTTATAGCAGGTCTTCCTGCTTCTACCCAAACTCAGTCTGGATATAGAGGTCTGACTTTCCAGGTGATGAGATGTGAGGTGATGTGATATGTGTAAAACGGTACAGTGGTACCAGCACATATACCTCACAAAAGATTATGTCCTAAAATTCACCCAAGGAAACAAAGGATTGGTTCACACCTACCAAAAGTCAAAATCAAAATTCAAACTAACCACCATCAAGTCCACATCTACTCACAGCAACACTATCAGGCAAGGTAGAACTGTCCCTTTGAGTTTTTAAGACTCCAAATGTTTACAGGATCAGAAAGCCCTGCTTTCCTCCTGGGGAGTGACTGGTGGTTTTGAACTGCCAACCTTGAGGATCACAGCCCAACCCATAACCACTATGCCACCTCAGCCCCTCACACCTACTAAATAAAGTCATGTCTTAAACCCACTGTAATCCTGTATAGTAGAGAATGCCCTCTAAAAAATGGGATTATAGCCACAGAAATTATAATACATCACAGAATTTTAATACATGGCATAAGAAATTAGGAGAGAGGTGCCATATTAATTGACTACAACTCTGGTCTTCTCTTGGCTATGCTAGCCATTAACCCATTCATACTGGAACTGAGAGAAGAGTGTCCTTGGCTCTGAGCCTGTCTGTCTCAATGTCTCACCATAATGTTAGACTTTTCCTGATGCGTAACCATTTGGAAGCGTCTGGAAATGTCCACTCCAGTATCCCAATGGTTGTTATCAGGCAGAATTCTTAGGACTTTGCCATAAGCTTCAATCCAAATAAGCACACACCTTAAAATTCGTGTCTGAAGGTGGATCATCCGGGTGTAGCAGTAAAGAGAGTGAGGCTGCTTCTGTAAGTCAGACACAGCCTGTTGCTGCTCATGACCCCATTCAAACACATTTTTCTTCCAAGTGATTTTATGGATGGGAGATTGCAATATGTCCAGATGTGGAATATGAGTCCCCCACCAAACAAATAGACTAACCACACTCTGGGCCCCCTGCTTACTCTTCGGAGGAGGTAGTGACATTAACTTCACCTGGGTTGCCTGTGAAAATGTCACAAGTGATTCGTGCCCAAGTTATTCTCAGGAACTTCACTGTTTGGGCAGGACTATGGATTTTTGCTGGATTTATGAAGCAGCTGGAGAAAAAGACAGGACTTTCTACTTCCAGAAAGAGTTATAGTCTCAGAAACTCACAAGGGCAGTTCTACTCTGTCATGCAGGGTCACTGTCAATTGGTATCAACTCAGTGGTGAGTGTGATTGGTCATGTGAGCCACTACTATTTTGAAATTTGACCTAGACTGTTTTCTGTGTGTTTATATTATCATAATATCATCAATATAACATCATTACACTTGAGATCTGACTCATCCACTTTTCATACAGTACATAAAATGTGATTCGTGTGCATTTTGATAATTACACCATCTTTTAAGAACTTGTAACAAGGGATTGGAACTTTAGATTCAGAGTTTAAATACAGAGCTCTGTATTTGTAGGCTGGTATGACACTAAATAACACTTCCCCATAGCTACCTTGGTTCATTCCTTGGTAACATAACCCTCAGTAAGATTTTGCTGGAGATTTTGCTCAGTAAGATTTTGCACCATATTCAGAGAAAAGTTGTGGCCCAATGTGGGACAATCCAGTTCCACTTGACATTGAGCATTCCAGAGACAATGTCAACATCTTCTGGAGGAAAGCAATCATCATGTAATTCTACATCCAAGGCAGCACTGCGCCAACATCATAGAGGTTGTTCTGTCAGGTCAGGCCTGGCCCCTCCACAGCATGTTTCTTCAGCAGTGATTTGGAGGGCTGCCTGGTTAGGGTGGTCTTCTTTTTCACCACCTCTCTACTTCATCAAGTGTGAAGTCCTTTTGCAGGGACTGACCTCTCCTGAGAACATGTTCAAGTTGCTTGAGAAAAGTTTCTCTAACCTTGCTTCTAAGGAGCATCCTGAATGCACTTCTTTCAGGTCTGATTTATTTTCTTCTTTGTCAGTCCATGGTACTTTCAATACTCTTCATCAGCACCATGACTGAAACACATTAATTCTTGTTCAGTCTACCTTATTCAATATTCAACGTGCATAGGAGGGAATGAAAAATACCCTGGCTCTGGCTTAGGTACACATTAGTCCTCAAGGTAATCTCACTACTTTTTGACACTTCAAAGAGATCTTACCTAGCAGATTTACCCAAGGCCACACATCCTTTGATCTCTTGACTACTGCTTCCATGAACATGGATTGTGAATCTAAGCAAGATCAAAATCCTTGGCAATGTCTATTGGTCCAGTTGTGAGGATTTGGATTTTCTTTACAGTGAGTTGTAATTCTTACTGAAACTTCCATCCTTGATCTTCATCAGCAAGTGCTTCAAGTCCTCCTCACTTTCAGCAGTGAGGATTGTGTCACCTGCCTGTCATGGGTTAATTAGTTCTTGACTCTGTCTATTTGTTCCATCTTCTTTTGATAGTTCCTGCATCATTCAACACTTTTCCATAAAATTTCCAATTTTTCACATAGAATGTCCAAGAGTTCCAAAGCAACACACCACTTGAATGTTTCCTTCAGTCCTTTCAGCTTGGTGTCTGCTGAGCCTGTCCTTCCTGCTCGCTTTTCTCACCCCAGATCTTTTCATATCTCATTATGGTACCCTTTTTTCTTCTCCTCAAGCTGCCCTTTGAAATGGTCTTTAGTTATTTTATCTCATAACTTCTTCAATTTGCTTTACCTATTTTACAATCAAGAACAGGCTACAGAGTCTCTTTCGACATTCGTTTTTATGTTTCTTTCTTTCCTATTTTTTAATGATATTTTGTTTTCTTTGTATATGATGTTCTCTATGTAATCCCACAGCTCATTAGGTCTTCTGTCATTAGTGATTACTATCTAAAATCCATTTCTGACATGTTTTCAGAATTTAGTGGGATATACTCAAGGTCACATTTTCACTCCCGTTGGTATTTTTTATGTTTCTTCAACTTCAACTTGAATTTACATATCAGCCTTTGATGGTCTGTTCCACACTCAGCCTCTGGCCACCTTTTGGATGCTGATATTGAGCTTCTGCATCATCTCTTCCCACAGATGTATTTAATTTAATTTCTGTGATCCCTTTTGAAGAAGTATACATGTATAGTCATCATAAGCATTCAGTCTCTTGCTATTAAACTTTAGTTTTTTTATACTTGCTTCTTATTGGATTAATACACTGTCTATTCCTTGGGTGTTCTTTGTTTTGTTTGTTTCTGAGATGAATGGTTGTAAATTTTTTAATGTGTTTGCTGAATGTATAGACATATTCATATGTTTTTGTTTTACAATATACTATATGCTTACTCCATCACTTGTCTGGAGATCCAGATGCAAAAAATAGGGTGGGGGAACCTAGACTCAGACTACACACTTTAAAGTGAAAAAAATCTTTAAAAACTCAAAAATCAAACAAAGACTTGTATGTGAAATGCAAAAATTGTAAATATCTGTAAGAAAACAGGAGAAAATCCAGGTGACATGCGTTTGATGATAAATTTTTAGATACAGCACTGAAACACAATCCATGAAAAATTCATATGCTGAATTTTATTAAAATTATAACCTTTTTCTTTTCAAAACATACTAGTAGGAGAATGACAATGTAAATTAAAGATCATGAGAAAATATTTGCAAAATATATATCTGATAAGTAATTTTGCCAGAATATTAAAAACAGAACACTAAAAACTCAGCATTAAGAGAATAAACCAATTAAGGGATTGCTAAAGACTAGAATAGTTATCTCACCAAAGAAGATATACAAAATGGCAAATAACATATAAAAATATACTCAATATTAGTTGTCATTAGGGAATAGAGAAATGCAAATTTTAAGCAAAAGATAATATACCATTACATTTATTAGAAGGCTAAAATTAAAAACAGCAACCTGGCAATACTAATTGCTGGTGACAAAGTGGAACAACATAAATTCGCATTCAGTCTTGAGTAGAATGAAAAAAGAAGCAGCCTCTTGGTAAGCTCTTCAAACAATTTATTACAAAGTAAACATAGTTTTACCATAGGCTACCTATATAACCTAGCAAATTCTGCAATGTGTTTTTTGTCCAACTTATTTGAAACTCTATATCTGTGTGAAACCCTGCATGCAAAGGGTTTAACATTGATACACATAAAGATATACAGACATAATTTCAGGTACATAGGCATATGTGGGTTAGTACTGTGGTTATTGTTAGGGGTTATCAAATTGGGTCAGACACATGGAGACTGTGTACACAGCAGGGAAACAAAGACTGCACAGTCCTGTGCCAGTCTCACAAGCATTGCTGTGCTTGAGCCCATTGTTACAGCCACGGTGACAATACACTGTTGCTCTTCCTTTGTCTTTGTCCAGCATTTGTATGCTCATGTGGCAATAGAAAACACCATGGCTTGGGGCAGATGCATCTTATTCCTCAAAGTGAAAGAATAGTATACACACAGGTATTTCCTAGTTTTGTCCGTTGAGATGGTGGAATTAATAATGCTTCAATAGCAATGAGAATCTCCAGGAACCAGAGTTTGGTTTTTAATACCATCCTTTAGTATACAAGGAACCAAAATTATTTGGAGAAACTGCTAGTCCTAAGACTGGGGTAGGAAATACAACAGATGATCTTGGGGTTACCGTGCAGTGCCAGAAAGCAAGGCAGTGACAACAATAAAATAAAAATAAGGTGGAACTGGGGGGAAAGTGTATCACAAGGATAAAGGAACCCATGGGAAAAGCTTCCAATGGCAAAAATGGTACAAATTTGAGAAAATAAACTATTCCAAAATATAAAGTGTCTTTAAATCTATATTAATATAAATAAGAGTATAAATAAGTCAAAGGAGTGAATAAGTAATTCTCTCAGAGAGATAGATTCTGAATAATTCATGTAGACACTCTCAGGAAGATGGGGGCTTACTCCCCTCTTCTTACAAGTGATCTTTGCACAGTAGCTTTATCCAATGGCTATAATAATTAAGGCCGACAAACAACACTTTAGAAAATGTACAGCGTTTTGCAAATAGGAATGCATTGGTTTCTGGTTCATTATGAAGAATGTAACACAGTAATGTTAAACCATTGAGAAACATTGGTGCAAGGTTTTGGTGATCTCTGCATAATGTTCTTCAACCTTTTCTACAAATTTACAAATGATTCTAAATTTTAAGAAGTATATTAAGTATAAAATATGTAAAAGAACTTGAAATTAAAACTTGCTATTTTTTTTTTCACTTCATAGTTTCTAAATCGTGGCATCAGCAACTACCTGACATTAGGGTGTGGAGAAAAGAGTTTGGAGTAAGGTCATTTAGAATAAGCTCCTATTTTTCATTGATTTATATTTCATTGATTTCCATTTCTATCATAGCATTTGCAGTTACCCAAATCATCTGCTAGTGTGATTTATTTTTCTTCTGCTCAATAATAAATACTGTCACAATTCAGCCTATGTAGGAATGCTTCAATAACGAATTTTTTCATAACATCTTAAGCTTAATTGGCATCGCATCCACAGGTCTAAGAGATTACAGACACATAATTAGGGAGATTGATTGAGTCTTCCCCAAAGAAATTCTACTTTCTACAGGTTACTGTAGACTCAACTCAAACGCCTAATGGTCATCTGAATCAGAATACCTGCAACTGAGGCCCAGGGAGTTTATTTAAACTCTCCAGAATATTTGAATGTGTGCTACAATTTGAGAGCCCAGAGACCTTTCAAACTCCAGAGAACTGAAGTAAAGAAGAGGTATTTATTATTGACATGTGAGGATGAGTGCCACAGCGCATTGCTTACAGCAAGGTCAGCCGTCTTGTGCTGCTTACTGCAAGGTCAGCCATTGGAACCCACCAGCAGCTCTGTGGACAAAGATGACACTTTCAGTTCACTTAAAATTAACAGCCTCAGTCCAGGATGCTCACCTTCCCGACATGATCGCTGAAGATGAAGCGGGTGCATAAACAAATGTGGTGAAGAAAGCTGATGGTGCCCAGCTACCAAAAAAGAATAGTGTCTGGGGTCTTAAAGGCTTGAAGATAAACAAGCAGCCATCTAGCTCAGAAGCAGCAAAGCCCACATGGAAGAAGCACACCAGCTTGTGTGATCACGAGGTGTCGACAGAATCAGGTATCAGGCATCAAAGAATAAAAAATTATATCATTGTAAATGAGCGGGTAGTACAGAGTGGAGATCAAAAGCCCATGTGTAGGCAACTGGACATCATCTTACAGAAGGGTCACAGGGAGGAGATGAGCCCATCAGGGTGTAATGTAGCACTGATGAAACATGCAACCTCCCTCTAGTTCTTTAATGCTGCCCCCACCTCCCACTATCATGATCCTAATTCTACCTTACAAATCTGGCTAGACCAGAGTATGCACACTGGTACAGACCAGAGCTGGAAACACAAGGAGTCAGGACAGATAAACCCCTCAGGACCAATAAAGAGAGTAGTGAGACCAAGAGGGTAAGGCGGGGGAAAGGGGGAACTGATCACAATGATCTACATATAACCTCCTTCCTGGGGGACAGGCAACAGAAAAGTAGGTGAAGGGAGGCATCAGACAGTGTAAGACATGAAGAAATAAATATTATTTATAAATTATCAAGAGTTCATGAGGGAAGGAGGTGGGTGGAGGGAGGGGCAAAATGAGGAGCTAATACTCAGGGCTCAAGTAGAAAGAAAATGTTTTGAGAATGATGATGGCAACAAATGTACAAATGTGCTTGACACAATGGATGTATGTATGGATTGTAATTAGAGTTGTACAAGCCCCCAATAAATTTATATTAAAAAAAGATTAACAGCTTCAGATTCTTATATCAGGTCACAATGAATTAAAATCAATGCTATAGTAGTGGACTCCAGGAAGGTGGTGCTGGTGTAGAGTCACCCATCAGGAGTTCCCTGGATCACTGTGCGATCACTGGATCTGTGGGTGAGGGGGCCAATCCAGGGGATTCACATATGAGGCCAGGTCTTGCAGCGCCCAGGGTTGTTTTGTCAGTTTCCCCACAGAGGACTCATCTGTCCTCGCCAAGCACCGTATCCTCTTTTCCTGGCACCCCATGTGCAGCATTCCCATGTTCCCCAGCCTCAGCACCCTGTGCGCCATGTTCCCCTGCTGTGATGCCCATCTGTGCCTTGCCTCCCTGATCAGTGGGGCATTGACTGACACCCTCTTCCCCTTCCCCTCCGAATGTGGAGATCTGTCAGTGTGAGGAGGCCCAGGACATTCTGCCCCTCTAGGGCATCCCGAGGATGTCCATATGACCTCAGGAGGCCCTGGCTGCTGGAAACTGCTGCAGGCTATAGGAAAGAATTCTAATTGGGATAATCCTTTGCCTAAGCCCCACATTCTCCCCTAGTAGCAATGGCATGGCTAGAGACATAGATAACTCTAGCTATCTAGGGAGAGAGCTAGCCCATTGAGACAGAGATGTAGCTGAAACACACAACATAGGGGGCTCCAGTAAGTTCATAGATTTGTTCCTATTATCTTTTGAGAAAGAAACCACAAGGCTCTGTTCCCTGCCCGAGGAATCAGAACATGGTATTTCTGGGTTATTCAGGGGGCTTCCCCACCCCATGTTGTTTAGGGACTAAAAAATTAGGGGATCAATCCTGTAAAAAAGGATGGAAAAATAGAGATACTAGAATCAACAAACAGCTAGCAAACTTAAAGGAAAAGAAAAAGCAATCATCAAAATGTAGAATTAGGGATGAAACAGGGAATCACAATAGACCTTGTGTTAGTCCGGGTTGACTAGAGCATCAAACTCATAATCACTCATATGTGCATAAGAAAGAGCTTTATATAAAAAGCAATTCTATATTGAGGAAACAACCCTGCCCAGTTTAGATCAAGTCCATAAATCTGATATTAGTCCATATGCCCGATACCAATGAATAAATTCCTCTTCAGACTCATGCAACACATGCAATGATGCCAAATTCAGGAAGATCACAGGTCAGAGAGTAGAAGGTCTTGTGGATCCTGCGGCAGTGGAAGCATCTCAGTGCTGGTGTGGGTCTCCACGTGTCTCCTCCAGCTCTCTGAGTGTCTCAACAGCAGGAAAGGGAAGTCAGAGAGAGTGTGTGTCCCACCTCCAGGGAGGAAGAAAGGAGGTCCCAGAATCCTCAGGAGAAATCCTTGCTCACACAGAGGCCTCATTGGCTATAAGCTGGTTGACAGTCTAGACTCCACCCCTTTGCTCATGTTGACAAAAGTTTATGCAACTTCCACTGACCCTGTTGAAATAAAAAGGGTAATAACAGTTCTTTGAAAGATGGCTCTCCAACCAATTCAATAATTTTGAGGACATGAACAAATACCTAGAAAAGCATTCTCTCCCCAGATTAACACTTATGGACATTAAGAATTTGAACAGACAAATAGCAAATGAAGAAATAGATAAGATCATCAAGAAACTCCCAACCAAAAAAAGCCCTGGTCCAGATGGTTTCACATGAGAATTCTATCACGCATTCAGAGAAGAGCTGACACCAATCCTATACAATCTCTCCCAGGATATAGAAAACCCCAAGTCATCCTATAATGTCAGCATAGCTCTGATAACAGAATCACAACAGACCGGAATCTCTCATGAACACAGATGCAAAACTCCTCAGCAAAATCTTGGCCAATAGAATCCAACAACATATGAAAAAAATATATATATCATGACCAAGTGGGATTCATACCATGGATGCAGGAATGGTTCAAAAATTTAAAAAACAATTAATGCAATCCATCATATTAACAAGAGAAAGGATAAGAGATATATGATCATGTCAATTGATGCAGAAAAAGGCATTTGATAGAAACCAAGAGCCATTCTCAATCAAAATTCTAAAGAAGATAGGATTAGAAGGGAAAATTCTCAAAGCAATAAGGGTCATAGATGAAAAACCAATAGCCAATATCACACTCAATGGAGAAAAGCTGAAAACATTTCCATTAAACAATCCAGCAAGATGTCCCCTGTCCCCACTGTTATTCACTGTTGTGTTGGATGTCCTAGCTAGTACATAAAACGACGGCAAAAAATCAAGGGCATACAAATGGGTAAAGAAGTGAAATTTTCACTATTTGTAAATGGCATGATTTTATATATAGATAACCCCATGGTGTCCACAATACAATTGCTAGAAACAATAGAGGAGTTTAATAGAGTAGCAGGTACAGGGTTAACAAGTAGGAATCAACCGGATTCCTATATACCAGTGATGGGAATACCAAAAAAAGATATCAAGGTTTATTAGACAGGATTGACTAAAGAAATACTTCTGGACAGTCACATATGTATAAGAAACAGCTTTATAGAAAAGAATTATTGTCTATCAAGAAAACATCCCAGCCCAGTCCAGATCAAGTCCACAAGTCTGATCATAGCCCATCAGTCTGATACTTGTTTATAAATCTCTCTTCAGACTCTTGTAGCTACATACAATGATGCAGAATGCCGAAAGATCATAGGTTAGTGGGTGAAAAGTCTTGTGGATCAAATGGTGGTGGAAGCAGCACAGGGCTGGCACAGGTCTCTGTAGCATGGCTCGGTCAGGTTTCAGCATGGCTTCACATGGCTCGTCAACAGGAAGATGAAGCACAGAAAGAGTGTGACTCTTGCAGGGCTCAGCATGTCTCTGCGTGGCTTGGCAGTAGGAAGACAAAAGCAGTGAGAGAGAGGAGGTTTCCAGAATCCTAATGAGAATCCCATGCTCACAAGGAGGCCTCATTAGGCTGTGACCTAATTGACAGGCTAGACTCCACCCCTTCACTTATTTATCAAGTTGACATGAAATTACGTAACTACCACACAAGGAAACAATATCATTCACAACAGCTGTGCAAAAACTGAAATGCCTAGGAATAAACCTAACCCCTCCCCCAAACAAAAGACTGTACAAAGAAAACTATAGAACCTTACTACGAGAAACCAAAAGGTATCTATACAAATGGAAGAATATCATTGTTTGTCAATCAGAAGACTCAAAATGGTAAAATTGTCCACATCACCTAAAGCAATCTACAAATTCAATGCAATCCCAATCCAAAGCCCACCATCATTCAGCAAAGAAATGGAACAACCGATTACCAGCTTCAGATGGAGAGGGAAGAAGCCCAGGATGGGCAAAGAGCTCCTCAAAAAAAAACAAAGTGGGTGGTCTTGAACATCTGACCTCAAAGCCTACTACACAGCCTACTGTACAGCCACAGTTGTGAAAACAGCCTGGTACTGGTATAATGATAGATACATGAACCAATAGATCAGGACAGAAAGCCCAGAAATAAAAATCTGCAGACAACTGATATTTGACAAAGGCCCACAAACATTAAATGGGAAGCAGATACCCTCTTCAATAAATAGTCTTGGAAAACTTGGATATACACCTGCAGAAAATTTTTAAAAGTCCCATATCTCACTCCAAGAACAAAAACAAACTCAAGGTAGATCAAACACCTAAATGTAAAACTCAAAGCTACCAGGATCATCAGTGACAACAATGGGACAATTCTAGAAGCCCCAGTGAAAGCAATACATGGGTTTTCTGAAATAACAAAGGGAACAACCTCCATGGGAACAAAATAGATGTGTGGGACCTATTAAAAATAAAACACTTGCATACATTCAAAGACCATTACAAGATTAAAAGAGAGCCCTTCAACTTGGAGAAGATATTTAATAACCACATAACAGAAGGAGTAATTACTAAAAATCTACAATATTTTACAAAACTATAACAAGAAAAAGATCAATAACCCTCTGAGAAGGTAGACAAAGGACCCGAACAGATGATTCACAAAGGATGACACTCGAATGGCTAATAAACACATGAGGAAATGCTCCCAATTACCAGCCACATGGGAAACACAAGTCCAAGCAACCTTGAAATGCCACCAACACCCATAACGGTAGCCCAGCAAAAAAGAAAATCGAGAACAACAAATGTTGAAGAAGGTATGGTGAGATTGGAACTCTTATCCACTGCTGGTGGATTTGTTCACACAACAGTCGCTGTGGAAGGTGATAAGGCAATGCCTAAAACAGATGATAATTGAAATACCATGTGATCCAGCTATGCCATTACTGGGCATATACCTAAAAGGAATAAGGAAACAGATCACGAACAGAAGCTCGCTCCCTCATGTTCATTGCATTTATTTAAAAAAATAGTTCACAATAGCAAAAAAAATGAAGTCTAAATTCCCATCAGTAGAAAATTGGATTTAAAAAAATCTCTGGTATATACACACAAATGGATTACTACGCATCCATTAAAAACAGCGATGAAACCATGAAATACCTCAAGATGCAGAGCGACCTAGCAGACATTAAGCTGAGTGAAATTAATCAAGCACCAAAGGACACATCGCATGAGTCCACTGCAGTGGGAGCAAGCGGCAGCGTGGGAAAAACAGCAGCATGGGCACAAGCTCAAGAAGGTAGGGCATCCAGTCTTCTGGCTGAGGACCAGTATCAAGGGAGCACACATCATCCACCCCCAGAGGAGGATAGTGTAGGTCACTTGGCTGGAGGGCACCTCACAACAGCTGGGATCAAATAGTTTGGGTGGAGAGGGTGTATGCTGTCTGCTGAGTGGTTGCCATGTGGATCTGGGGTGAGGACCCCTGGGGTGAGGACCCCTGTGGAGGAAGGGGGTCCTGTCAGAGGGATGATGCTTACTAATGGGGGGCAGCGCAGGAGAGGGAAGATGGAAAGGTCATGTCTGGGGGAACATCAGTGCATGTCTGTTGAGGGGAGGCAAGGGAGGGCTGACCTGAAGGTGTGGGGGAGGAGTGATTGAGGATGTTTTGGGAGACATTAGGTGGGCATGTTTTTAGTGGTATAAAGTGTTGGGGCAACACTGACCTTGGTCATCAGGGGTATCCCGGCAACCCAGGTTGGGTGCCAGGGAATGCTGGGACACAGAATTCTGGATCTTCTGGGAGCAAGACATGTTCCAGAGGTTGCATCCGTGAGACCTCATATGGCAACTCCACTGGTTAAGTGGACTCTACTTCAAACACACTTGTAACCTCAGAACTTAAGTTGGAAAATACATGGTATCTGAGGAAGCAGAAGACAGCTGAACCGAGCCACGAACCATTGGTAGGTAGACAATCAGGGTCCTGCTTCTTCAAAACCGTATATGCTGTATTAAGATATGTATTATTCTGGCAAATGTGTGATGGACATTCTGTTTCATTTTGTTTATTCTTGTTCATAGTAGGGTGTATCTCAAAGGTGCTATGTCATTGGGGGTCACCCTATGGAAGTTGTGTTATTTGTTGGTTTTTTTCCTATTATTGGGTAAATAAAACACTGGATTGGGGGATAGCAAATAGGATGGGGTACAGGGTGGGGAAGTACAGGGGTGTGAAAGTGGTAAAAGGGAGATGTTATCAAGGAGACCAGGAAGGAAAAATATGGTAGGACGCTTATTATGGAAGCAATTGTACAATTCTGTTTGACGAGATTGAACTATGGAATGATGACATATATACTAACCAACAAGTAAAAAAAAAAAAAAAAAAAAGAACCATAGATCCAGAAACGGGTTTGGAGGCGGGACACACAGACGCTCTGCTTGGTATTTCTGATGACAAGACGCATGGCCTTACACTAGAGCCCTGGAGCTGGAGGAGCCATGTGAAGACCCATGCCAGCCCTGAGATGCTTAAAACACCACTGAATTCACAAGACTTTCTACCCACTGGCCTGTGATCTTCCTGCATTCTGCACCATTGCATGCATTTCATGAGTTTGAAGAGGAATTTATAGATTGGTATCCAACATATGGGCTATGATCAGACTTATGAACTTGACCTGGATGGGCTAGGATATTTTCTCAATATACAATTACTCTTTGAAACTCACACACTTATGAGTGTCTGAATTTGTTTCTGTAGTCTACCTGGAATAACACAGATGGTAAATTATATAAACTCAAACTTGAAGGAGGGACTAGTATCAGAGCCTAAGTTGTGAGAATTCAGTGTACAGAGGCTTCAGTTGACAGTGGGAGCCCAAGATTCATTTGTGGAACTGCATAAGATATAAATATCCGGAGAACTCCCTCTATCCACCATTGAGGAATGGATGGAAAATGAAAAAGCTTTGAAGAGATGGATATAGAAGATCAAAGGCATAAATCTGACTTGAACAGTTAAAACTTTGTCAGTAGATCCCCTCCCCCTACAAGGCATGCTGGACCTAATCTGATTCCCCCAAATATTCTGTATTTCTTCTTTGTTTTGTGTTTGCTCTTATTAGGGTGTATCTCAGAGGTGGCATGTCATTGGAGGTCACCCTCTTGAAGTTGTTCTTCATGTTTCTCCATTTTTTGATATATGAAGCCTAGGATTGATGACCCCATGGAACAGCAAGTAGAATAAGAGTTTCATGGCAACCACCTATGGACTTCTGAGGCTGTAATTGTTTAGGGAAGTAGAAAGCCTAGTCTTTCTTCGAAGGAGCTGATGGTGGTTTCAAACTGCCAACCATGAGGCTCGCAGCCCAAGGCATTACCACTACACCAGCAGAACTGCTTCTTAGGTGTACACAATTTGAGTGTATTCACCAATGTGTGAGGGTGGAATCTGGCATCATTTCTGGTTACCAGGGGGTTGTGGGTCGGTAGGAATTATTCCCTCTACTTCTGTCCCATGACTCTCTGCTAGTGATTGATCTAAACAACAGAAGAACAATGAAAAACAAACCAACAAAAGAAAATGGGCTGCTCTTTTTTTCTAAAATCCCACGTCCTTCATTGATTTCTTTGGACATTATGGGGTGTGGGTATTAGGGTTACCGCTGGCAGTTTATCAATACAAAAGAAAGAGGGGGGAAAAACACAACAAACAAACAAACAAACAGAAAGCAGCCATGTGGCAGCTTTGTTCCCCAGGAGCAGCACTTCGGTTCCAGGTCCGAGCTTGTGACTGGTTGTGGATTTGGTGACCTGATTTCCCCAGAGGTGTGTTGGGCCCACTCAGCTACCCTTTCCTCAGAGATTCAGGGCTTAATGTTCTCCTTTGCCTGCGTTTCCCTGCTGCTCTGTTGTAGAGGAAACAAGCAGCACACATGTGTGTATCATGTTTTACTGGCTGTGTAGACTCTATTATCCCTGATGGAAAACTTATCCTCAGTTAAATTAGTATTCATCCCATAAAAATCTGTCAATGCTTTCTGAATCATTGTGGGAATATTCTCTTTGACTTGCATGTTCTTTGGTTTTGTTATGAGGTCCCTAAATGTTATTCACCTATGACCCCATTTCCAGGAACTCTCCCTGGGGGCTTCTTTCTTTGTGTCATTTGCAATAAAAAAATTATCATCAACTAATCTTCATTTTGAATTGATTATTTAATTTCAGTGAGAATCTTGTGTTTTCTCTGTTTTGAGAAGGTTATTACAAAGCAATTAGCAAGGTGTATGTTTTCCTCTTTGAACACTCTGGTGTATTGGAAATTATACTATCATATGTATACAGTATAGTGTAAATTGGGCTCCGAGTCCACAGGGATATAGATAGTCCTAAGCCTTCGATTCCTCGTGTCAGGCTTTGTTCTATATAGAGTTTAAAGCAGAGAGGTTGTTTTTTTGTTTTTTTTCCTTTTCCTTTTTTTCCTAGGGGACAAAATTGTACTGTTAACAAGGATAAGAACAAAGTACTTGTCGTGATTTGGCATTAAATTACCACGCCTATATCTTAGACTCTAAATGAGGCCAAAGACTTGCCTAAGTTCTTTACACAATTTTGTCATCCTGTGTTTAAGTTTCCTGTTTTTTTTCTGATAGGTTAATTTATTTTTTTTGCAATTCAAGTTCACATATTAATGTAGTTTATTGAGAATAGCTATACATTCTTAATAAAAGTACATTCTAAAAGAGTTTAATCTTTCTGTGAAAATAAAGAAAATTTTTCCTTTGATTTCTGCCTATAAAAAATAAGAAGAATTCTAGTAAAATAAATGGAATATTATAATTCATCAGTCAAGCAATTGCATCATGATAAAATAAGTAATTTCAAGATTATACTCTATGTAACTTAAAACTCTTGCATGTGGACTTCAAATCTTTTGAAAACTAGCTTCTCATTACAAGGTCACTCAGATACAGCATCCATCTTTCCTTTCAACAAGAAATATCAACTGTGAATATCTTCCCTTCTGTCTCAACAACCAAGTAAGCATCGTTTACTTTTTCAAAAGTCCAAGAGACTGATAAAATGCTAAACCTACACCTAAATACTCAGAGAGAGCAAAAGTGTAAAAATAATTCTAAAGAAGAACCGCATCATTGTTAATTTCCTTATCCAACCTGTATATTTCAGTCTTCTGACATTGTAGGGTATCATGGTAAGTTTTCCTTGCACACGCAATAATTTTTAATGGTTTCCACATTATGAAGACAATGGAGGCAAGAAGCCAAAATTACATGCACAAAATCTCTGACATAAAGTAATATATGGAAATTACTACCATTGCTAATTAACACTCATTAAGTGCCAAAAGCATTTGACTTTAATTTTCACTTTTTTTTTTTTCTGGGCTACATTTTATTCACTCTACATTGTAAAACAAAACTCCAGCAAAACTAGTTTAGGTTTTAAATTTTCACATTTTTGGAAAAATCTTCAGTATTCTTAAATATGAACATTGATATTCAATGATCATTAAATGATAAAGGCACAAACTAGATTTTCTGTTAATCCCACTGCAGTCATTTTGGATTATTACTTCATATTAAGAACTTTACATATCAGTGTAAGGCATCCATGACTGGAAGAACGGCATGAAATTATTTTCAGCCTCACCACTGGGGTTCAAACTTGTGATTTTCCATTTTAAGAAAATTATGGTTAGAGTTGGAAAGACGAGTAAGACACTGTTGCTTGGGAACAAGAAGCTGCAGTTTTTCTGAGTACAGAATCCAGTTTCAAGCTTCTAAAACAAAAAGGGTCAAGGAAGGAGATAAGCAAGATGGACTTGAGATACAACCTGATCCCACTAGGAACTCTGAAGTATGATTTGCATCCGAGTGTCAGTGCCATTTTTAAGCATGGACACACTTTCCATAATCCCATGACAATGGTTGCTATTTATCGATAGCTCTCATCTTTATTGGCATAATCTCCTAGGGAAAGGAAGGATAATTTTATGGTAAAACCGTTGTCATTGTTCTTTGGTGCTATATTGTCAATTCTGACCTACAATGATCCTATGTGCAAGTGATAGGTTAGGTTTATTGTGCCAACCTGACCAAAAGGAACATGTGGAATTAATGAGGTCACAGTTTGGTTGGGGAGCAAAAGAGTCCTTGCTCAATGCTCTCTGGTGATCAGACCAGCGTGCATCTGCTTTAGCTCGTTTTCCTTCTCCACTTGTGAGCTACACAATCTGTGGCACAGCCAACCCTTGGATCACGTCACTAGAGATTGAGGTTCCTTCTAGACCTGCTTCACCATGCTGCTGGTGTGTACATCACTTGAGCTTGAGGCTGGTGGATCCTCTTATCTTGCATTACTTGAGTTCCATATTCCATCCTGGCCTGCTTCGCTAACCTCTTGAGCTGCTGACTGTTAGTGACTCACCCTGGTGTTTGCTGCCTGTGGGTAGACTCTGCCATCATTGCTCGAGGGAAGACTCAGCTGCCTGCTTCCTTGTCCTTGGAAGCTGAAGGACTTCCACTATATTAACTAAAATTAACAACATCACAATTTATTAAAAGACAATCAGAAGTCTCAAATATGGAACATGTAAAAATAAAATGTTAGCAGTGATAAATGAATAGCATGCATATGGGATTACATGATTGGTGAAGGGTCCATAATTACAAATGTAAGTGCTCTTCAGTTTATTATGAGTTAGTCATATAACAATGGCAGGGCAGTGTGTGTGTGTGTGGGAGGGGGTGGGTAGGGTGGGGAGAGGGCTGTTTATTTTGGCAAGCTGCTATAAAAATTGCTTTCTCAATAATATATATTTCTGGGAAGTATGCTATGAAGATTTGTCAATGGTGCTACATAGCACCCATCAGGTATACACTCTCACATCTTGCATTTGTTTATCCAGAGTGTAAGGATACTCTGGGAAAAGATGGTAATATTCTATATTTGTCAGACTTCAGAGAAAATAATGTTTTCATTAGGGTACATGTTAGATTAGCATCAAGGTTAAATCAATATCAAGGTTAGAGAAGCTGCTATTAGAAATAGCAGCTTTAAACATCAACACGGGTTCTGGACTCACGATGGCTGCATCATGTCAAAACATAATGGTAGCCTTCTTATTCTTCTAGCATAAAGATAACAGCAGTTCTTAACAGCACTGCAAACAGAGACTGTAGGTGGGCAGAACAGGTAATTATCTTCATTATTTTTAGAGATGCATCTTTCATGATCCCCTGATTCTTCAATATACAAGCAACAGTTAATTCTAACAAATCTCATGACTAGATCTTTCTTAACAAACCTCATCCAACAAATCTTGTCAGAATTCTATAAATGGACACTCCCCAGAGGATGTTCCCTAACCCAATTTATATGATAAAGGTTTACTCTGATACATAGGAGCCACATAGCATGTCATTGTTCTGAAAAATTTAGTGAGGAATTCCTGTCGCTCATTGCCATTGCCTCAGTTTGGACTCGTAGAAAACTTATACAACAGGGTAGGATGAGCTCTGTGAGTTTCTGACACTGTAACTTTTTGGGAGTAGAAAGTCTTATCTTTCTCCCAAAGAGAGACTGGTGGTTTTGAACCACTGACTTTGCAGTTGGTAGCCCGATGCATAACCCACTGTGCCAGCAGGGCTCCTGTGACTTAGTTGTGACACATCAATAATTGTCATTTATTTGTTTGCTTGTTTGTTTTTAGTAACATATTCCATGCATACATTTTAATGTAAAGGCGCGCTTGTCATAACCTTGCAGGCTGCTCTGCCAGATGGAGAAGCAGAACGTCAGGTGAATCTCAAAGGCACACCGAAGCCTTGTTTCCGAGGACACCATTATACCTGAGGACCATTTTGAAGCAGTGAGCAGCTGACCTGGAATTTGTTTTTGCAGCTCATTCATTCTGACTATATTCATCCTAGCCCTCATTTTCTCTTTAAATGGTTTTCTTGGTAGTGATTCTTCAGTGGAAGAGGTGTACCCGTGGCAGTACTTCATGACACAAAGTATTTCCCCTTCTTTGACAAATAGCTCCCATTGTTGTTTTAACTTCTCAGCATCTGGAATTCCAGCCATTAAGATGTCCTTCCTAAGAGACAGCAAGGACCCCTTTTCATCGTGCTCTCGAGGTCAAGGATCAGTGTTGAGAGAACTGTGTCCGGGTAGGAAGCAATCTATCTACAAACAGGATGGGAAGAATCGATCACACGCTGATACCCACACATTGGAAAGTGCAGATCTGGAGAATGTTACAGTGACTTGGGCCAGAAAACCAGTTGAGACATTCATTGAATCTTTTCCACTGGGTTAGAAACTAAGAGTAAGGCTCTTTCATGACTGTGAATGCTAATGACAGGCCGGGCTTCAGATAACCATCCTCAAATCCGGAGAGTTATCTAAACCAAACTTGCCTGCCTGGGTTCCTTTTGACTTTCAGAAATAGAGCCAGGATTCATGGGGTGCCCTTTTTCCCAAGCAAACTGGGGCAGTTCCTGTGTTTAGTAAGGAACTTTCCTTAAGAAAGGACAATAGCATTCCTCCAATTTAAGCCCAAATTCACAGTGCTTAGCAAATAAAGATTATAAAAGCAGTAGACAGGACGAAGCCTGCAAAAGGATAGAAATGGAAACTCCTAGGTTTCATTTGCACTTCCTTTATTTAAAACACAGCAGCAATTCTACTTGTACCCATATCCACTCAACCCATCCCCTTTATCTTTCTGTTTCTCATTTCCTTTATTTTGTGTACTTTTAATAACTACCAGGTAGAAATTATTCTCCTAGTAGCAAGACTGATCCAAGCCAATCTCACACAGAAGAATATTTTTAATACCCTGTTTTTTTTACTCTGTTTCTCAGAGACAACTGTTGTCTCCACCAACCTATACCATCAACTTTCTTTTTTTTTTTTTACCATCAACTTTCACATACATTTTTCAAATCATTCTTCCATTTGTCCCTTCCTTCACTCGACACCTACTTTGTTCTATCATCTGGATGCCTGGATGCCACTTTAGACATTCCCTTAGTAATTTGGGAAATATTTTATAAGTTCACTCTCCCGAGGAAACATTCTAGTGTTAATTTAATTTTTATTAAGAAGCAAATCCTTAAAGTCACAAAATGCCTCCATGTTAGAGGAATTTCAGAGGCCAGCATTGTTACTAGTGACAGCTGAGTTTTAGATCTCAGGATCCCTTAATTTTAAACCACTATGGAGTGACTCAGGAGTCCTGGAGTGGTTCAAAGGATTAATGAGCTGGGCTTCTGGTTGTAAGGTTCCCAGACCAACGACCAAATCCAAACTCACTGCCATGAGCTAATGCCGACTCATAGGACCAGGTAGAAGGGTCCCTGTGTGTTTCCAAGACAGCAATTGTTTATGGGAGTAAAACACCCATCTTTCTAACTCAGAGGGTCTGGTCATTTTGAGCTTCTAATCTTGTCGATTATAGCCCAACACATAACCACTACTACACCGCCAAGGCTCCTAAGTCTACCCAGAGGCACTGTAAAAAAAAAAAAGTACTGGCTATCTACTTCTAAATGTCCAGTCATTGGAAAGGCTATGGAACATTGTTCTCCTCTGACATGCGAGGCCTTGAGGATCAACATTAACTTTATGGTATGGTAAAGAGTGTATTTGTACTTGGACTACATATACCATTAGGTCTGTATAAGAGATTCTTTGAATACACACAAATTGGAGCTGGAAACTTCAAGTCTCTCGCCTCCATTTTTCTCTTCTCTAATGAATTTTCTACACTACAACCATAGTACCATCTACCCAACAGCGTGTAGTTTTCAGTGAAAATCGAATCATGACAGTCATTGTTTAAAACCATCACTTGAAACAAAGTTCAAATCCCTTAGATGCCTTACGACCCTTGAGGATTTGGCATATACCATACCCAGATTTGAATTCCCCTTACATTAAAATTTTTCGATCCAGATTTTCAGGATGAGGCTGGGTTAATGTTTATGAAGGTTAAGTAAAATCCTCAGAAAGTTGGAGAAATGAGGCTAGTGTGTGGGGTTCACACATAAGAGGAAGTCTTTGAGCTAGGGCACAGAGAACCAGTTGCCATGGCGTTGACTCTGACTCACGTCCATAGTAAGAATCCGAGAGGCACAGTGCTCATGGGGTTTTCAATGGCTGGTTCTTAAGAAGAGATGGGCAGGTCTTTCTGTCAAGATGTATCTGAGTGGACTGATAGTAACCAGTAGAATTTACACTACCCTCAGAACCCAGGATAAAGAATAAGGATCTAAAAATTTTTCATCAGTTTTCTCCTCTAAGTCAGAATGTGTGGAATAAAAAATATGAGCTCCTCTTGACACAGTAGCTACAACAATGGGCTGAAGCAGAGCAGCAATGCTGCGGGCAGCATGGAACCGAGCACAGTTTTATTCTGTTACACAAGGGTCAATGAGAGTCAGGGGTGATCTGACAGCATTAAACAACAGCAACAGTATATGCAGTGTGGGGAAACTCTGTGAAAGCTTATTCCATTCCAGCATTTACCCCTCCTGTAGTAGTTGTTAAATTTGTATTTATCCAGTTACTAATTTAAAAAGTAGCATGTTTGAAATTAAAGATACCAATCAAGATATTTTGTTATTTGCATTTCATTCTCTTAAGTAAAGTGAACTTATTTAAGCTTGGTGAGCTATTTCATTCTCTTCCCCTTTGAACTACCTATTCTTTTTTTTTTTT
>NW_022109491.1:33727468-33730324 GCF_000313985.2 Echinops telfairi
CCTCCTCCCCCTCTCCCATGCCCCCTCGGAACTGTCAGTCCCGTTGTTTTCTCCTCCAGATCCTTGATGTTTACTCATTTACTTATATCTATACTAACTCACTGTCATTGCCTAATGCTGATTCACAGTGCCCCCCACCCCTAGTGGGTCTCCCAGACTATAACTGTTTATGGGAGTCGAAAGCCCATCCTTTCTTCAGCGGAGCTGCTGGCTGCTGGTGGTTTGAACTCCCAATCACGAGGATCACAGCCCAATGCCTCACCACTACACCACCATGGTATGTGTGTGTGTATATAAATTTCCTTATTAAAAATATAGTTTCTCAGATTTGCCCAAATATTTCCCCAGATTAATCTTGGTTATGGTTTTCCATATAAACATTTACACATGTATTGTAATCAAACTATTCAGACTTATCTTTATTTGCTTCCGAGATTTTAAAAAATCCTCTTTCTAGTTGAAGGAAATTATTCAGATTTTTTTTAACTTATACTAAGCACACACATACACACAGATACATTCAATCTATTTTTGAAAGATAACAGAGGATATCTGTTTATTTTTTTCCAGAGAGTGGTTAATTGTCCCAACATTTTTTGTTTAATATGAATATGATTTCACAAAGCTTATACAAATGTACGATGCTTTTCAATGCCGCCTGTATATCAGTAACCACGTTGTTTCTGTGGTTGGGTGTCATTGTGTGCATTCTGATTCTCAGCAACCCCACGTACAACAGACTAAACACTGCCTGCTCCTGCGCCATCCTCACAATTGTTCTGTTTGAACCCACTGTTGGAGTCACTGTGTCAACCCGTCTTTTTGAGGCTCTTCCTCTTTTTCAGAACACTTCCACTTGACCAAGCACAGCATTCTTTTTCAAGGATGGGTCTCTCTCTATAATATGTCCAGAGTGCCCCATAACAAGTCTTGTCATCCTTATTTACAAGGATCATTGTGCATGCACTTCGTCCAAGACAGGTTTGTTATCTTCACAACCCTTGGTATTTTAATATTCTCCACCAGTACCAGAAAAGCATACTTAAGTTTATATCTGAGTTCTGTTATTTTTCAATAATCTGCCTATCTTTTTATGTTACTACTAATTCAAGGGGCCCAGGATGCATAGTGTTTAACCACTTAGCTGCTAGCAAATGGCTGTTGATTGTAATCCACCAGCCACTCTGTAGGACATGGAAGTGGCCGTCTGCTTCCGTAAACCTTTACCGCCTTGGACAACTCTATGAGGCAGTTCTACTCTATCCTATAGGGATGCTTTGAGTAGAAATGGAGTCAACAGTTAATCAGGTTTGCCACCTTTTTTTACAACCATTTATAGTACATTTAAAGTGTTTTAAGGATAATATTATATTATTGTTTTGTCATAAAACTAAAAAAAACAAACACCTAAATGTACACTGCCATCAAGTGCATGCTATCAACCCTATAGGACAAGGTACAATGGCCCTTATGAGTTTCTGAGAGTATAACTCTTGATGGGGGTACAAAGCCCCATCTCTCTCCCACAGTGCTGCTGGTGGTTTCAAACTGCTGACTTTGCGGTTAGCAGCCCAACATGTATCCACCAGTATTTGCTGTTTCCGTAGTGAGACTCAGCTAGTTCTCACCAGTTGGGCATAACTGAGCTAATTTTTGTTGAGTTCAGCAAAGCAGTTGTTAAAATGGTAATTTTAATCAGGATTCTCACTGAAGTGGGTTTCGGGGCTGCTGCCCAGTGTGGAAATCACAGATTTACATTCCTTAAGCTTTTTAAACGTTTATCTGTGCAACAGTGTATCTAAGCACTGACAGTAATGTTCATTCTGTCGATAGGTATAAAAAAATAGACTGAACTATGTCTATAAGAGGAGCCTTAGTTGCGTCATAGTTACAAATTGGGCTGCAATCCGAAAGGTCAGCAGTTCCATTCCACCAAGTGCTCCTAGGGGAAAAGACAGGGCTTTCTACTCCTTTAAACGGCACAGTCGCAGGAACTCACAGGGCAGGTCTACCCTGTCCTGTGGAGTCTCTAGGAGACTGCATCGGCTTGATGGCAGTGAGTTTTGTTCGATACTTACAGTATTTACTTATTCATTCACTAAACTCACTAGACTTTTGATGAAATGCTACATTTTTATTTTCTTGTGTTTGTTTCTTTAATAAACAAACATATAACATTAAGAGAAAAGTACAAATAACAAGAGGGTGACATGCTGTCATTCATTTCAGCTTTATGCTATGTCCCAAATCCCCACTAGATATTATGGCTGAACTTTGAAATTCCTGAAAATAGTCAAGGAGCTCAATATATTGTCATAACAATTTCTGTAAGACCAGCAGAAGTGGACAAGGGTTTCTCAAAAATGAAAATAAGATGTTCAGAGAAGAAAAGTTGCCTGTTTCTAACAGATAATACACAATGATGACACACAAGGACAACTGTCTAATTGACCTACTTCTAAAGCAGTGGTTCTCAACCTTCCTAATGCCATGACACTTTAATATAGTTCCTCATGTTGTAGTGACCCCCAACCATAAAATTAGTTTCATTGCAACTTCATACCTGTAATTTTGCTACTGTTATAAATCAGACAACACCTGTGAAAGTGTCCTTCAACCCCCAAAGGGGTCGCGACCCACAGGTTGAGAAGCACTGCTCTAAAGGAATGGGATCCTACTCCTATAGTGAAAAGAGGGTTAAGGATAAATCTCATAACCACGATGCTCAGGTAAAAGCAAAGAATATTGGAAGTGAGCAATCCAATCAAGATGCAATATCTTAACAGTTTTATTGATTGTTGTCAGGTATTATTCAACATTTTTCATTAATATTTCGCAATGCTTTCTTTTTTTTTT
>NW_022109491.1:33731034-33768561 GCF_000313985.2 Echinops telfairi
AGCTTGATGGCCGCTTGATTACCTTCAAGCCTTTAAGACCCCAGACGCTATACTTTTTGATAGCCGGGCACCATCAGCTTTCTTCGCCACATTTGCTTAGCCTGCATACCTCTTTCATTGTTCTTATTTAAATATTAACTGTATGAATGATTACACTAGCTTTTGGTATATCTCTTTTTATCCTTAAAACGTCATTAGGGCAGCAAACCAGTTGTTAAATTATTTGAATCCCACCATTGGTTATTTCTCGACCTTGTTTTTTCTAAATGAACTTTGCAATCAGGTTACCTCATTCAAGAGATAACCATGTAGGTATTTTTATGGTTATCAGACATAGTATGTAGATTTAGGAGAATTGACCTATGTATCAATAATGAGCTAAGCAGGAAAGAAATGACAACCTAAAAGGGTATCGCAGAATTGAACGAAGGAAGTATTTACAACGACATGGGCAGAACGCAATACAATCAGCCAGTGCTGGTGAACAAGCAATTTGAGGTTATTGTTGTTAGCTGCCATCCCGTCAGTTTCCATTCATAGGAGGAAACAGTGCCCAGATTCTGCCACCCTCCTCAGGGTTGTGATGTTGGAGCCCCTGGTTGCAGCCACCATGTTAAGCTATCTCCTTGCTGATGTTCCTCTTCTTCACAGACTATCCATTGTGCCAAGTGTGAGATCCTCTGTCAGGGACTGGCCTCTTCTGCTAATATGTCCAAAGTACAGGAACGATAGTTTCACCGTCTTTGCTTATTTCAAGACAGATCTATTTATTCTTTTAGCCATCCCCAGCATTTTCAACATTTTTCAAAACCATCGTAATTCAAATACATCAGATCTCCTGCAGTCTTCCTTATTCATGGATATGAGGCCATTGAAAATACCAGGACTGGCAAATAGGTTTTGTTTCCACCTGATGGTAACTGTGTGGAGGTAGGGGCAGAGCCCAATCTGTCAATCACATTGCAACCTGATGACACCTCCTTTGGGGTATGGACTTTGGTATGCGTGAGAAACACTAGAAATTCCTTCTCTTTCCCCCTTTGCCTTCCTGCTTCCTGGGACTCTATATCTCGCTGCATGAGTGGGCTGCCCACCCGGAGAGCTGTCAGTGTCCTGCCAGGTTTACACCAACCTTGTTCCACCCAATTCTGCACCAACCTGCCTGTGATATCCCTGCTTCTTGCTTCACTTTTCAGGTCACCAGCCTGCCCCTACTTGTCTGAAGAAGGCCCTGACAGCATCAGACCTGTGGACTTTCGTTGGAGTGGATTGGGGAATCTTCGTGATATTAAGATGCTTCTTGATATAAAGTTCTTTATTGTACATAGATGAGTGTCACTGTTTTTTGTTTTTTGTTTCCTCTAGACAGTCCAGTCTAATACACGTGGCTTGGGTCAGGTGCACCTTAGTCTTCAAAGTTACGTCCTTGCTCTTCAAATACTTAAAAAATATCTTCTGCAGAACATTTGCCTAATACATAATTTTAATTCTTGTCTTCTTTCGTGAGCATTGATTGTGTATTCAAGTCATATTAAACCTTTGACAACTTCCATCTGTTCTCCATTTATCATGGTGTTATCGGCCGCCCATTTCTTAGTATTTTAGTTTTCTTTATGTGGAGTTATCATCCAACTTGAGGGTAGAAATCATTGATCTTCTTCAGCAAATGCTTCCCGCCCTCCTCACGTTCCGCAGACAAGGTTGTGTTATTGTGTACGGAAGGTTTTTAATACGATTTCCTAGAATCCTGTGGCTCCTCTCTCTTTTTCGCGCAGTCCAGTTCCTCAGATTACTTGCACACATAGAGATTGAATGAGTATGAGTAAAGAACACAACCAGGATGCACACCTTTCCTGGTTTTACACCACATGCTATTCCGTTGTTTTGTTCATGCAACTGACTCTTGGTCTACGTACAGGTTTCACATGAGCACAATGGAATGATCCGGAAACCCCGTTCTTCTCAATGCTATTAATAGTCTGTCATGATCCACACAATTGAATATTTGGCATAGTCAATAAAATACATGTAAACATCTTTTTGACATTCTCTGCTTTCAGCCAAGATCCATTTGATGTTAGCAATGATATCCCGTACACCATATCCTCTTCTAAAGCCAGCTTGAATTTCTGACAGTTCTTGTTGATGTACTGCTGCAACTCTTTTTAAATGATCTTAAGCAAAATTACTTACCTGTGATATTTTCAGCATTTTCTTGGGTCACCTTTCTTTAGAATGTGCACTAATATGGATCCCTTCCAGTTAGTTGACCAGGATTTTTTTGGTATAGGTGAATGATTGCTTCCTGTGTTTCCACAGCTTGTTGAAATGCTTCAATTGATATTCCAACAATTTATTTAAACGTTTTTTTCTCACCAATTTCTTTCCTTTCCCTGTCCCCATTTTATTGGGACGCCTATACTCTTGTCATAATCCATACATTGCTTGCATCAGGCAAATTTTTACATATGTTGCCTTCCTTCTTTTCTTGACATTTACTTTCTATTGAGCCCTTGGTTCAGCTCCTCTTTCTCCCCCTCTCCCTCCACTCCACCCTCATAACTCCTTGATAGATTGTCATTATTTTCATATCTCACACCGACCACTCTCTCCCTTCCCCCATGTTCTCTGTTGTTCTTCCACTGGAGAAGGATCTATGGTTAGGTGTCGGTCACTGCACTCGTTTCCCCTTTCCTCCCTTCCTCTCCCCCCCTTCCCCCTACCCTGCTGGCATCACTATTCCCACTTCTGTTCCTGGATTCTGTGTTGTGAGCTTCCATCTCTTGTCTATACCTGTGTACACATTTTAGTCCAGTCTAAATTGAGAAGCAGCACTGGGGTCATGGTAGTGGGGATGAGGAAGCCTCAAGAAACCAGAGGAATATAGTGTGTTTCATCAATGCTTTACTGCACCCTGGTTGACTCATCCCTTGCCTGTGGTTCCTCTGTGAGGAGATCGTTCCATTGTCTACAGATGGGCTTTAGATCTCTACTCCAACCCCCCTCGTTCTCAAAAATATGTTTTTGTTTGTTTGTTATATGTCTGTTGATGCCTATTATCAGGTCCCTATGACTCCTCATGATTGTACCGGCGGTGTGCTTCTTCCATGTGGACTTGTTGCTTCTCTGCTGAATGGCAGCTTATGTAACTTCAAGCCTTTAAAGCCCCAGATGCTATATCATTTAATAGGCAGGCACTATCCGCCTTCTTCACCACATTTGCTTATGCACCTGTTTTGTCTTCAGCGATTGTGTCGAGAGGGTGAACATCTCAGATTGCTGATTTGTTAGAACAAAGTGTTCTTGTATTGTAGGAGGGTATGAGCAAAGGCCTGAAGTCCACCCCCTACTTCAGTGTATTGCCATATAAATATATGTGCCGTTACATAGGTCAATGCCTCTATTTTGTGGATTAATGTATTTGCATATGTGCACTGTTATGTTTATGCCTCTATCCATTGCTTTGCTTCCTAGGTCCTTCCTCTGTTTCCTTTTACCTTCCTCCTGCCCCACTGCCACATCCCCCTTATTTCCACCTCTTGATACCTCCTCTTAGCTAGTTTGCTGTTGCTTCAACACCCACCCCCCTTGGATCCCTGTCTCCTCCTTGTTATTGACTCCAACACCCCAGTTGTTCCCCTGTCCATGGCACTGCCTGTGCACCTCCCACATCCCCCACCACCCTCACCCCCCCAGGTCTTCCTGGGACTGTTGGTCCCACTGCTCTCTCCTCAGGCATGCCTCGGCACACCGACTATGACATAACCCAAACTGATAAGAGAAAGAGAGAGAGATTGAAAGAGAAAAGGAGAAAAATAAAACAGAGGAAAGATAAAAACAGAGAAGAAATATATAAAAATCCTGGGTCTGTTCACTGGTCTTCATAACTGTCCAGGAGCTGCCCCTCCCAGCCTGGAAGCCCCCCAACTTGGGGGTTCCTGAGGGGGCTTCATAGCTCTGCATTGCTTCAGCTGTTGGTCTGCTTTACTCCTTTCTTGTCAATTTCAGTAACACCATTCTTGCTGCTCTGGGAGCTCGCTACAAAACAAATACTGCGCGCCCGTGCGTGCATGCGTGTGTGTGTGTGTGTGTGTGTGTGTGTAAAAGTGAAGATCACATTGGAGTTATTATTGAACACAGCTATGAATACAGCTTTCAAAAAGCAGAGGTAACTCTACTATTACTTCTTTTATTTCCCCCCCCATTTCTTTACACTCTCCTTTAAATGTATATCTTTATTTTAAATTTATTATCTCTAGAGAGCTTTAATAGGGTTCTAATTGTTTTTATCTAACTATAGAATATTTTTCTTTCATAAGGATGTTTATTTTCTATGTGTTGATGACTAAGATGGATGCATTTTCTTAGTTCTGTCATATTTCATGTTCTGATTTCTGTTAATGTTTCATTTGTGCTTTTAGCATCTATATGGTTTGTGCTGTTCTGTGTTCTATAGTCTGAGTGTTTTCTTTGTTCTCTTCTCTGAATGTTTTCTTTCTAATAGTTCAGAGGGTTCACAATCTTCAATTTTTTGGTGGAGGGAAGGGGCTCCCTTTTTTTCCAAGTCATTTCAGGGAATAGAGAAAGATAATATCTCTTTGCTTGTCATATATGTTTTAAATGCCTCGTTTATTAAAGAATTGATATTTTCTAACATTTCTGTTTTTATAAGATACTGGAGATGCATTTATCACACTTTCTTCCCTGAAAGCCAAGGATTTTGTTGAAGTCAACAGATGCACCAAATGATTGCTGACCACCTAAGTTACTAAACCGCCTTTTCACACAGAGCACCCTGCTTTTATCTGTTTTATTTTCCCATGCATGACCAGGAGAAGTGTGAAAACCACTGATCTAGGTCATCCAAAGTTGCTGTCTTATGTCCCAAAGTAGGCAAATGAAATATCAAGATAACAGAAAGATAAAAGCAACTGTGCTTTCTGTCATTGTCTTGCATGTGAAATAAGTTCATGACCCCTGGTCATAAACTGCAGGAAATAAGACAGATTATCACACCTGATTTGTGATGTTTAACTACTCCAATTCCCTCTGAGTGGCTCAAGTGTGGTATGCTTCCGACCAGGCACTTAGCAGGAAGAAAAGAAAAGCATCAACTACCTTAAATGGAGTCTGTCTTTCGGCTGGGGCGTTTCCAGCATTCATGCAAGGCCAAAGGTTCTGGTAAATCGCTCCTTCCTTCTGAAAATAAAAAAGCCATATTTTGTCTATAATTAATCCAAGTAGTAATCTTAGCGCTTATCCATCCATTCTTCGTATAATAAAATGAACAGCAGTTATAGAAAATGACTTTTCCTTCAGTCAGAATCTGAATTAAAAATAATGTGTGCCTTTACATAAGAACCTGACCCTATCCTGGCTTTTGAGGTGGAGGATAGTCCAAATGAGCTCAACCAACCCACCTCTCTTCAGAGTCTCGATTCTGAGTACACAGTTTGAGAGCTCAGCAAGATTACGCAGTCAACACTCTGTAACCCTGGCAAGGATGAAAATGCCCATGTATCTCCAGTCCATTCCTTTTTTTTCTTTACTTTTGGTGACAGCTGAGCACTGTTTTCTCTTGTTTATTACACATTTATCCTAAGGCCTGTTCTTTTTCAGTGTGATTTCCTTGGCCACACCCATTTGGAAGCATCTATTACTCTGGTCAGTGTTGGTTTGGCTTGCGGCTAGCTAGCTGCTACATTCTTTTTTAGAGGCTGCCAAATGTGGGAAAATGGGTGTGTCCTGTTGACATCCTGTGGTTCATCAGATATGTGGGCTCACTCTTCAGTGCAAGCTCCTTTAAAAAGCCTGGTGCTGTGCTGGAGAGCCCAGGCCTGCATGTCTAAGAGGAAGCCCAAATTAATTCACAGAAAGAGTCATCCAACAAAAAATGATTATGGCAAATGGGCACAAGGGTACGTCTTGCTTTATAGAATACATGAGGCCCTGTCCATGCCACGATTAGTAATTTGTGGCTACACACATTTATCTCACTTTGTAAAACACTATTAATCCCAAGAAGAGGACTATTTTACTTAGACATTTGTATACAGCTATGCACAAAATGGATCTTCTTGGTCAATTGCGATTTTTCAAACTGTCGTCCTTGAGGACAACATCATGGACTGAAGCAAGCAAGAATCACCAGAAGTTTGTTATTGATGAATAACATCTAATTAACAAGGTCATGTTTCCAAATTTAGAATTAATTGGTTTAAGAGCTTCATCTTATGAACAAAAGGTGTCATTTATGGGACTTAGGCTTTATTTACACTTTATTTTGAAATATTTTGATAAGAGTGTCCAATTGTAATTGAGTACCTGGAAAACCCTGGTGTCTATAAGAATTACATTTCTGTAGTATTACAAGGACCATCAGTATTAACTTGAATAAAAATATCTATTAAATATGTATCTCTCATCAAGGTCTACTGAGTAATTTTAATATAAAAAATAATTCTCAGAGAAAGAAGCAGAAGGAGAATTTAAGAGTATGTGGTGAAATTTTAAAAATTGATGAATCTTGGAGAAAGATATTCAGACTCTGAATTTCGTGTATACGTTTTCAATATATTGACGTTTTCAAAATAAACATATGGAGAAAATTTAAAATAATGTATTCATATATGAAAAGTTTAGATTGAAATCATTGATCATTAAAAACCCAGAATAGAAAATATAAAGGGCATTGAAGGACTGTAATAAAGAAACAGGATAACAAACAGGAAGATTAACGAAAATGAAATAAAAGCCATTAAAAATAAGAGTGTGAAAAAATCAAACAAAACATTTCTATGCCATGTAATTTTGCAAAAATCTCTAACAGCGAAATTTTCTAGCTTGGGCTGAGGTGGTTTAAAGCCCAAGTTAATAGATCAGTACTTCATTTTTCAGTCAAAATGTTTCAACTTTCCTGGTTCACTTTATCTCTCCTGTTCAGTTTCTGTAGGACAACTGATGGTTTCCTATATTCAACATTATTTCCTCCAATGAAAAACTAGAGAGAATTTGCCATTTTTCCTCCTTTTATATAATAAAGCCAAAATTTCATTCCCAATGTTTCCCTATTCTAGTAGTATTTACCCCAAGACAGAAACAAGACATGCCTTGCTCTCCATCCTTCTCTGGTCTATTTTGAGACTCACAACTCTCTATTTCTAAACTAACTTTGATGATCCATCACAATAGCTACACAGAACTAACAGACAGTACCCACAAAGATGGGGGTTTATTAGGGGATTTTATGAAGTCAGGATCAGAAAGCACTAAGAATACAATCTTTTGACCACAGCAACACCACTCTTCAGCATCTCTTCACAGCCTAGTCTCTTCTGGTCCTCAGCCTTTCAGCTGTAGTCTCCCTTGGCCTCTGCCTTGTTCCAGAAGCTGGGAAACCCCTTACTCAGCCTCAAGAGACCAGCACACCTCCTTGGTTAAGCCTCATGGTCTCTGCTGCCTGAGACACTGGAGACAGGATGTCAAGTTCGCTTTACTAGTGGTTCTTTTGTCTTGATGGTCAAGGGATTTTTCCGGTTCCTAATTCTGAGATAGCCCTCTATAACCAGAGGAATACAAGACTATTACTATTTTAAAAATCCTGTGTTCGTGGTCCCACAAAGAAAGACAATGGAATAAAAGAGCCAATCCAAGTAATTTCACTTGATTGCATTTTTATTAATGATAATGTTGATGAACTTTAAATGAACAGTAACAGCTAACACACACAAAAATAAAATCTTTAGAAGTTCCTCGGATTGAGGTTAAAATGATCCACAAAGGTCCCCATCTTGGATTTTGATGGTGTTGCTATATAAGGACTAAAATAGTAACCCATTGCCATCAATTCAATTCTAACTCATAGTGACCATGGAGGACAGAGTATAAGTACCCCATAGGCTTTCTGAGGATCTATATCTTTATGGAGGAGAAGACCTCATCTGTCCTCCACAGCGAACCCGGTAGGTTTTAATAGCTACCCTTCTAGTTGGAAGCCCATTATGTGACATGCAACCCATTATGCCAACAGGGCTAGTATGTTACCATATAAACAAACAAGCAAACAAAGAAACAAAACAAAACAAGACATAAAAACACAAAACCAATTATTGCCACCAAGTCCATTTGGATTACATTGACCTTATCTAGGGTTTGGGAGGCTGTAAGTCTTTTTAGGTACAGATAGCCGCATCTTTCTCCTGGGAGCTTCTGGGGATTATTTACAGTCAGTAGTCTGACGCTTACACTGAGCTCCTTAGATTACCTTATAAAACAACAACAAATACTTACTGCCATCAGTTGATTCTGACTCATAGTAACCTTCTAGGGCAAGATAGAACTGTCCCTTTAAGTTTCTGAGGATGCCAATCTTTCCAGGAGACAAAGTCCCACAGAGTCTCTGAGCATATATGTCTTTATGGGAACTGACAGCCTCATATTTCTCCCACAAAGAAACTGGTGGGTTAGAACTGATGACCTTGCAGTTAACAGCCCAATGGGTAACCCATCACTCCACCAGAGTACCTTACATGATCTTGTTGTTGTGGTTGCATACCAAGAGGCTTCAGCCCATACAAAACATGACACAGTCCTGTGCTGTGGCCACGATTGTGCCTCTGCCTGAGTCGATTGATGCAGCCACTCTGTCAATCCATCTTTTTGAAGGCCTTTCTCTTTTTTCAGCCCCTCAACTTTACTAAACAAGCTGTCTTTCTCTAGGGACTGTTCTCTTCTGAGACTATATCCAAGATATGTAAGATGAAGTCTTGCCATCTTCCTTCTAAGGAGCACTCTGGCCTTACTTCTTCCTACACAGATCAGTTTGTCCATTTAGCAGTCCATGGGCTTTCAATATTCAGCTCCAGCATCACAATTCAATTGTATTTCTTTTTCTGTGGTCTTTCTTTTTCAATGTCCAACTTTCACATGCATATGAGACTATTGAAAATACCATGGTTTGAATCAGGTGCACCTTAGTCCTCAAAGTTACATCTTTGCTCTTCAATACCCTAAAGAGGTCTTGTATAGCAAATTTACCTAATGCAATATGTCTTTTGATCTCTTGACTGCTTCTTCCATGAGCATTGATTGTGGATCCAAGTAAGACAAATCCTTGATGAATTCAACGTTTTCTCCATTTATCATAATGTTACTTATTGGTCCAGTTATGAAGATTTTGGTCTTCTTTACATTGAGTTATAAACCATACTGCAGGTTACAACCATTGATCTTTATCAGCAAATAATACTCTAAGTCCTCCTAACTTTTAGCATCTGTATATTCCAGATTGTTAATAAACCTTCCTCCAATCCTGGTGCCACATTCTTCTTAACATAATCCAAACTCTCTTGATGATCTGCTCAGCAAACAGGTTGAATAAATACGGTGAAAAGATACAACCCTGACACACACCTTTCCCGATTTTTAAAAAAATCATTTCATTGGGGACTCTTACATGTCTTACCACAATTCATACATATATCCATTGTGTCAAGCACCATTGTAGTTCTGTTATCATCATTTTCAAAACATTTTTTTTCTACTTGAACCCTTGGTATCATCTCCTCGTTTTCTCTCCCTCACCAACCCTCCCTCATAAACCCTTGATAATTTATAAATTTTTTTTCATATCTTACACCGACAGCTGTCTCCCTTCGCCCACTTTTCTGCTGTCCATCCCCCTGGGAGGAGGATATGTGCCGATCACTGTGATTGGTTCCCCCGTACTCCCCCCACCTTCCCATTCCCCTCCTGGTATCATTACTCTTATTATTGGTTCTAAGGGGTTTATCTGTCCTGGATTCCCTGCTGTGAGCTCTTATCTGTACCAGTGTACATGCTCTGGTCTAGCCGGAGATGTAAGGTAGAATTGGGGTCATGATAGTCGGGAGGGTGGGTGCCAGGGAGCATTAAAGAACTAGAGGAAAGTTGTGTTTTGTTGGTGCTATACTGCACCCTGATTGGCTCATCTCTTCCTTGTGACCCTTCTGTAAGGGGTTGTCCTATTGACTAAAGATGGGCTTTGGGTTTCTAAATTGCCCTCCACCTCATTCACATTGATATGATTTTGTTTTGTTTTGTTTTGTTTTGTTTTAGGGCTTTGATGCCTGATACCTGATCCCATGGACACCTCATGATCACACAGGCTGGTGTGCTTCTTCCATGTGGGCTTTGTTGCTTCTGAGCTAGATGGCCGCTTGTTTATCTCAAGCCTTTAAGAACCCAGGTGGTATATCTTTTGATAGGTGGGCACCATCAGCTTTCTTCAGCACAATTGCTTATGCACTCATTTTGTCTTCAATGATCATGTCAGGGAAGGTGAGAATCACAGAGTGTTGGGTTAGTAGAACAAAGTTTTCTTGCATTGAGGGAGTACTTGAGTGGTGGCCCAATGTCTGTCTTTCCAGATTTTAAACCATACAGTATGCCCTTGTTTTGTTAGCACAATCACCTCTTCATCCATGTACAAGTTCAGCCTGAGCACAGTGAAGCGTTCTGGAATCCCCATGCTTCTCAAGGTTATCCACAGTTTGGCCCACAGAATATCATCCACAATTTATGGTCCACTCAGTTGAATGTCTTTGCATAGTTAATGAAACACAAGTAAACATGGTTCTGGTACTCTCTGCTTTGAGCCAAGTTTAATCTGACATCAGCATTGATATCCTTTGTTCTAAGTCCTCTTCTGAATCTTGTTTGAACTTCAGACAGTTCCCTGTTAATGTGCTGCTGCAACCATAGTTGGATGTTCCTAAGTAATATTTTACTTGTGTGTTATATTAATGCTATCATACTATATTTTGAGCATTCTTTTGGGTTACTTGTCTTTGGAATGGGCACAGGTATGGATCTCTTCCAGTCAGTTGACCGAGTAGATGTCTTCCAAATTTCCTGGCATAAATCACTGAGTGCTTCTAGTTCTTCAGCTTCCTGAAACATTTCAATGGGTATTCCGTCAGTTCCTGGGACCTGGTTTTTGGATAATGCATTCAGTGCAGTTTAAACTTCTTCCTTCAGCACCATTGCTCTTCTGATGGTACCTCCTGAAGTGGTAGACTGCCGACTACTTCTTTTTGGTACGGTGACTGTGTATTCTTTCCATCTTTTCTTGATGTTTCCTGCATCATTCAATATTTTGACCATACAATCTTTCAGATTTGTAATTTGAGACTTTAATTCTTTTTCTTGAGTTCTTTCAGTTTCAGATATGCTGAGCCTGTTCTTCCGTTTTGGTTTTCTCATTCAAGGTCCTTGCACATTTCACTATAATATTTGGGTTTGCCTTCTCAAGCTTCCCTTTGGAACTTTCTATTGAGCTCCTTGACTTCATCATGTCTTCCATTTGCCATAGCTCCGCTGTGATTAAAGGCATGTTTCATAGCCTCCTCTGACACATTCACTTTGATCTTTTCTTTCATGAATGATGGTCTTGATGTCCTCCCACAGCTCATCGGGTCTTCTGTTATCAGCATTCAGTGCATCAAGTCTGCTCTGGAGAGGTTCTCTAAATTCAGGTAGGATAGACTCAAGGGCGTGTTTTGACTCATGAATTTATTTTAATTTTCTTCATCTTTATTCTGAATTTATATATGTGCAATTGATAGTCTATGTCATACTTGGCCCTAGTCTAGTTTTAGTTGCTGATATTGAACTTCCCCATCGTGTCTTCCCATAGATGTAGTCAATTTGATTTGTGTATTTTCTATCTGGGGAAAATCCATGTGCATAGTCACCTTGTGTGTTGTTTTGGAAAAGGTATTTGCTATTGGTTTTGCAAAATTCTGTCATATGATCGCCAGCTTCATTTTTATCACCAAGTCCCTATTTTCCAACTGCTATTCCTTCCTCTCTGTTTCCAACTTTTGCATTTCAACCACCAATAACTATCAATGTATCTTGATTGCCTGTTTGATCAATTTCCAACTGAAGTTATTGGTAGAATTATTCAATGTGTTCATCACCTGCTTTGCAGTTGTTGCACAAAGTTGAATAATAGTTGTATTGATTAGATTTCCTTGAAGGAGGATAGATATAATCCAATCATAGATAACATTGTACTTCATGATGAATTTAGCAAGATCCTTTCTGACAGTGAATGCCATGACATTACTTTTAATTGTGTTGTTATATAGTAAATAATATGACTTTCTGATTGAAAATGTCCAATACCAGTTCATTTCAACTCATTAATACTTAGGATACTATCTCCATGCATTCCATTTCTTTTTGGATCATTTTCAACTTTGCCAAATTCATACTTCACACTTTTCATGTTCCCATCTCGAGAGGAATGTTGCAAATGCTAATCTTCCTCAGCAAACGAAGACCCCAAAGGCTTGACTCCCCCAGGTTTTTCTCTACTCATGTCATCATGGTCGACTCCCCTAGATGAAGGCAGCTCCTCTTCTGTCACATTTTGAGTGTCCTCAGGCCTGAGGGGCCCATCTGCTGGTAGTATCTCCACCAATGTTCTGCTTCCTTTGCGTAGGCTTTCGGTATTTGAAAGTGTTGTGAAGCTCTGCCGAAGCTTTTCAGCAGCTTCTTTTCCGAAATGGGAGCTGGGTCCTTCTTCAATGTCTGTTCTTAGTCTCTAGGTTCTGCTGAAACCTGTTCACTGTGGTTACCCTGCCGGCATTGGAAATACCAGTGACCTAGCTTCCAGCATCACAGCAATACACAAGTCACCACATTCTGACGAACTGCCAAGTCGTGGTACACCTTACCTTATAGTGGTGGCAAAAGTGACAGGAATCATTTCTGGAGATGGGTAATCTAACTCTGAACATAGATCTTATTCTGTGACTGTTAGAAAACTTCAATTATTTCAGCCTTGATTCCCACTTTTTGCAAAGTGTTTTTTGCCAGTCCTCAGCCTCTCCTCCTCTGTAGAGCTACGATGAACATTAATTGGGACAACCATAACAAGACATCATGCAATTTAATGTTGCTATTATTATAATTTGTAATAAATATAGAAACTGGCAGTATTTGGCATCATTTTTCAAGACTCCCAAATACTTTTATTTGCCTTCCCTTTAAGATAGAAAAAAAAATCATTTTAAATTGCTACCATAATTATATATCTAATCTCAACATTAGTCTTTGTTTTTCAGTTCAACTATTTACAAAACACAGAGGAAAATGGAAAATATTGAAATATTAATCATAGTGTACATTTGTGAAATTGTCATAAACCAGATTCCATCGTGTTTTTCAACTTGCCAACACAATTTTTAAAATTCTAAGCTTATTTTATTACTGTAGAAGACAAAGGCTAAAAACAAAAATTGCTCTTATTCTTTTAACAGTTCTTATCATCAGGCAACATGTAGGGCAGGGTTTCCTAGAAATTTGGACTCCATGAACTATTGATTTTTTTTCCTAATGTGCATTTTTGGTTAGGGATTTTTTGTTCTTTCTACTTTTTGCTAATGAAAAATGTTAAACACAAACACTTCCATTCAAACCTCATTTACCAAAGCCATTTTCCAAAGAAATGTTCAATTTAACCCATAAAATAATCAAGCAATATTAGACCCAGGAAAAGGGCTTTACATTGGAATAACCTTGATCTTATGAAAAAAATTATTCATTGACACATATTGCTTTCACTTTGTTCCTTTGCAATTCTTTTCTGAATATATTGGTCCACAGACAGAATTTTGGAAGTTATCGATTTTGTAGTTACACAGTCAAATTCCTCCTCTAGTGTGACTTGTTTAACTCACCCAGAAACTGACATCCACATCTTAAATACCTCCTTTGAGCCTTCTCCACCTCCTTGAGTTTACTGGTACCCTAGTTGTATTTATTTTCTCTGCATCTGAAGATGTCTTACTCAGCCCTTCAGGTTCACCGCGGTACAGGTCTTAAAACGGGTTCATAAGTAAGTGTATTGAAACATGTAGTTTAGGTGTTCTTGTTAAAAATAAAGGAAGGAAACACATGCCTCTTTAACAAGGGTCGGGCCCTTTTGGGGTTTTATCTTTACATTCGCTTTTGAGACTCTCTTTTATTTAGTAGAGGTAACAGGAAAAAATAATGAATCACTTAGGAATGAAAAATTTGTGGAAGGAAAATATCTTAAAAATACTGTTTTACTTCTTTCTCTCATTTCACAGGCTAAAGTCGTTTTTTTTTTAAGATGAAAATGTATTTCATTATGCTATATCTCCCCCTAATATTTATTCACATATTTTGGAAACACCTTCTTTGACAACCATAATGTGGAACAGTCTTAAGATCAATGCACATTCTCTACTAGATGAGCCATTCAAAACTTGAAAATTCAAAAGAACAAAAAGACTCTATTAATCTGAGGAAGAATTTTATCTTTATTTAGGAAAAGAATTTAAGAAGGAAACCAAGTCTCTTTGGAAATTAAGTGATGTCACTGGTCAGAAAATACCCTTCAGTAAATGTAAGGTACTGAAATATCAGAAAACTAGAGAATAGTTCTAAAAATATTCACCACTCCCCTGTTCCACACGCCACTCAACTTCCTCCAAATGGCTTCCCTCTGTTGCTCTGAGCATGTTCAAAAGAACTCCATGCTTGAGACATTCCTTATCACAGACACCCAGTCCTGTCCCGTATCCTGAGACCATTCTTCTCCGCCTTTAAAGTGATTTGCAGAATTGGGTGTAGTCTGGTGTATGCTTGTTCTTAATTATCCTGTAGTTCCAAAGGTCAGGACATATATGGAATTTCTTGAACTTGAAAGAGAAACTCAGTCTTGATATCCAGCTCTACCCAAATTAAAACATTCCAAAAATACCATTTATCCTTCCAATAGCAAACGCTGCTATTACACCCAGAGAGTAGTAAAATCCTCCAACGCGACCTCCAAATGACGCGAGCTCAGCCACTTAATGTTTCAACAGGATGCCTTCAAAACTCATGGGGAGTGATTTGCTACACAATTTTAGCACTTATAAAGAGATAAATTCCTCCACCCAAGTATAAACTTTCAAAGGATTTTTCTACTGTGAGCTAAAGAGCAAATTATATTAAAGAGACAGTTTGGGTTCCCTGGGAAATTGTCATAAACCTTATGTCACCAATTTTCACCATGTTTTCACTCTTACCAGCAACCATTTCTTCAATCCCTATGAAACCTTTTATATGTCTTAGGAATAGGTCTCTCTATATTTAGGGTCTTTATTTTCCTGCCTATTCTACACTTTCCTACTTGATTTATCTTCCTAACACACTTAGTTTCACATTGAGCTGCAGATCAAAAGGTGAGCAGTTCAAAACCACCAGCCTCTCTGCAGGAGAAAGACTTTCTGCTCTTGTAAAAAGTTCCAGTCGCAGAAACCCACAGGGACAATTCCCTTCTGGCAGTGAGCCCTGTAACCCAACATCTTTAACCAGTCTTCACTTCCTCATAACAAATCAAGCGCACTGTCGTCTAATCAATGATACTCTTAGTGACCCTATCATTTAAAAATCTTGAGTCTGGCATTGAAGACTGCCAATATGACTGCCAATGAAAAAATTCTGGATTATTGTTAGAAGAAAAAAGCTCAAGTCCAGAAAGTTAAATAATTTACCAAGACAATCTATAAGGACTTCTAACACAGCATTTCATATATATATTTGATATTATCTCTAAGGATGCTCTTTACCTAAACCTTCTCAAAGTTCACTGTATATATGAATCACCTGAGAATCATGTTAAACTCTTAATGGGACTGGAGATTCTACTTTTCTATCAAGGTTCCGTGCTGGTATTTCTGGTCTAGGACCATACTTCAAGTCACAAAGTCCTGACCTCTAGCTATCTGTAGAACTTCATCATGGCAAAGTAATATTATTTCCTTCCAATCTTGGCTGGATGTCCTCCGATCCATATTCCCCCATCAAAAAAGGTATGTCACCTTCACCATTATCTATCTCATCTGAGCCCAAAGACGGTGATCTCAAGAAGTACTTCTTTATCTAATCCCTTACTCGTGGAAGAAACGATCTTGCTTTTTCTCTTTTTCCATAACTCTGTATATTTCTTATACCCTCTTGTGAAATCATCCCTGACTTGTGAGACTGCCTGTGTGTCAGAGGAGAATTGTGCTCCCTAGGGCTTGCACTTTTTTGGAAGTTAATGACTCCATTTATTTGTGAGGCTCTTTTATGTGTACTTGAACCTCTAACATTTCAGTTAGCATCTAAGTGCTTAATAATTTGCACCACCCAGCAATTCCATCTTCCTCATTACATTAAACCATTGTGCTATCATTATTTGGATGTGTTTTATTTCACGTCTAGGTTTTAAAGGTCCTGAGACTGAAAATGAGAGCTGAACATTTTTTAACTAAGTGAAGGGTGAGAAAGGGAATTCTGAGAGGAGGGAGTATGGTCACCCTAGTAAGTGTCAGAGAAATTCAAATCCAGAATATCTGACCTCAACACCTTCCCTCCATTACACCTGGCACACGAATATCCATGGCTGGAGGCCCTAACACAGCACCTGGCACACTACTAGTTTCCATTCTTGTTTATAATTGGCAGTTGAGATAGAGCAGGAGGAATGCCAGTTCTGTTTTTCACATGCTAAACTTTTGGCGTGTTTGTTGGCATGCAGCCCACTAAAGAAGTTCTCCCTGCATCTGGAATTTGAGACGTGAGGAGATTGATCCAGCATGATGAAACTTGGAGTGGTCCATCTGGCGAATATGCTGCCTTAGCCCAAGAATAGAGCTGCAAAATAAATTTATTCACTCGCATTTTCTAAAAGCATTTTTATTTTTTCATAACACAAGTGCATTAATATAATACATGAAAATAACTTTTTAAACTACCAAGCCCTATCCTCTTTGTTTCTGGCATATTATTTAAAGGAAAGTGGTCATTTTATGTATTTTTTTAACATGACACCAATTACAACCAAAACACTAAAACCTTAGGTGCAACACAATGTTTTATAAATAATGAAAAATATAGCATTGCATGTGTCTTTATCTCATGAACTATTTCATTTGCAATATATTTTAGTGTTGGGGATTTATAGGGTCATTTTTCTGTGTGGTTTATACAACTACACACATCAATGTATCTAAGTTCAATCACCAAAGGGCAAAATTCAAGTCCAACAACAATTTTTGATAGGCTTATCTGGATTAATAAAAGCCTCACATTCAGCATATGCAAAATAAAATATAAAGTACATTGGTAAGTAATGCTAGCATATTCCTGAACTTGCAATTTCTAGATTCATAATGTGTCACATAACCTTAAGTCAAAAAATTACTGACTCTTCTGGCAAAGAGGTTTTTTTTGTTTGTTTGTTTCCCAATGTAGGTTTTGGTTCAACAGCAGTTCCATTAATTTACACAAGATAATCAAGCAATTATCCTCTTCATTAATCTGATTCATTAGTTTCTGATACAGGTCTGAGGTAGAACTTTTTGGGGCAACTATTAAAAGAATATAAACTCATCAGTGGAAAGTAATCTGTCATCTCTGTTGGCTCCACCTTGAGTTCATCGTATGGCCTGAGACAACTGAAAATCTGCAGAGACCTCTGAATATTCTCTCTACTGGAGATTCCTCTTCATTGTTCCAAAGAACATATCTTACTCATTTAACTTACACAATGGACTCATAAAGTTGATAGAGTAAACTGAGTGCAAACCCACTGTTGTTGAGTTGGTTTCAGCTCACCTTGACCCTAAGGGCAGGGTAGAACTGCCACATGGGGTTTCCAAGGCGGAAGATCTTGATGGGAGTAGATTGCTACCTTTCTCCAGCAAAACAGCTGGTAGGTGTGAAGTGACAAGCTTTGGTTAACAACAGAGTACTTAACCAGGAGCCACCAAGACTTCAGATGGTAGAATCCCAAAACACATTGCTATCAAGTTAATTCTAACTCATAGTCACCTTATCTAGGGTTTCCAAGACTTTATTTAAAGGAGCACTCAAAACCCCAACCAAATTCCCTACCCTCAATTCAATTCCATCTTATAATGACCCTATAGGATTGAAATCCTTTGGGTAATCTTTACAGAAAGCCCCATCTTGCTCCCTTGGAATGGCTGGTAAGTTTTAATGGCTGGCCTGGCAGATAACAGCCCAGTGCATAACCCACTACAGCACCAGTGAACCTTTATGGGAGTATACAACCTCTCCTTATGGGCTGAATCAATGGCCTTGAGTTAAGCAGCTCAACATGTAGTTCTGGTTAGATTTTATTCAAGTCATAGATATGTAAGCTGAGTAGCTGTGATTTATTCAAGATTCAAACTATTATAAGCAGCAAAACAGGTATAGTGCAGGTTTCTTTTGCGCTAGGTTAATGTTCTATCCAACATATGATACCTCAAGACAATGATAGGCAAAGGGGCAGCCAATAAAATCATAACTAAATGATCCTGAATGAACCAGAAAATTCAAAATCAAATTCCTCTGAAGGAAGAGAGTTCCTTAGATGATTAGAGTATTATAGAAATGAATTAGTGAGTAAGCATTTACAAAGTACTTATCAAGGTCATGAGTATGATTCAATGTAGAAGAAGACAAAGAAGAAGCAGAGAAAAGCGAAGAGGATGGGAGGAGAAAGAGATGCAGCAAAGGAAAATGGCAAGACTGACTTGCTGGCATCAACGAATCCTTCAGATGATGCACACACACAAATAAGTCATCTCTGCACGTGAGGTCAAAGTGTCAGAATCTCCTACTAAGGGGATCGAGATGACAGAATTACTAATTAGTGAAAATGCATACATTCAGATCTTATTGGTCCCCAAGTCAATAATTCTTTAAATTATCCTTGAAGTGATAGCAATATTGGCACCTTAAAAACCAAAGCAATCTAAAAGAGGTAATATATTTGACTCTTGAACAACACCTACTGGAACGGTATGGGCCCACTTATACCCAGATTTCTTTTTCTTGTTATTCTAGTTGTCAGGAAATAGCAAGAGGAAAATAATTCATGTGTAAGTGAGCCCGTGACATTCCATGTTGTTCAGGAGTCAACTGTGTCCCACAGGGCACAGGAGCACACACATGGGGATGTGCTTACTCCAAAGGATTTTAGACACTCCAAGTCTGTACTTCTTCACATGCAAATTAGGACAGGGATGAGTTTTAAACAAAATACCGTATATAAAATTCTTCCAGCTTATGACTGGCCAGTGCTTAGTGATGTCAACCCCACAGTCTTCCTCACTAATTATCCTATGATACAAACTTAGGAGAAAAATAACAAAATGCCTTTTTCCTCCGAGGTAGTCAGAAAACTGTCAGATAAACAAAACTGAAGATCAGACATAAGCTCTTCTGTTTTTGAAAGGAAAATATTTAGAGGGAAAGCTTGTTACTAAAGTTTTAGTTCCTATAGACAGAATTATTCCAACCAAAATGTATTCAAACATGTCGTTGCAATCAGCGGATCACTGAAGACAAGTTCTCTCAAGCATCCAAGTGTCGTTGACTTGGTGGGTCGCCCTCACGAAAGGTCTATTCAAAACAGCTTCCAAAGGAATCTGCCCGTTGGACTGGTTAAATTCGGGGCTCAGAAATCGGATTGGAAGGTATGGCAACTGTTTGAAGGGATCTGAAGGGTGCTCTTGAAAGAGTTTTTGGACACAGGGAAATCATGGGAGAATAGTAGATGTTTTTCAAAAATTGAAAGCTGAATTAAAAAAAAAAAGTCCGACTCTCATGTACCTCCCCAGGCAAAAAAAAAAAAAAAAAAAGTCCAGGAAAGTCAACCTATAGAAATGTTTCCAACATGGAAATATACCAGCTTATTTTTCAATGAGAAGGTTTTTGTATGAGAATTTCACTGGAAAACCATACTCAATTCCCCCTACTTCCTGATCTTATCCCCCTCCTCATATATCTTTTTGCTCCCCAAACTCAAAGAATATTCAAAAGGAACACGATTTGAATCCCACAAGGATGCAAAACCTCTCATTCTGCTGTGGTGTGCATTCTGGCGTGCAGAATCCTCCTGGGAAGTGTTGTTGTTGTTATTATATTGTTGCTGTTGTTGTTGTTGAGTGCCACTGAGTAGGCTCCGACTCATAGTGCCACCATGTTCAATATAGAAGGAAACCTGGCCTGGTCCTGCACCATCTTCATAATTGTGGCTGTGCCTGAGCCTCTCCCTGCAGTCACTTGTCAATCCATCTCAGTGAGGGAAGGGTTAAAGAGAGTGAAAAACAAATGCAAACCAAACACCAAATACCATAAGCTTCAGACGTGGATAGACCTAGGTAAAAGATAGGTTGTAAAATAATAGTGCCAGATTTTTGTTTAATAAAGGGTTCCATAATTTTATAACAATATCTTTTGTTTACCCTTGTATTTACAACACATTGGTCTTTCAAATGGACTTTGTCATTTCTTTTCCCCTAATAAAGTTCTCTTTCCCACACCCATCAAGTGGATTCTGACTCACAGTGACCGATAGGAAAGACTGGCACTGCCCTGGCGGGTTTCTGAGATTGTAACTCTTCACGGAAGTAGAAAGTTCATCTTTCCCTCTCAAACCAGCTGGTGATTTTGAACTGCCGACCTTCCAGTTAGCAGTCCAACGTGTAACCACTGTGCCATAAGAGAGCTCATGAATAGTAAAATGAACACAAACAACAATCATTCTTTTTTGTCCAGATAATATTTTTATTGACATCTTATTAATTACAATATATCCTTTCCATTCTCATACAGTTCTGTTGTTAAATCCCATTGGGTGGGGCTATACAATCATCAATGCTGCCAACTACCCTCTACCGGCCTCTTCCCTCCCCTCTTACACACCCCACTCCCCCTCACTTCCTAGATCCTTAGGGAACTCTTATCCTGTCAGTGTCTCTGAGGGGCCATCTATCTTGACTACCATGTACTGAGTGATCTTAAATGTACAAATAAACATACACAAGTCTAACATGACCAATGAGGTATATTAACATGACCACACTAGTAATGGGGAAAGCTCTTAAGAACAAGAGGATAATTATGTGGTCCATCAGTGCCACATTGCACCCTGAATTTATAGACCATTCCAGGAAGTCTTTCTAAGAGGGACTGCCCAATTGTCTTGCTGGTGGACTCAGGATCTCCACTACATCCAGTACCTTCAGATCAATTCGGATAAATTTTTTTTGAATTTCTGACACCTCTTCCAGTTGACATCTCATGGTCACACAGCCTGGTGTGCTTCTTCCATGTGGCTTTTTTTTCCCCATGAGGGATTTTTTCCCTCCCTGCTAGATAGCTGTTTGTTTCACTTCAAGCCATTCAGACTCCAGACTCTGTAACTTTTCATAGCCAGGCACCATCAACTTTCTTCACTACATTTGCTTATGCACCCATTTTGTCTTCAGCTATCGTGTCAGGAAGGTTTCACACAGTGCTACATTATTAGAACAAACCATTCTTGTACAGAGGTAAAGTTTAAGTAGAGGCCCAAAGTTCATCTGCTCCCTTAGTGCATTTACATATATATATATATATATATATATATATATATATATATATACACACACATAAACAAACATACATACTCACATATGCATACTTATACATATATGCACACATAAATATATTGGGTCTTGTTTTTTTGTGTTTTTCATATATATATGTATATATATATTTGTTTATATAGACAAATGCACCTATCTTTATGTATTTACATATATGCATATCTATGTTTATACCTATCTATAATTTTTATTTCTTGTCCTTTCCTCTATTCTTTTTCTTTCCTCCTGCCCCACTATCATATTTATTCACCATTCACCTCTCAGTAATTTCTCGTAGATACATTTCAATTGATCAAATATGAATAGGAACGCTATCCCCTCTCTACCACCACTTTCAGATCCCTTGCTATTCCCCTGTCCCTGTTGTTATTGGCTTATTGCTCTCCTCACCTTCTCCTCCTCCATGCCCCCTCCCAACCCCTAACCTTTGATCCCATTGCTGTTTCCTTTGGATTGATTATCCTGCCTATCTTATTTAGACAGACACCAAAAGAGAGAGAAATGGAGTGGTGGGGGGAGCATAAAGGAGCCCATGCTAATAATTCCATGTCCAACTATTGTCCGGGCCCCAAGTAGATGAATATCCCTCTGTTAAAAAACAAGGAGGCCCTGAGAAGACCCATTGGTCCATTCTCCTTGTCTTTCGGGGATTCATATCCCAGGACTTGCTTACCCAACAGGCTTCTACTTAAATCTTACCTTTGTATAAGAATGGTTAAAATAATACAGTATTGTATGATACTACCTTCCTGACATAATCTCTGAAGACAAAATGGGTGCATAAGCAAGTGTAGTGAAGAAACCTGATGGTGCCCAGCTATCAAAATATATAATATCTAGGGTCTTAAAGGCTTAAAGTTAAAAAAGTGGCCATCTAGCAAGGAAGCAAGAAAGTCCACATGGAAGAAACATACCAGTCTGTATGATCAAGAGGTGTCAATGGGCATAAGTATCTGAAATTCAAAAACAAGCAACCAAATTGATGTGAAGGAGCATAGATAAAGTGAAGACCCAAAGACCACCTGCAAGATAGTGGGACAGTTCCTCACAAAAGGGCCACATGGAAGCGATGATATCCAGGGTGCACTATAGCACTGTTGAAACATATAACTTTAGTTCTTTAATATTTCCTTCCCCAATGATTATGGTCTTAGTTTTACCTCATTAATCCTGTTAGATATGCATGTGTTCATCTGTATAATTAAGATTGTTGCATGCATGAAATACAAGATAGATAAACCCTTCAGGAATTGTAACAGGAGTAATGATTTCCTGAGGGTACAGAAAGCAGGTGTTTGGAGTTGACAGCAATGATGACTATATAACCCCACTCAAGGGGAATGGATCACAGAATGGCAGATGAACAGATACATTGGATGGTGTAAGATATGGGGAGGAAGTGGTACTACTACTAATAATAATATTTAATATAATAACAAGAGTTTGGAGGAGTAGAGTGGGGGAAGGTGGGGAAAAAACGGAGCTGATACCAAAGAGTGCAAGAAGGAAGAAAAGAATTTGAAAATGACAGTGGCAATAACTGTACAATCATGGTTGAATCTATTGAATTATGGATTGTTATAATATCTGTACAACTCCCAATAAAATGGAAAAAAAAATTCTACTGTTGCCTTTTGAAGTCAGGTTCTCACAATTTTCTCTTCACAAAATTGATTCTTTGACGTGTTTTTAAAAAGATATCTGCTGTAATTCTAGAGTAAAAAGAAAAGGATAGGAAAAAATGAGCTAGAGCCATGAAAGATTGTGCTTAAAGATGAAGGGATTGTGATCATGTGAGATCTTCCTCTTGAACAAAAATAGTCTTCTAATTCAGTTTGATAATCCTGGCATCATCTGTCCAATGCTCTTTTGTTTAGGGTTTTGTGTGTATATCTGCTAATAACAATGATTACTGCCTTCCACTCATGGAAACTCAGCATGTAACAGAAAAGAACTGTTCCATAGTTCTTTCCTGGATAATGTGTCACCGTGAGTCAGTATTAACTTAATGGCTTACAATAGCGATCTCTGTAGAAATAGTTTACAAGCTTTTCTTCCACAGCATGCCTGGATGAGTTTGAATCAATGGTCATCATTGGTTTTTGCCACCCAGTGACTTGATGGATATTTACGCATTATCTAAATAAATAAATTAAATTTACTTATTTAAGTTAAATATTACTTTTAGAGCTTTGAATGTGTTGTGTCATTTTACCATCATAAGGTAGTACTATTAATTTTGTTGGGCAACAGTCGCTACTCTATCAGCATAATAAAAACAGGGCAGATCTTGGTGGAGGTAGTAGCACTAAGACAAGGAGACTGACCAATACCACACCAAAAATGCCCCATTGTGCATTCTCGATGGCTTAACTCTCAAACACAAAGTGCTGTTTGTTCGTTTGGGGGAGAGAGGGGAGCAGAGATTACATAAGACATGAAATTACTCTTATCCATGACCCTTGCCAATCTGTTCAAAGATATACCACTCATTCACACAATGCCCTGTTTGCTGGCCATCTGTTAATTACTATAACAACAATAACAAAAATGTTAAAGCAAGTTTTGCTACAAAGTTCATACTGTCTGCAGTTGTATTTTCCTTTTCTCTTCTTTCCCTTATGATCCACCTTTTTACGTAGTTCATTGATAAACTATCTATTAACTGTCATACAACTCAATTGCCTTATATGCAGCTGAAAGTTGACGTTGCATGAGGAAGACAGAAGAAGATTCGATACATTTGAATTAAGGTGTTGGGGAAAACTGTTGAGAGCACCACAGACTGCCAAAAAGAACCAATAAACCTGTCTTGGAAGAAGTACAGACAGGATGCTCCTTAGGGGACGTCACCTCACATAGTTTGGACCTGTTCTCTGGAGAGATCAGTCCCTAGAGAAGGACATCAGGCTTGGTAACTGGTAACTGGTAACTGGTAACTTGGTAACTTGGTAACTGGTAACTTGGTAATCAGAAGGCAATAAAAAAGAGCAGGGCAATCAACAAGATGGATTACCCCAGTGGCTGCAGCAATGGACTCAAACATCAGAACAACTGTGAGGAGGGCACACGGCTGAGCAGTTTCATCTGTTGTGCATAGGGATACTATGGCTTGACACCACTTGATGGCCTTTAACAGCATCAACATTAACTATCCTCTCTTTTTTTTAAAAAAAAATTTTATTAGGGGCCCATACAACTGTTATCACAATCCATACACACATCAATTGTGTAAAGCGCATTTGTACATCATTCTCAAAACATTTTCTCTCCACTTAAACCTCCAGCATTAGGTCCTCATTTTTCCCCTCCCTCCCTTCTCCCCGCTCCCTCATGAGCCCTTGATAGTTTATAAATTGGTATTTTGTCATATCTTGCCCTGTCCGATGTCTCCCTTCACCCACTTTTCGGTTGTCTGTCCCCCAGGGAGGAGGTCACATACAGTTCCTTGTAATCGGTTCCCTCTTTCCTACCCATTCTCCCTTTACCCTCCCTGTTTTGCCACTCACACCACTGGTCCTGTAGGGCTCATCCGCCCTGGATTCCCTGTATTTTCAGCTTCTATCTGTACCAGTGTACATCCTCTGGTCTAGCCAGACTTGCAAGGTCGAATTCTAGTCATGGTAGTGGGAGCGGGGAGGAAACATTTAGGAACTAGAGGAAAGTTGTATTTCTCATCGTTGTTACATCGCCCCCTGACTGGCTCATCTCCTCCCCGAGACCCCTCTGCAAGGGGATCTCCAGTGGCCTACTAATGGGCTTTGGATCTCCACTCCGCACTCCCCCCATCATTCACTATGGTAAAATTTTTTTGTTCTGATGATGCCTTATACCTGATCCCTTCGACACCTTGTGGTTGCATAGGCTGGTGTGCTTCTTCCATGTGGGCTTTGTTGCTTCTGAGCTTGATGGCCGCTTGATTACCTTCAAGCCTTTATAATGATCCTCTCTTATACTAATACATCTACTTGTCCAAAATTAATTAAAATTTTTCATTTTCTGAGTTGTTTCTACATAACATTGTTATGTCTCATCTTTTATGTGCTTATAACATAAGGGGAAAGCATTTCCAAGTGGAAAAAATTAGGCCAGATTGACTCCAAAGCTGCAAAGCTATTCTATCTCTTCATCAGTCTCACCTCCTTCTCACCCACAGTCACACCAACATATACATGCCTGTCTCACACACAAACAATTCAGCCTTCATGTGACACCCCTTTTGTGTTAACGATGTTCACTTTAACAACCCATTGACAACTGCTCTACAGGATTCCCAAGACTATAAATCTTCCTGCAAACAGACAACCTCATCTTTCTACCATGGAGGAACTGCTGGGTTTGAACTGCTGACCTTGTGGTTAGCAAGGTCACTTGCTACACTAAATCTAATGTGCCACCAGGGTCCTTATTGCCAGGGGTTGCAATAATTCCCATTGCATTCAGAAATGGGGTGGGTGAAGGATGAGGAAAGAGCCCCTGTAGGTCGAGCTGAGTCACGCAGGTCATATAGATGTGCAACAAAGAGAGACACCCACACACAATGCTTATAATGTGCACCCATTCACAATGGCCCTGCATGCTCCTCCCAAGCCATTCTCCAGTGCCATTATCCCCACCAGGAAGACCTCCTGGCCTCTGGAAATGTTTCTAGCTTTTCTTTTGCCAAAGCACTTGCAGCCTTCTTATCATGAAAAAATTGTGTGCATGCTATTTCCATTTCCCTCTTTCGCTGCGGAGCTTCCAGAGTACAACAGTAACTCATACCATAGTCACATTCTCCACGGAGATTTACACATGTCAAGTGCTTGATAAATATTTATAGATAACAGAAACCCGAGGCCTATGCCCTGTGGTCTTCTAACTAATTTAGTAACTCTTCCCATATTTCCTTTAAATATAAACAAAGACAAGTCATCAGGAACCAACCAGAAGTATGTGACCAAATCTATTTAATGACAGAAGTTGTTCTTTCAAATGAAAAATGGTCTTGAATTTCTGCTAGTTATCTTTTCCATTCTCCATATGTGCCTATTATTTTTTCCATTCACATACATATTCTCAGTGACCTCTGGATGAATGTCAGGAAGTAGTCTGCAAAATAAGGACTTGGCAAGATACTCTCAGGTGCTGAATGAATAGCAAGGGGCATAGTGTGAAGGTAGAGAAATTAGCTGAGGGGCTGCATTCACCTTTATTCACAAGGCAAAAAATTTTAAGATTAAAAATTCTGTGCACGGTCTAGTTATAATAAAAACTATACACTGATACTAGACTTAGGCAATGAAATGTGTTCATAGAGAAACCTAGTTCATCTCCTCATATAATGAATTCCCACCACTGTTCTCCAAGAAAAATGCTAACCCCATTCAATCTAATTTGATGGTGAAATAGGTAAATATGGCAGAGGACTCATGATTTTAAAAGTTTAAATGTAGATTTTCTTTGATCATCAAATTAAAATTGAACTAGCCAATTTAAAGGACAAAAAGCAGAGATAACAAATGCTGGCAAGGTTGTGGAGAGAATGGAACTTGCACGCCCTGTTGTTAGTGGTCTTGTAAACACACATAGCCACTACAGAAAATGACATGGTGATACTGAAAGCAGTTGGGAATTGAAATCACATACAATCTAGCAATACCACTATTAGACATATGCCCCAAAGAAATAGGAGACACAACATGAGTCAATGTTTGTTTTCCCATGTTTACAGCAGCACAATTCACAACAGCAAAAAACTGGAATCAGCCCAAATGCCCAAGAGTGGAAGAATGGATAAAGTTACTATGGTACATCCACACAATGGAATAGTAAGCATCTCTGGAAAAACAATGATGAACACATAGAACACCACATGACATGGAAGGACCTAGAAATCATTATGCTGAGTGAAACTAGTCAATCACAGAAGGTCAAATATTGTAGGAGTCCACTACTATAAGGAGAAATACCAATTAAATATTAGAGGCCAATGCCCAAACAAAGGGGCAGAGAACCTGCCTACTGTCCATGAACCATAAATCACCCCCCTTGTATGCCCTTCATAAGAACCACTTTGAAAGAGAAGACCCCACATCAGCTGGGGCCACTTCTTCAAGAAGAGGGAATGGGAGAAGACCAGCCACTTGATGCCCCACAACATTTAGACAAGGCTGCAACAAACCAACAGCCCCCCCCCCCAAGGAATGAGAGGAAAGCCTTATTGGAAAATCAAGTTAAGACAAGGGGAAGAGAGAATCTACATTGTAGAGAAGCACTTGTATTTCTGTTGGTGAGTTTGGTAGGTAAACGGTAGGTAGAGCAATCTCACATCGGGAAAGGATGCTAAACAATAATTGTAGGGAACCTAAAAGGAGAATAAGCCTGGTTCTCTGTTCCTGAGTAGATACTTTGATTAAGTTTCTACCCAAATCTTGATGAACCACATCATGGACTAAGTACTGTGACAACCTTAGATGCTAACCTTATAGGGAACATGGCACCCCCAAGAGTCATGAGCTAATTCAATGAATTAATGGTTTGTTGCTGTCCTTTTATCAGTCCATGGTACTTTCAATATTCTTCTCTAGCACCATAATTCAAATGCATCAATTCTTCTCCAGTCTTTATTCAAAGTCCAACTTTCATATGCATATGAGGCAATTGAAAATACCATGGCTTGTGTCAGGCGCACCTTAGTCTTCAGAATAACACTCTTGCTTTCCAATATTCTAAAGAGGCCTTATGAAGCAGATGTTCCATATTGATCCAATTGTGAAGATGCTGACCTTCTTCACATTGAGTTGTAATCCATACTGAAGACTGTAATCCTTGGTCTTCATCAGTAAGTGCTTCAAGGCCTCCTCACTTTCAGCAAGCAAGGCTTTATCATTTACATATTACACTTTGTCATAGCCTTCCTTCAAACCTGATGTCACCTTCTTCTTCCTATAATCCATCTTCTCTGATGATTTGCTCAGCAAACAGGTTGTATAACTGTCATGAGAGGATAAAATCCTCTGAAAGAGCTAGAAATTAGGTGTACAGGTATTCAAATTCTACCACTATTCATTGTTCCCCACTTGACTCCATTAATATATCTCAGTCCTGATGTTTCATATGCCCATGTTCTTGGATGCCTATATAGTACATGCCTGAAAGCTCAATCAATCTATAATATATTGTGCCCTCTTATAAAATCAGATGCTGTTTTGCTTTATGACATCTCAATCATGCTTGCTCACGGAGTCCTTATCAGCTTGTATGGCCATGCCCATTTTTTTAACAACCCTACATACTATCTTCGAAACAAACACAAATAACTACAAATAAACTTGATAGTAACATGTCCCTGTAATTATCCTGTTATAGTACATTAGAATTCAATGCACCTCCAAAAACGTTTCTGAGTTTTAAGGTTCAGTAGAGGATTCAGAAGCAGTTGTGGAGTGAGGCTAAGGTTAGATGGATCTAGACTAAATGAAATGAATACCAAAAAGATGTTTAACAGTGTTTTACTGAGTATGCAAAGGCATTTGACTGTATGATTCATATCAAATTATATGAATAACACTGGGGAAAATGAGAATTCTGGAATACTTAACTGTGCTCATTGAGAATCTGTACATAAATCAAAAAGAAGTCATTCAAGCTGAATAAATTGATAATGTATTTATCATTATCAATACAGGTATGTGTCAGGATTGTATATACTTTTGTCATATTCATTCAATCTGCATGCTGAGAAAATAATCCAAGAATCTGGACTCCATGGAGTAGAACACGAATTGGAGGAAAACTCATTAACCTTCTGACATACACAGAAAACATAATCATGTTTGCTGAAAATGAAGAGGATGTGACACACTTACTGATGAGATCAAAGTACGTAGGCATCAGGATATATTACAGTTCAACATGGAGAAAATACAAATCTTCACTGGATCAATGAGTCCTATCATGACAAAACCAAAAACAACCACTGCTTTCAAGTTGTTTCTGACTCACACTGAATTTGAGTGCTACATTAGTCCTGCTCTGGACCGTTTCCAGGACTGAAAACAAACTGCCATGTCTTTCTCCCGTACAACAGCTGATGGCTTCCAACCACCATTTTTGTTGCTGTTGTTGTTATCAGACAAACACAACCAAGATAGAGAAAATAGTGAAGTTGTCAAGTATTTCCTCTCACCTGGATCGACAACCAACCTCCACAGAGACAGCAGTCAAGAAAATCAGAAGAGTATTGCATTGGGCAAATGGGCTGCAAAATACTTCTTTAAAGTGTTAAAAAACAAAGAAGTTACTTTGAAAGTTAAAGTAATCCTGACTGAAGCCATGGTATTTCCAATTCCTTTATTTGCATGCAAAAGCTGGACAATGAATAGGAAAAAAAACAAGGAAGAATCAATACCTTTGAATGATAGTGTTCGTAAAGGATACGAAATATCCCATGACATTCTAGAATAACCAATAAATCTGTCTCGGATGAAGCGCAGCAAGAGTGCTGCTTAGAAGCAATGGCTAGACTTTGTCTCACATACGTTGGGTACGTTATGAGGAAGGACCACCCCATGTTATGAGGAAGGACCACCCCATGTTATGAGGAAAGCCCTCACTCCGATGGATGGACAGAGTGGCTGAAACAGTGGGTTTATGAATAGAAGTGATTGTGTCAATGGTGCAGGACCAGGTCTGTTGTTGTGCATGGAGTTGCTTTGAGCCCAAACCAACTCAACAGCAGCTAACAACAACAACAAGATATTGAGATTTCAGAAAAGTTATTCTTAAAAATTGTGTGTTGGGGGGGTGAGGATTAAGAACAATAACTTACCATTAGTGTCCATAAAGCCCTTATCATAGTAGAAGAAATAGTCTTTTAGCTAGAAAGATAGCTAAGCACAATTTTATTAAGAAAGAATAGTCCTTTACGGAGTGTTAAATTTGCTGGAAGTATTAGCTTCAATCCGTCAATCAGATGAGTGAGACATAAACACCATAAAGGGCTTTAAATACACCTACAGACATGGGATCATAACTGGCTGCCTCAGGGTCAAATTCAACAACACAAGCATAGAAATGTACACACACACAAGAATCATTTTTCTGATTTGTGTTTTCTTTAAAAGATCTGGCTATACTGAGGTCACAGCTCCAGAAAGTTACTGATTTTTTGCAGGCTGTTCCCCTCTCAATGATCATACTTGTGCAACCTGCTTAACATGATTGACATTTGAGTTTGGACCCAAATCACTAGTAGGTAGAGAGATAGCTAGATAACCGACACGCATTTTATGATATGAAACAAGAACTCATTTTTGCCATTTAAAATTTTCATGAATAGACACTACAGCCAACATCCTTTGTCCTCATAATATTCAACTCTCTTTTTTTCTTTTTTTGCAAAATCTGTGAACCAGGGAAGTGGGTGTGTAAAAGAAGCGAGCAGTGAAAGGGTCAATTGCATTTGAAGCAGCGCACAACTGTTTATGCTGGCATCATTGCACCCTGAAGATTTTTCCTTCTAGTTTCTGGAAGCATTCTAACATAAAGCATTTTTCTGGTTTTCAACTTCAAGCCTATTCAAGCCTAACCACCTGTATATGCAATTGATTTGGTTTTAACTTTGAGCTTCAGCCTCGAACCAGATCTGGCACCTGCATAAGAAAATACTGGGGGCTAAAATGGAGCAAGTTGGGCCACAAAATAGTGTAATATCCTCCCACTGTGGTTCATAGGGGATGCTGTTTCGGGGTGTGCATTTCATCTCATGAGACTCCAGACAACAGAAGAACTAGACAAAAGAAAAACATGTGATGGAGGAGTATTTATATTGTAATCTGTCCAACATTTCAGAAGGGAATGGTTTACAGATGTATACCTTCCAATGACATTTACACATCTATTGTTTTTTTAACCTCCTTCCCCAGCCTATTACAAGATTCTTCTTGAGCAAAAGATTACAAACTGACTCGTGCTATTCTGTGATAAAGAACACATTTCCTCCTGACTACAAGGGAACACATGATGAGCTATATGATAGGCCAAGTGTTAATGTAAAATCAGCTTTAGAAAATGGAATATTTTTATGATTCCTTAAGCATTCATAGTTTCATGCCGTAAATTCTTTCCCATCTGAAGCAGATCACTTAACCTAGTCTTAGAATATGATGCTGCTAATTTACACAGTATTCTGACAGAAAACCATCTACAGCAGTGAATGCACAGTAGGAGATTTTAACAGGAGTCCATCTGGACTTTAGCTATTGCAAGCAATTTCTTCTTAATCATCTACTGAAGAGAGATGCCATAAAGATGACTTACCATCTCTTGGCCAAACGTTTTAAGAGAGACTTTACAAAAGATCTTAATTTTTCAACGTTTCCCCTCTGGTTTTCCGTAACATCATTCATCAACACATAACATTAGTGCTTTTCTGCCTGAATGCGACTTTCAGAGAGATTAGAGTGCTACTAAGCTCGCAGGCACTGCCTTTGGGAAAGGATATATGTCTTAGACACGTGCTTTCTATTAATAGAGGCTTCTAGAATCCTTTATGACGAAATATGTCTGTGCAAAATCAGAGTTTAGGATGTGTTTTTCTTTTCATTTTAAAAAGATTTTGTTTTGCTTTGCTTTTTCTCTTCTAAAGAATACTTTTGTTTCTGGTAAGCCAATAGTCAAGTAATAAAAATTAAAGTCAATTTGTCAAATCTAGACATTTCATGCTAACGGATGAACTATTTAAATACCTCCAAGATAAGAATATCTGAAGCATCTTTCCCGCTATTTATTTGCTTTAAGATTGTGATCAAATTACATTTCCTCAGATGGGTCTTTATTTAGCCCCCTTTTGTATCAAACCTTGCAGTGCCTCCAATCCTGTTAACTGCCTTTCCTACTTCATTTAATTCTGATATGCTCAATACTTATTTATTTCAAGGATTGTCTTTATCCATGAGTTATAATATGAACTGGAGGAGAACAATAGTTTCCCATGGTGTCATTTATTTGTGTCTCCCTAGTAGCTAAGATATTGACTAATCTGGTCCACCTGTAGGCATCTCAGACGAGAGACCGGTGGGTGATGTGTTTGCAAAAAGGGAAATCCTGGAAAACTGTATGGAGCTGTGCTTCTCTGCACATATGAGGCCTCTACGAGCCAGAATCACCATGACAGTTACTAACAACAGCATCACTGTTGTTATAACCATGCCATCTATAACCATGCAAGGCACAGAGTCGGCACTTAATAACAGCTGTGAAATAATTGGATGCACACAAGGAGATGATTTGTTTGGGAATGAAGAAAAACAAAACCAATAACAGATCTTGGATTGAGAACCTGGCACAGCACTTAGTAGACACTCAAATAAATTTCTATTGAATAAACAGTACATAGAAACCAGACTAATAACATTTTAAGAGGCAAAAATACAAGCACAGAACACCTAAGGTACAGTGATAAGAGTTCGATGAATTACGCTGCAAGCATCTGAATAGAAGTCATTCGCAGGAACTAGGAGGGGGCTAGGAACTCCATGCTTTCTCTTGAGAACAAATTCCTCAAGGAACAACATGAGAACGAGAAGTTCAAAGTCAAAGAAATGTTTTCATGTTAAAATAGTTTGTCAAAAAATGCCTTAAAATATTTTAAATGGTATTGGCAAAGTAAAATATTAACTATAAAAATGTGGAATATACATAAGGACAAAGAAGTAAATAAAAATACCCATCGTCATACTCTTTAGATACCAGCTCTACAAATATTTATGCATACTATACATATTTCACATTTTTCTCGGAAATTTACCCATACATTTAAATAAGCTGGTAGAAAAGTTCATACTATCATACTTTCTTCTTTTAACAAGGCAACATGATGTGCTCAATGGATTGTCTTTTTTGTATCATTTAATTAACTCCTTGATATTCCTTTATACACAGACATACCAAAATTTCTCTAAGTAATTCCTTCTACTTACATGTTTATATTACCTCTGTTTTAAAAAGAGTTTGTGACCATTCTTCTAGACAAGTGTTTGCATATATTCATGATTATGTTATTAGACTAAAATATTAGGGGAAAAAGCATTAGAAAATGTCTCTAAATCTTAATACACATTGTTATAGTCCCTAATAATATTTACCCACTGTGAATGCCCATTAATAATATGAAAAATGCCCAGGCCCTTAAGATATTTTAAACCATAACAAAGCAAGTACTATTTGCCAATGTGATAGATGAAAAATAAAATGGCCATTTAATTATAACAGAGGAGTAGGGAGGTGGATGAACAGGGAGACAAGGCAATACTATTTGGGTTGATATCCCTAAGAATAATTTAGGGATATTTTCATTTGGTCACTTTATATCTTAAGTAGACCGTCAATGTCCACAGGCTCAGCAGACTGACCTATCATTCATATACCAAGTTAAGTCAGCTATCTGGGTCTTATGCACTTGCATAGATTGAACGCAGCAAGCAATACACTGCTTTTCTTCAGATCATCTCAGAAATTTATGAATATTAATCAAATCTCAACCCTTTGTGTTGTTTTGTTTTCATATCCTCTGTACAGAAAAACAGAGGGTGCTCAGGAGTACAAAGTGTGTTCAGTAGGAAGACAGCCAACATTGAATAGATATTGATTCTTTAATAATAAACTGAAGCTGAAAACTGAGCATAACTTTCTTTCTTCAATGTAGTACAGTGGTAAATCCTGATTGCACATAGTTGCCAAATTCTGTAAGCATGAAAACCCAAAGTACTGTCTAACACCGGTAATGACCAGCATAATACAATACAATTTGATTCAAGATAATTATTTACCTTTGGTAAAAGAAGTCATCTCTCTCTGAATTACACCTTTACTTTCCTTCAGGTTCAGTGTCCTCTAAGATCAAGCTCCTCAAAGTGGACCAGCAGTAACCGTATCAACTGGAAAAAAAAATATATATGCCATATCACAGTAAATGGTAATCATACTAATAACCTATATAATTACCAATTTTTTTATCAGAAGGGATTTTAAGGATATTTTTGTTACTGTATAGAATGGAAACCACATAAAGGTTTATGCTATAGTCACAGAAGAAATTCATACATGGAAAGTCAGTATAACTATAACACTATTTTAAAAATATATTTTGCAGTGAAACAACCTCAAAATTGTGCCCAATTTACTATGGAAATTCAAAAGCAAACCTGTAGATTTGCTATTTCCTTTTTCTTTTGACAAATTGTGTATTCACAGATGGTACAGATATTTTGGCATTCTAAGTGAAAGTATTCTAAGCTATTTATGATTTTGTCTTGGAAGTCTCTTTCGTGGTTAGACCACATTTGGTATACTTCCGATGATAGACATATTATCTAAGCTCAGCCAAAGCAACGGTATGCCACATGAAACATCTTCAAGGTTTCAGGTTGTTTCTGCCAAGCATTTGAAAAGACAATTTTACAGGTCATGAAGAAAATTGGAACCCATATCAACCAACAAAGTATTCAATCAATAGAAAAATAAGTATGTGATGATCATACAGAACCTTAAAAGAAACTTTTCTACATAGAACAGTGAAATAAGAAAGTTAAGTTTAAATTATTTTTACCAAAAAGGGAAGAATGGTTACAGAGAAATCAATCTGTGTTTGGAAAATCACTCTTTTTTTTTTTCCTTTTTCAAATTTACAAGTTCACTAATTGGTTGTGTGTTTTCCTAATATTTACAAAATATTTACTCTTGTTTTTCTTTTAAAGATACCCTCCCTAAACCAAGAATGAACCTCTTGCTAAAATACTTCATAAAGGATGAAATAGTTCCAATTCTTTATTTTCAAGGATTCATGCCACAATTTTATAAGTGGATTTGGTGAACGTGCGTAGGTCAAAAACTGAAATTCTTTACCAAGATGGACATATAAAACACATCTTATCATTCAGATATAAATATATTCTTACAAATTCCCATTGACTTTCAAAATACAAACTTTAATATATTAATTAATTACGACACAATTTGAAAATCAAATTTAGCCCATATCTTTTTGAAAACAAATTGAAATTTACCTTAAAAATAATTCTCATTTTAACATAGAAAGTCCCACTGCTTATACTCTTAGAGAAATGGGAACTTACTTGTCCTCCTGCCAACAACTAGGAGATTGGACAATATTTACGAAAAAGTGGTTTGCAGACATTGGACGATTTACAATGCAGTGCAATAAAAAGTGATATAAGTAGAAGATTAAAATTCTATGGGTCTAAAATCAATAACCTTTTGCCTCCAGGGACCTCCTAGACTATGGGCTCAGCAAGAAGGAACCCAAGCGGAGCTAAGGTCCCATTGATATGAGCAGACAGAGATCCGGTATGAGGAGCAGGCTTCTGTGGGGCAGCAGAGAGGAGTCCCCCAGGGGGAGAGCTCTAGGGATCAGCCTAATGGTCTCCTGAAACCTGTCTCCAAATCCTCAGGCTGCACTATAGCCTCATGGTAATGGCCCCCTATCTGGACTGTGTGTCTGTGTCTTTGTGCTGTCTCTGTCTCCTTTAAGAGTCAATAAATGATTTCCTGAAATAATATTTGAGATTGGGGTCCCTTTTGTCCCCTAAAGCATACCAAGATACAAACACTTTCAAAGAACTATTATCAATATAATCAAGGATTTAAAGGAAACTGGAAAACTAGATGCTTCCGTTGCAAGCCTCATATCCATGGGTGGTACTCTAGACCAGAAACTGGTACTGAGGAAACCCAGATTAATGTAAAAAAAGTTGGATAATAGCTTTTTACTATTGCCATAGATAGTTGATAATGGAGGAGTGAGCATATAACCATCGTCATTGAGTTAACTTCAACTCAAGGTGACTTTGTGGAACAGGGTAGAACTGTCCTATAGGGTTTTCAAGGCTATAATCTTTACAGAAGTATGCTGCCATCAGCTCCTAATGAGCCTGGTGGGTTTCTAAGACTGTAACTGTTTATGACAGCAGAAAAGCCCCAGTCTTTATCCCTTGGAGCTGCTGGTGGTTTCGAAGTGCCAACCATTGGATCGCAGGCCAATACGCAACCACTGCACAGCCAGGGGAGAGATCCAGGAGAGATGACAACAAGGCTCTTTATAGACCACATACTAAGTCATAAAACAAGTCAATAGCTTTCTAAAGAATTCAAATCACTCAAACTACATTCTTCTTTTGCTATCCAGTGAGAGTAAATGAACACTTTAAGAAAAAAACCTAATTAAGGTAGCAAGCATTAAAATAAGTTATAAGTAATAAACAAACCACTTACGCTGCAGGGTTTCGAGGGTAAAAAAACATATTTACCCCTTAAAATTAATCTTATTAAATGAGCCTCAATTATTTATTAATTCATATAATATTTGTTGGAAATATTGCATCTAATGTTGAGAACCCAAAACTATGTAAATAGTTATTTTTAAATTTCCTTTTATTTTGATCAGCAGGTAGAGATGTAGCTCTGGCCAATCACCTACTGGCATATAAACAACCACTTGGTCGTCAGCCAGCAGCTTGTTTTTAATCAGATTTAATCCAGCCTAAATGTGTTATTACAAAGGAAGACAGAACTACCACTATCAATTATAGTGAAATCATTTTGCAATGTGCAGGCCTTGATAAAAATGCAGTTGGATCTTGAGAATCATATTATTTTCTCAGGAGCTACATCCTCTGAGAAAACAAACTCATCAATCTATTGTTCCCACATGTTCTGTTCTCTCTGAAATGACTCTCCCTATATATACAATTGAGTATATACATATATATGATATTAATATTATGCACAATTTAGTATGTTTATATACCCAAATTTTAATATATTTATATACATATACTATTATATACATGCTGCTGCTATTTATATATATTACTTATATGCTATTAATAATATGTGTGTGTATAAGTGCATATATATATATATATATATAAAATTTTAACCAAATAAAGATATTTAGGAAAATTGGAACTAAAATCTATTCCAAGGGATTCTCATTGGAGGCAAAGTTCTGGGAAAAGAAAATATAAATGCATTTTTT
>NW_022109491.1:33769881-33774179 GCF_000313985.2 Echinops telfairi
ATGCCCTACCAGGCCTTCCACATCCACCTCACCACCAATTTGGATCACTTGTTATTCCCTTGTCCCTGGGTTTGTTAACACCACTTCCTTTCCCCCCACCTCCCCTTCTCCCATGTCCCCCTGGAACTGTCGGTCCCTTTGTTTTCTCCTCCAGATTGTTCATCCAGCCTATCTTATTTAAACAGACCTGCGGAGATAATAACATGCACAAAAACAAGATAGAGCGAAACTAAGCAACAATGTACAACAAAAGTGCAACAACAACAAACCACTGACAAAGAACAAATTAAAACACAACAAGAAAGAAAAGTTTGTAGTTAGTTCGAGGATCATTGGCCTTTAGGAGAAATACATTTTTCATAAAGAAAAATTCAAAACTCACTGCCATCAGGTTTATGCCAACTCATAGTGATCCTACAGGGCAGGTAGAACTGTCCCTGTGGTTTTCTAAGGCTGTTATGTAATCTGTTGTCATTTTGAGAGGATTACCGGTGAAGGGGTGGAGTCTAGCCTGTCAATCATTGTATAGCCAATTAGGCCTCTGTGTGGGCCTGGCCTTCACCTGAGGACTCTGGGAATTGCTGTATTCCTACCTGAAGGCAGGAGATACACTTTCTCTCTGCTGGCTCCCCAGAGACTTTCTACTGACAAGACACATGGGGCTATGCTGATGTCAGTGAGAACCCTGGACCTGGAAGAGTCACGTGGAGACCCCTGCCAGCACTGAGATGCTTACAATGCCACCAGATCCACAAGACTTCCCACCCACTGACTGGCCATTGATCTTCTACATTCGGTGTCATTGCATGTGTTTCATGAGTATGAAGAGGACTTTATAGATTAGTATCAGACATATGGGCTAATATTGGACTATGGTCTTGATCTTGACTGAGATTAGTATCAGACATATGGGCTAATATTGGACTATGGTCTTGATCTTGACTGGGCTGGGATGTTTTCTTAATGTACAGTTGGTCTTGTATATAAAGCTCTTTCTTATACACAAACCCATATGAGTGTCTATGAATTTGTTTCTTTAGTCTAACTACCCAGACTAACACAAATATCAAGCATGTCATAAGTCTACATAAAAGTTAATTTAAAACATTTTAAAAATAATTATTAAAATAAGCGCTCAAAAATATTATAAGATGGTCTTTTCTGTCCTCTTCTCTCCTTTGAAGAATACCAATCATTAGAAGTTAAGTTGTAAAATTAGAAAACTCCAATAACGATAATGGAAGTTTATTTTCATAAAACTTTTGGTAACAGCTTCTGAGGTTTATATAGAGTAAACCATACTTTTTATTCTACTCACCAAAGAAACTCCTAAATAGTTTATCTGCTATCTCAACCAGGAAGACTGGAGTGCAAATTTAACCAAAATACTTAATTAGTGTGGGCTCTAAGATCATATAACCATCAATTTATAGCATTTCCTGCCCCAGTTGGAAGACATAAATAAAAGTTATCCACCCACAACTTAAAATAGCACCCTGTTTGTGATGCTTTTATGCAATTTTTATGTAACTTTGTTACATTTTAAATTAATGAAAGGACATAGCTAGATGAAAGATATTTATATGGTTTTATTTAAGTAATAAAATCAAATAATAATAATGTGAAATTGAATGTTAAAGGCAAGCTAAAGTGAAAGTATAGAACAAACCATTTAAAAATCAAAATAAAGAATCAACAGCCAAATTTCCCCACAGGACATGGTGGTCATATCAAGACATTTCAGCTGATGGCTCTGTAACCAGAAGAGTACAATTTTATACATATATTTTTAGAACTATCCACACTTAGAGAAAATTTGGGGAGTGTTGCAGATTATGGTCTTAACGAAACACTGATCCTTAGAAGCAGACTTAGGGGGGGCTGAGACATGACTCCAAAGTTATTTATATTGAGTTTGTGTTAAATCATTAAAATATTTATATCAGCACATATTTTCACACTGATTTTGCTCTCATAGACATAAAATACCTCTCCTAGAAGCTCATTATGAAATGTTGAGACTTTATTCATTTAAATGTTAATTCCCTTCTAACATCCAACCAATTCCATAGATAGCATATGATCAAGAACCAACAGTATCGAAGACAGATGTCCTACTGGACTTAAAGTCTTATCCCAAAGTAAGGTCCCAAGAACTGGGAAATATCAATTGAAGAGATTCATGTAGCACCGTAATATGTATTAGTACTTTGCAAGATGTTTGCAAGACAGATACCTGGCTAACTGACAGAAGAGACCTTATATTTATGCATACTCAAAAGAAAAGCAACCCATCAGAATATGAACAATATCATTAATAGCACATCCAAGTAAGATTTTGTAGAAGACAATTCAAAAATGGTTGCAGCAATATGTCAATGGAAATTCAAGTGTGATTCAAAAGCGGTCATGGAAGGAAGGCTATCACTGCTGTCGAATCAATCTTGTTCTGGGAGCAGAAAATGCCAGAAAGATGTTTGCTTGTGTTTTATTAAGTATGCAAAGGCGTTTAACTGTGGATCATAACAAAACATGAATAACCTTAGGAAAAATGGAAAGGCCAGAACATTTCACTGTGCTAATACAGAACCTGGGCACAGACGAAGAGACCTTCATGCAAATAGAACAAAGGGGTACTGAGTGTATCAGGAAAGGTGTGCATCACGGCTGAATCCGTGTACCACTTTGTGTTTTGAGTAAACGATCCAAGAAACTGGACTATATGAAGAAGAACATAGCACCAGGACTGGAGGAGAGTTCATTAACAATCTGTGATAAGCAAATGCCACAACTTTGCTTGCCAGAAAAGAAACCTTAAAGCAGTTCGTGATAACTATAAAAGACTAACCTACAGTATGGATGACAACTCAGTAGTAAGAAGAAAAAAATCAGACCAGCAAAATAAAAAAGGAGAGAGAAAAAAAATCTTCACAATTGGATCAATAGACATTATGGTAATTAGAGAAAAAAAAATCTAGGTTCTCAAGTACTTCACTGTATTTGGATCCATAATAAATTCTTATTGAAGCAGGAGTCAAAAAATCAAATGATGTATTGCAATGGACAAATCTGCTGCACAGGACTTCTTCCAAGGGTTAAGAAACAAAGCTGTTATTTTGAAGACTAAGATGTGCCTGAACTAAGCCATGGTATTTTCAATTGCCTCATAGGCATGTGCAAGCTAGACAGTGAATAAGAAAGACGCCAGAATAATTGGAGCATTCGAATTATAGTGCTGGAGAAGAATATTGAAAATACCCTGGCCTGGTAAAAGAAGAAACAAATCTGTCTTCGAAGAGGAACAGGCAGGCTATTCCTTAGAAGGGAGCATGGCAAGATTTCATCTCATAGACTTTGGTTATGTTATCTAGAGACACCAGTCCCTGGAAAAGGACACCATGCTGGCAAAGAAGAGGGTCTTGGGAAAAGAAGAAGGTCAAGGACATGGATTCACACAGTGACTACAACAACCAGCTCAAACCCACCCATTGGCAGGGGTGGCCCAGGAGCAGAGAGTTTCATTCGGTAGTGCATAGTGTCACTACGAGTCAGAACAGACTAGATGGTGCAGAACAATAATCTCATTTTTAATGAAAGAAAGGAACCCTGGGGGGCTTGGTGGGTTAAGGATTGGGCTGTTACCCAAATGGTAGAAGTTAAAACTCATTAGCCCCTCCTGGGGAGATAGATGAGGCAGTAGGCTTCAGTAGTATTGACAGTTGTAGGTTAGCTCCTATTCTGTCCCATCAGGTCACTCTGAGTCTCAAAAGCATGGAGTGGAGAATACACACTAAAGTCATTATACCGGTGCCTCCTAAAAAGGCACGGAGTGGAAAAATGTCAGACCTTCATTCTCTTTTACGGTCTCTCTCACGCTCTCGTGTCAGTTTGGTGGATTTTTCAAGGAGGATAAGTTTTTATTTTAGGAGATTGGTTGCAGTACCCTCATTGGAACAACACGTCCCACATTGTAATCACAATAGAAGCTGCAGAACATAGATAAAGGAGGCCAGTGCCTAGGTGTTGATTTACCAACAACAAGGTACCCTTTCAAACTTGGCAGATGCTTGGTGGGAGAGAGACTAGGCAATCTTCTCCTGTCAAGATTTATCATCTTGGTAATCCTTTGCAGAGTCACTTTAAGTTGAGATCAATTTGATGGCAGTGGGTGGATGGTAGCTGCACAGAGACAGAGAGAAACATGTAGAATAAAAAAAATTTAAACAGAAAAAAAGACCAGATTCAGAAGAAAATTTCCAGTTCCCATCTGTTCTGCTGTGCATCCTCTGGTCTAACCA
>NW_022109491.1:33775173-33776958 GCF_000313985.2 Echinops telfairi
TACTCCCTACCAGTCCTCCCATCCCCTTCCTGCCATTGGTTTTGAACCACTCATTGTTCCATTGTCCCTGGGTTGGCCAACACCTCTTCCCTTCCACCGGGACCTCTCATGTCCACCGGGACCGTTGGTCCCTTTATTTTCTTCTAATATTTTTTGTCCAACCTCTCTTATCTAGGTGGACCTGCAGATATATTAATATGTGCATAAAATTTGGGATGGCTTTGACAGCACCAGAGTGGCACATAAGAACATGGCAATGATGGCAGCACCAACAAGCTAACAAACAAAAAAGCTACTGACATACAAAATTTGAAACAAGAGAGAAAAGGAAAAAACCAAAACAAATAGGCAGGGGAAAAAAGCCTGTTTTTAGATCAAGGTCTGTTTGTTGACCTTTAGGGAATCTAGGACAGATGAACCCATCAGGACCAGAGGTTAAAGTGGCGATACTGGGAGGGAAGGGGGGCGGGTAGAAAGGGGGAATCGATCACAAGGATCTACATATAACCTCCTTTCTGGGGGATAAGCAACAGAAGGATGGGTGAAGGGAGACGCCGGACAGTGTAAGATAAGATAAAACAATAATATATAAATTATTAAGAGTTCATGAGGGAGGGGGGAGGGGGGACTGAGGGGGAGAGGAAAAAGGAAACTGAGGAGCTAATTCCAGGAACCCAAGCGGAAAGCGAATTTTGAGAATGATGAGGGCAACAAATGTATAAGTGTGCTTTACACAATTGATGTATGTATGGATTGTGATAAGAGTTGTATGAACCCCAATAAAATGATTTTTTTAAAAAGAAGAAGAAAATTTCTCGGTAGCCAAATGGAATCCCTGGATCTGTAATGTTCTAGGGTTATCTCTGCGACGTCCCATGGTTATTTGTCATCTCTTCTCTTGGGTTTCTTCCAGTGGCTCCGACTCACCATTGCCAGTAGTCTACTTTGGTTGAATCTAATCCTGTTCCTGAGTTTAAACACTATAGTATCTTGGATGCCTGCTCTACTGGAGAAAAAGCATAAAATTTCAGGCCTACATTCTTATCATTAAAGTCTTACCCAAACCCAAAGAAACATACAATGAAACTAAGAAGAAAAGAAAAAAAATCAAAAAACAAATGTACTGGTCTGATAACCGGTGGAACCCCTGAGATTATGGCCCTGAGACGCTCTTCATGACTGGAACGGAATTCATTTCTGGAGTTCAACCAAACCATAAAGAGTCGTATAACATAAATATTAAGACCAAAGAGAATGTACCCCTCAGTGTAATCAACCAGTGTTGTGAGGTACACTCAAGTTGGTACTGACTTGTAGTGACCCTATGTTCAACAAAATGAAACACCAGTTGGTCCTGTGCCACCCTCATAATAATAGATATGTAGACTAATGAAATTGAACAAAGAACTCAGAAATAAATACATCTCCCTCCACACAACTGATTTTTGACAAAGGACCATAGTACATTGAAATGAGAAGAGATATTCTCTTCAACAGATGGTACTGGCAAAATTTGATTTGCATTTGCAGAAGAATGAAACTGGCCTTATTCCATATACCGGAAAAAAAAGTCAAGATAGATCAAATACCTAAATGTAAACTTTAGATACATACAGATCATCAGTGAAAAAAAACAGGGACAAATCTGAGATCTGTAATACATGGCATCTACACACTATCAAACAGAACAAAAATACATATAGCAGAAGAAAAAAGAGGTGACTGGGTTCTCCTAAAAATATGGCATTTATGTACATCAAAAGATTCATATGAAGAGAACCCACA
>NW_022109491.1:33777593-33788716 GCF_000313985.2 Echinops telfairi
GGCTCATGGCCTGGATGGACAACAGTATGTTGAGTGAAGCGGATCAAGCAGAGGAATAAATATTGTATGAGACCATTGTTATAAAAGAAAGAATTCAGATACAGATTTTTCATGCCAAGAGCCAGACTTTGATGGTTCCTAGGGGTGAGGGGGAGGCAGCGAAAGGGAAGCAGTAGGCTAGAAGACAGACAAATGCTAACTGAGGTGAAGGAGAAGACAATACTCGACAAGAAGATAAAAAAGGGTGCACAGGGAAAGCTATTGGGAAATTTGATAAGTTGCTTAAATTGTTGGACACTAAAATGATTAACAATAAAAATTTTAAATTAAGTAATTCATTTAAAAATGATTGGCCATTTTTCATAGTTACTCCCCATTTGAGTTTTACAATCAACTGATAACTTTTCTTGACCGTTTTATTTAGATTTTGATTGGAATGTATTTGAACAGGTCAATTAATTCTGAAAATCCACTCCTTCTAAGAATATGAATTTCTTTAAAGTGACATTCTTTCTTTCCAACACTTTGAAAAGATCTTATGCAGTAGATTTGCTCAATGCCTTGTGTTGTTTGATCTCTTGACTCCTGCTTCCCTGAGCATTGATTGTCGATGTAAGCAAGACACAAGTCCTTGACAACTTGAATCTTTTCTTCATTTATCATGTTACCTCGAAGCCCAGCTGTGAGGACTTTTCCTTTCTTTAGATTGAGTTGTAATCCATACTGAAAGTATCAATCCTTGACATTGGTAGTAAATGTTTCAAGTTCTCCTCACTTTCAGCAAGCAAGGTTATCTGAATATCAAAGGTTGTTAATAAGCCCTCCTCCAATCCTGATACTGCATTCTTCTTCATATAATCCAGCTTCTCTGATTATTTGCTCAACATACAGATTTAATAAGGATGGGGAGAGGATACAACCATGACACACACCTTTCCTTATATGAAACCATGAAGAATTCCTATGTTCTGTTTGCCCCAATAACTCTTGATCCATTTACTGTTTCTCCATGAGCACAATGAAGTGTTCTGGAATTCCCAGGTTATCCATCGTTATGGAAATTCACAGAGCTGAATTCTTTTTCGTTGTCAATAAAACACAAGTAAACATCTTTCTGGTATTCTCTAATTTGAGGCAAAATCCATCCGACATCAGCAATGCTGTCCTGTGTTGGAGATCGCTTCTGAATCTGGCGCAAACCTCCGGCAGCTCCCGTCAATGAACTGCTGCAACGATTATTGCACGATCCTTTTAGAAAAATTGACTTGCCTGTGATATCAACTCTAGAGCAATGTGATGTTGTTCTATAATTTGAGTATTCTATTGGGTCACCTTTTTTGGGAATGGGTACAATTATGGATCTCTTCCAGTCAGTTGGTTAAGTAGCTGTCTTCAAAATTTCTTAGCATAGTTGAGTAAGAGCATCCAATGCTTCAAAAGCTTGTTGAAATATTTCATTGGTATTCTACCAACTCCTGGGACCTTTTATTTATTTGTTTGTTTGTTTATTGGCTAATGCTTTCAGTACAACCTGAACTTCTTCCTTCACTACCATTGATTCTTGTTCATATAGCGTGTCAACTATTTTTTTTTCCATACATTGAGTCTGGGTATCCTTTCTTCTTTTGATGCTTCCTGCATAGTTTAATATTTTTCCCATAGAATTTTTCAAATTGCAACTGAATGCTTAGATATTTTTTATTGAGTTCTTTCAGTTTAAGATATACTGAATGTGTTCTTACTTTCTGGTTTTCAAACTTTGCACAGTTTATTATAATATTGGGCTTTGTCTTCTCAAGATGCCATTGAAATTTTCTGTTCAGATCTGACATCATCATTTCTTCTATGTGCTTTCATGACTCTACTATTAAGAGCAAATTTCAGAGTCTCTGCTAACATCCACTTAGAGCTTTTTCTTCTTCCTGTTTTTTAATGGTCTTTTGCTTTCTTCATGAATGATGTCTTCCCACTTGTCATCAGATCTTATCTTATTGGTGCTCGATGCGTCCAATTTGTTGTTGAGTGTTCTCAAGACTCAAGATCACATTTTGACTCTTTGGGACTTTCTTTAATTTTCTTGAGTTTCAATCTGAACTTACATAGGAGCAACAAATATTCTGTTCCACAGTTGATCCCTGACCTCATTTTAGCTGCTGATATTGAGCTTCTCCATCATCTCTTCCCACAGATGTAGTCACTTTGATTTCTGTGCACTCCCTCTGGAGAGGTCCATTTGACTAGTTGCCTTTTGCAATGTTGAAAAAAGCATATATTTGATAAAGCACTCATTGGTCTTTCAAAATTCTATCACGTGATCTCCAGCTGCATTATTATTATTACCAGGCTATATTTTCCAACTGATGTTACTTTCTCTTTGTTTCCAGCTCTTTTGCTACAATTGCCAATAATTATCAATGCCTCTTGATTCCCTGTTTCACCAACTCAGGCTGAAGACTGGAAGTTGGTAAAATTTTTCAATTTCTCCATCACTAACAGTGATTGGTGCATAGATTTTAATGTTAATTATATTGACTGGATTTCTTTGTATGAGAATAGATATTATCCTATCACAGACAGCATTGTACTTCAAGATAAATCTTGATATGTCCTTTTGTTGATGAATGCAAAGCCATTCTTCTTGATCGATTCATTCCTAGCATAGTAAACCATATGATTTTCCAATATAAATGGCCAATGTCAGTCCCTTTTATCTCATTAACACCTAGGATATCAATCTCTATGTGCTCCATTTAATTTTTGATGACTTGTAATTTTGTATATATCTTGTACATTCTATGTTTTAATTATTAATTGATGTTCACAGCTATTTCTTCTCATTTTGAGTGCCCCATCAGCTAATGAGGTTCCCAACGGTTTTGCTATGCTAGGCTTTACTCCGTTACTCGATGACTGATTCTACTTTGATAAGGCGTTTCTTCCTCAGTCTAGTTGAGAGCCTTCAGACTTGAGAGGCGTGTCTTCTGACACTATCTCTAACAACGTTCTGCCGCCGTTCATTAGCTTGTTGGTGTCTGATCACTTTTAGCTGCTAATCAGGAGTTTTTAGTGATTAAAGCTTCAGAAGACGATTGCCCATTCCTTCTTTGTAGTCTGTTCTTCCTCTGGAAGCCCTGCTGAACCTGTTCACTGTGGGCAAGCCTGCTGATGTTTGAAATACCAGTGACATAGCTGTCAGCATCACAGCAACACACAAGCCACTTCAGAACGCCAAGCTGACAGACATGCGAGGGTTGTTTCTCATGGTTATCCTGAACCTTGAGTTAATGTAAAACTTCTGTATATCATTCCCCAAAGTGTAAGTTCCCAAAGTAAAAGGTATATATTCTCCATGTATTCTGATTTCAGATAGCACACCACAAAGACAGCATGTGGCACTGTTAATCTTCTCATTGGTCCTTTCTAAATACACTTTTCTCCCATTCTCTAACTTGGAGTAAATTGGTCATACACTTTAGTGTCAACTATCTGTATTTTAGGTGACAAACCTTACAACCATTCTCACATGTGGTAATATTCTCACATGTGGTAATGGCAATAATCTCTGGTGTGGTAGCTATATAATTGTCAATTTGAGAGGATTATGAGTGAAGGGATGGAGTCTAGTCTGTCAATCAGATCAGAGCCAATGAAGCTTCTGTTTGGGCATGGCTTCTCCTGAGAATTCTGGGAAATCTGCTATTTCCTCCTTGGGGGCAGGAGAGACTCTCTGCTCATACCCTGGGAGAACATAGCAGCTGAAAAGACACATGGACCCACGTTGATGCAGAAACCCCTGCCAGCACTGAGGTGTCTCCACTGACACTGGATCCAAAGACTCTACCCACTGGCCTGTGATCGTCTACATTCGGCATCATTACATGTGTTTCATGAGTCTGAAGAGGGCTTTATAGATTAGTATCGGACATATGGGCTAATATCAGACTTATAGACTTAATCTAACCTGGGCTGGATGTTTTCTCAATGTTCAATTGCTCTTGTATATAAATTTCTTTCTTATACACAGATGTGTGTCCATGGATTTGCTTCTCTAGTCTACCCAGACTAACACATCTGGTTGTGAGACCGGAGATAATTCAAAGGTTATTCCTAAGGGAGAGCAAAATAGAATATCTATGCACATGCTTATGCCTGCACTGGACCAGCTGAAGGATGAACTGAGCAGGTACTACAAACTGGAGCACCTCTCTGTGGCTTCCACACATTGTGGTTTCAAGAAACTCTTCTATACACTGCAGGTCTCCCAGAGTGCATCTGCCTGGCAAATGAGGCTGAATCTCCCTGATTTCATAATCGACTCCGGGAAGTCCCTGCACATCATTTTTGCTGCGGACTGTTGATGGAAGTAACCACAAGTCCACCCAGATCCGATGAGAGGGTGCATATTGTATACCTCCAAATGCGAGGTTTGTAAAAGAATGTGCAGCTATATTTAGTAGGAAAAAGTGAAATAAGAATTCAAGGAACGGTTTGAAAAAACAATGCAAAAAATTCCTATCACCCTGCACTCTAATTAATTGTCAAATAAGTAGCACAGGACACGGAAGTTTCACAAGTCCTTGTGAGAAAGTGTTATGGAGGGGTAAGCATGAGTTCCGAAAATGCACTGTCTAGTTTTTCTGAATGTACACCAAAGTAGGAAATTATTGAAGAACATTCAATTTCACACATACTTTAATGGAGCGGGTCATATACAAATTAGGTACAAACTAAGGTGAATTCTGAACACTTGAAGGTCACTCTATTAACCTAACCATGCTTGCAATTTTATCTTCAGGATGAACAATCTGCACATCCAATTTTAATATGAAGCTACTTTCTGTTTCTCCAAGTGTGCAGGAGAGTAATACAAGATGCTCTGTGATTCAAGTGGGAAACTTCTTGCTTCCTCCGGGTCCATCCTCTATCGGGATTCTCTTTTGTTCTCCTCTTCCCTCTTTCCATCTCTCCTTCAACCAGTGCATGCCCTGCTCTGTAGACCTTCTTGCTTTGAGCTTATTTTCTGTTCTTAGTCTCAAATTCCAGTGGTACCTCTCAGCCTAAAGCGGCTATTACATTTTTTGTAGGATGTGGTGAGTCCAGCAGTCTTCAGTTACCACTGGTAGACCTCTCTGTGGTAAGGGGAGGAGGATGCTGGCCGTCCCCTGCCTGGGATAGATGACTAAAGGAAAGCACATGACCCAAATTAGCAAAGGAAGAAGGAGGGACACATGGAAAGAATTTCCTTCAAACAAATAAAAGATTTTTTGGACTCTTATGATTCAACTCTGCTGTTGCTCAGCTAGAAGTTGGAGTCATGGAAAGACAAAAACATCTAGTGAGTAGATGACAAAAACTTAAAGCTAAAATTGGTAACCTTTATGCAAAGAAGATGTACAATGAATGAAATGTGGCATTAGCATATATCTATAAAGCAACAATAGTCAATAAAACAAGCCAATGGTCTGCTGTTTTGTTCAGGAAGCACAAAAGTACTCATTCCTACAAGACCTTGATATTATCCACAAAGTTCTGTTGACTGTCTATTTGTCCTCTAATTAACAACCATACAGCCATGTGGTAATACGCACTGCTGGGAAACAGCCTTCCACTGCACTGAGGTAGAAACAGAAGATCCCAAAGCCTGCTACTGACCAGAGCAAGGATTTAAGGTAGAGTGATGGGTCACATTAAGGTAGTGGTTCTCAACCTTTCTAATGCCGCGACCCTTTAATACAGTTCCTCATGTTGTGGTGACCCCTCCAACCATAAAATTATTTTCGTTGTTACTTCATAACTGTAAGTTTGCTACTGTTATGAATCGGGCTACCCTTGTAAAAGGGTCATTTGGCCCCCAAAGGGGTCATGACCCACAGATTGGGAACTGCTGCCTTAAGGGATTCCTTTAAACAAAGTCATGTTTCACAGGTCTAAATTGTTGGAAATTGCAGTGAATTGTGTGCTACTTTTAAAAGGAGATAATTTATTTCCAAAATGGTGATATGCTTTAAAGAAAGTGGGAAAAGTCCAACCTACTGTTTTCAGAAACACATCATTCCACACAGTATGAAGTGAAATCCACTGGGTATAAATTTTACTTCTTACAACTGATGTTCTCTCTTTCTGATCCCAAAGTATTCCAACCTAAGACTCATTGATTGATGATATTTATAAACAGTGGTCCTCTGTGATGTATTTTTTGAGGTCAATTGAAATACAGGCCAAAATGGAGCCATCATGCTCAACTCCTCAGTCTTGTCTCTGAACAGATGCATCATCACTTTTTAAAAATATTTACTCTTTTTTTGCGGTGGTAAACACATTTATGTTCATGTCCCTTTCATTTTAATAAGGGTTGTTTTGACTAAATGTCATCTAGTTCTTGTCTCTAGGTAAAGCATCAGAAAACACATGGGTCAGGTCAAGGTCAGGCATGAATCACCATTTCCCCGCTTCAGCACTAAGCAAGGTACTAAGCAAAGTAATAAGCAAACAGAACTCATGAAATAAAATGGGTAAAACTTTCCACTTAAATTGAACAACAACAGAAGCTGCTATCTAAAGTGTAAACTGTTGGTCTCTTCTTGTTTGAAGAAAAAAGAGTGACAAAAACCCAAAGACATGTGGAAGCAATTAATCCAATGAACAAATTGACCACACAGTCACCACTATCCTGTGATCAAAGACCTAGTGGTGCCTGGCTACCACTACCAAGTGCTTTGAAAAGAATCACATTAGAAGGTGGTTGTTGGATTGGAAGAAGGCTGTGGAAGAGAACTCAAACTCAGAGCTGGAATAGATGGGTGGAGTTAACAAGACTCTAGCCATTCTCCTTCAATTCATCTCACATCAGGTCAATCAACCATTTAAGATGAAAAAAGGTAGCCTTCACCCAAGGACAAAGCTCAGAGAGTAACGGAAGTGGGAGTAGTGGAAACAGTTAACATAGGAGGAAGTGAGATAAGAGAGGTCATATTGAGAGGATTGAAAAGGAAGAGTAGAATCAGAATGTAATGTGTATGAATTGCTGAATATTAAAGTATGGTCTGCACTGTAAACCTTCACCTAATTCACCATAAAAACTTTAAGATAAATAAATGAAGCTGCAAGGAAGAAATACCACCAAAAAATAACAGAAAAGCAAAAAGCTCATGAAGAAAATGACCTTCAAGGGGATTTTAATAATACCTACAGTCACGTAAGCCTATTTTAACTGAGGACATTTACTCTATTTGACCTTGCTGCTTGAGTCCCGCCGACTCCTAAATTCTGAGTACCTTGGAAACACTTTCCTGCCCTGTGCACATGTCAGTTATCAAGGACCTGGTTGGTGGTCTCAGGTGGCTGCCTCCACCCCTCTATCCCTAAGCTTAATTATTCAGCAGGATTCCCAGAAGATTCGGTGATCTTCAGGCAAGCCAAGTTGGAGACACTGATGTAATTGATTTCCTCTAAATGTATTCACCTCTAAGGGTGAAATGTGGAGGAATTCCCCCACCTCCTGATTAAAGAAAGTGTCTACTCACCTGTTAGGCAAAAGGTGATAACTGGAAGAGATGGGATTGCATACACAAAGGCACCCGGTTAATAGTCACTTTGGAAATTCCCAAACTGTTAGTGGATGACAGACCAGAAGCTGTGGTTACCAGGCAAGCCGAGAGCCCAAACCACCTCAGAAAGACTCCAAGCCGGATTCTGTGTCACTGTCTCGAAACAAAGCTAGTGATGTTTGAATCCCCTCACCACAAGGCGTGTCTGTCACAGCTTGTCGTGAGGCCAGTGACTTAGAGAAACGAATCTGGACTTCCTCTGGTTGATCAACTCCTTCATATTGAAAGCTAAAAATATAAAGGGAACTATGAGGGGATCAAAACCAGTGGCAGGGAGGGCCTGGGAGGACTGGTAGGGAGTGACCAAGGGCAAGGTAACTGAGAGGAATTACTGAAACCAGAATGAAGGCTGAACATGGTAGTGGGACAGAAGGAAAGCATAAGGAAATATAGGAAAGGAGTAGGAGGCAAAGGGCATACATAGAAGCCTAAATACAGACATGTTACATATGTAAATATATTTAAGATTATGGGGGAAATGGACCTAGGTGCATATATTTATAGGTTTAGTAGTAGGGTGGCAGGTGAACATTGGGCCTCCTCATGTGCATTCCCTTAATACAGGAGCACCTTGCTCAGCTAAACGGTCATTTCATGATACCCACCTTTCCCACATGATCGCTGAAGACATGCATAGTCAAATGTGGTGAAGAAAGCTGATGGTGCTCTGCTATCAAAAGATATAGCGTCTGGGTTCCTAAAGGCTTGAAGGCAAACAAGCGGCCATCTAGCTCAGAAGCAACAAAGCCCACAGAGAAGAAACACACAAGCCTGTGTGAACACAAGGTGTTGAAGGGATCAGGTAGCAGACCCCAAAGAACAAAAACCATCATTATGTGACCACCTTCCCCACATAAACGCTGAAGACGAATGTGTGCATAAGTAAGTGTGGTGAAGAAGGCTGGTGTTGCTCAGCTATCAAGATCTATAGCATCTGGGGACTTAAAGGCTTGAAAGTCAACAAGTGGCCATCTAGCCCAGAAGCAACAAAGCCCACATGGAAGCAGCACACCAACATGTGTGATCATGAAGGGCCGAAGGGACCAGGCTTCAAGCACCAAAGGGGGTGGGGTGGGGGGGAAATCATATCATTGTGAATGAGGGTAGTGCGTGATGGGGACCCAATGCCCAACTGTAGACAACTGGACATCCCTTGCAGAGGGGTAGTGGGGAGGAGATGAGTCACTCAGGGTTCAGTATAGCAATAATGAAACTCACAACCTTCCTCTAGTTCTTAAATGCTTCCTCCCCTCAACTACCATGATCCCAATTCTACCTTGCAAACCTGGTTAGACCAGAGGATGCACAGCGGTACAGATGGGAACTGTAAACACAGGGAATCTAGGACAAACGAACCCCTCAGGACCAGCAATGACAGTGGCGATACCTGGAGGGAAGTGGGGGGGGGTTAGAAAGGGGGAATCAATTACAAGGAGCTACATATAACCTCCTCTCTGGGAGATGAGCAATAGAAGGGTGGGTGAAGGGAGACGCTGGGCAGTGTAAGGCAAGATATAATAATAATTTATAAATTATTAAGGGTTCATGAACAGCTTTTGTTCGCTACCAGTTCCAATACAGATTTTATATATATATATATTTAATCATTTTATTGGGGCTCATACAACTCTTATCACAATCCATGCATACATCAATTGTGTAAAGCACGCTTCTACATTTGTTGCCCTCATCATTCTCAAAATTCGCTTTCCACTTGGGTTCCTGGAATTAGCTCCTCATTTTCCTTTTCCCCTCCCCCTCCTGCCCCACTCCCCCCTCCTTCGTGAACCCTTAATAATTTATAAATTATTATTATATCTTGCCTTACACTGCCCGGCGTCTCCCTTCACCCACCCTTCTGTTGCCCATCTCCCAGAGAGGAGGTTATATGTAGCTCCTTGTAATTGATTCCCCCTTTCTAACCCCACTTTAAAAGTGAGGAGATTTAGGAATAGGTTAATTGCTAATTAAAGAGATCTGGCAATTTCTTAGGTTATTCTTTGGGCTGTCAGCCACAAGGTTGGTGGTTCAAATCCACCAGCTGCACCAGCTACTCCATGGGATAAAATTAAGCTGTCTACTCCCATAAGGATTTACAATCTCAGGCACCCTATGCAGCATGTGCACTCTATCCTCTAGGGTCCTTATGAGTCAAAGTCAATTTATTTGCAATGGGCTTAAGTTGCTAATTGAGAGGTAGGATTTAACTTGTCCAAGACTGGCCTCTGCCACCTGGCCTCTCAGAAAGAAAAGGTTCCTTCTACAATCGATGCTGATCAGCAGAAAGAATTGGACTCTTAGCCCTGCAGTGCCCCCAGCCCTCATCTTCAATATTTCCAGGGGGAGATGCCTGTACTTCACTAACCAAGACCACTAGGACTAATCCAGCTGCAATCACAGGTTGTAGAATCTAGACCCCTGGCTCAGCCAGTACAGGGGCTAGTCACAAGCACTGAAGGGGCAGGAGAGAATTATAGCTAATATTCAACCACATCACTTTTCTCTGTCATAGCCTGGGTCCTGCTCACACAAGGGGAAGGTTAGCACATTTCTAATAATGTGACTCCACAGCCCAGCGGTCATAATCCCTCTCGAAAGGTCAGAAGTAAGGCCCTTCCAAATCAGAAGCCACCGCCTTAAAAGGCAATAAGGTCACCTGGGAGCCCTCAGGGTGGCGAATGTTCCCAAGGTACCCTTCTCCTGCAGACTTGTGTTATCAGCACTGCCTGGTTCTTTGACTTATTTTTGCTTCGGTAATTTACTCAAGGTCCAACTTTTAGGGATGGCAGACCCAAGAATCTAATATTTAAAATCAATATTGGTGTTAGGCAGGGTTCTTTAGAGAGACAAAACCAGGACACACACACATATGTATTCTATACATAATATACATACAAATTAAAAAGGATAGGTTTATATAGCGAGAAGAAATATAACAGCTAATTAGTCTACACAGCGGGCTCAGTTCAACTCACTTTCATGGAACAGTTAATATACTGATGGTCCTTCAATTCACACTGGCTGCTGGTCCAAGTTCAAGGCAGCTGTCAGCGGGGTCTGCCCTCAGGCAGATGGTACCTCAAGCTCTAGCGATGCACACACAGCAAGGTGACAGGATCCATGGGTTGGCTTAGCTCACAATAGCACAGCACACAGTTGAAGCAAAGGACCAGCGCATGCAGCATAACATTGGACTGATCACCAGGGAGAAAGAGGGTAGGGGTCTGGCCTTGGAAAGCCATTTATTTCCTCACCCTCCAATCAAACTGTGACCTGATTAAACTCCACCCACATGTTCCTATGGAAGCCTAGTTGGCCCAATAAACCTAACTATCACAGTTGGCTAGATAAGTAAAAGAATATAAACCAGATTTCATAATCAAGAAGTTGCTTCAAAGTTTCTGCCCAAGCACCTGAATTTTATTCTAAGAGAATTTATTAGTGAACAAAAATTTCATAATTACACTGTCCAATGTCTCCCTTCACCCACTTTTCTGTTGTCCATCCCCAAGGGAG
>NW_022109491.1:33789903-33805903 GCF_000313985.2 Echinops telfairi
TTTATCTTCAAGCCTTGAAGACCCAAATGCTATATCTTTTGATAGTCTGGCACCATCAGCTTTCTTCACCACATTTACTTATGCACCATTTTGTCTTTAGTGATTATGTTGGGTAGGTGAGCATCACAGAATGACAGATTTTCAGAACAAAGTGTTCTCGTGTTGAGGCCCAATGTGTTGAGGCCCAAATTGATCTGAGGCCCAATGTCCATCTGCAACCTAATTTTTAACATATAGATATGAGTACATAGTTCTAGTGCCCTTTCATTATATATATGTACATGCTTATATTTAGACCTCTATAAATGTCCTTTTCCCCCTGGTTCTTTCTTCTATTTCCTTTTACTTTCCTCTTGTCCCACCATCATGTCCAGCCTTCATTCGGGTTTAGTAATTCCTTGCTGCTACATTGCCCTTGATCAAGCCCCACAAGTCATCACTTGTTGTTCCCTTGTCCCTGGGTTGGTTTCCCACCCCACTCCTTCCTTTCTCCAACCTCCCCTTCTCCTATATCCCCCTCAGAATCATTGGTCCCATTCTTTTCACCTCTGAATTATTTATCCCGCCTATCTTATCTAGATAGACATGCAGATACTTTAATAAGCACAAAAACCCAGCAAAGCCAAATAAAACAACAAAGGAAGTCAAGACCAACAAAACAATAACAACAATAACAAAACAACAAAAAGAAAGCCACTGACAAAAATGGAAAGGCCTATAAATAGTTCAAGGTCTGTTTGCTGGACTTTATAAGTATTTTCTAGTCGAGTCTGATGGGGTGTCACACTCTGTCTTGAAAGACTATTTTTGGTATTCTCTTGGGATTTCATCACTTTGCTCCCCTTGCTGCTCTGTTGCATGTCCTTAGTGTTTCGCCCCAATATTATGGGGTCAGATTGTGCACAGTTCCCGCACTGTGTCTCCAGTATTGTCCCCCACAGCGCAATGGTTTAGTGAGGGACGTTGGGTCTTCTGGTGTGGCCAGTCCAATGGTCCTCTGTGTGTGTTGTCTGCTCTGGGCAGGAATATTGTCGTCAGGGCTTGGTGGGCCAGGATGTGTTCCCCTCCCTCTCCTTCCCTCTTCATTTCTCCCATGTGTTCTAATCAGTCGCACCCCTCTGACCAAGCTGTAGCCCCAGTGCTGTCCTCTGAAGTGCATTCTTCTGAGGAGGTGTCCACACAGGCGGGAATGGGGCCGGCCGGCAAACCTCTCTGTTGGTTCCCTGGTACATGCTAGTATGTTGTATTCACGTCTTGGTACGTCAGGTTGAAGCCTGGTGTCTCTCTCTCTCTCTCTCCTGTGGAGATATAAACAATACCCTCCCCTTGGGTGGGTTAGTGCCCTGCTCCCCCCCTACCCATGACCTTTTTTTACCTCTTTCTTTCCCCCTCTTATTAGTTGGCTGCCGTATGTATCCCTGGATTGGGCTTGGCCGCTGCCATAGTTGCTGGACCTCACTCCCGGGATGTATGTATATAATAGCTTTTCTCCTATGCCCATATTTTCTGCTTTTTTGGTTTTTTAAGCTTACCTCAGTGGACTCATGTTGTACTTGTCCTTTTGTGCTTGGCTTACTTCACTTAGCCCGATTTCCTCCCATTCTTCCGATGCGGCAATGTGCTTCATATGTTAATTGATGCTTTTTAGGGATGTGCAGTACTCCACTGTATGTCTGTACCACAGTTTTTTGATCCATTCATCTGTTCATGGAAATATGGGTTGTTTCCAACTCCATGCAATCGTGAACTGTGCCACAATGAACATTGAAGCAGATATCTGGCCGTGGTCTGTTTCTTGCCTCTTCTGGGTATACTCCCAGATTGCTGGGTCATATGGTAACTCAATTTCCATCTCTTTTAAATATTGCCATATTGATTTCCATAATTGCTGCTTATATCTACAGGTCCACCAGCAGTGGAGGACAGTTCCTATCTCTCCACAGACCCTCCAACACGTGTTACTTTCTGATTTGTTGAATTGGGCTGTCTTTGAGGGTTTTAGGTGGTATCTCATAGTTGTTTTAATTTGCATTTCTCTTATAGCTATGTTTATTGGCCATTTGGCCAATTAGGATTTCTGCCCCTGTGAAACTTCTGTTCAAGTCCTTTGTCCACCTCCTTAGTGGGCAGTTAGTTTTTTTTTTCCTTATTGTAAGCTTGCAAAGAATTGTAGATTTTAGTAATAAGGCCTTTGTCTGATGAATCACTGCTAAAAATGTTTTCCCATTCCGTGGGCTCTCTTATTACTCTATTGGTGAATTCTTTGATGTATACAGATGTTTTATCTTCCTGTCAATTTGTGACTCTTCTGTATTTGTGTCCTTCCCTATTTCTGATAGCCTATGTATTCCCTGTGCCAAGGTTCTCAGGTTGGTCCCAATTCCCCAATTAATGGCCCTAATAGTTTGGGGTTTTACCTCAAGTTCTGTGATCCACCTTGGGTTTATTCTTGTGCATGGAGTGAGGTTAGGGTCTTGCTTCATTTTTCTACAGGTAGATATCCATTGTTTTCCAGAACCACTTATTAAAGAGGGCACCCGCTTCCCAAAAAAAAAATAAAAATATATATATATATTTTTTGGGGGGCCTTTATCCAAGATCAGTTGTCTGTATGCTGATGTTTTTATTTCTGGGTTTTCAGTTATTTTCCATTGGTCTAAATATCTGTCATTATACCAGTACCACACTGTTTTGACCACTGTCGCTGCATAATATGTGCTAAAGGCAGGTAGAGCAAGCCCTCCCACTTTGTCCTTCTTCTTGAGGAGTTCTCTGCTAATTCTGGGCTTATTCCCTCTCCATACAAAGTTGGTATTCAGTTTTTTCCAATTCTATGAAGAAGGATGACAGTATTCATATTGGGGTAATATTAAACTTATATAGTGTCTTGGGCAGAACTGACATCTTTACTATACTGAGTCTTCCAATCCATAAGATGAGATATTCTGCCATTTGTTGAGGTCACTCCTGGTTTCTTGTAATAATGTTCTGTAGTTTTCCTCGTACAAATCTCTTGTTTTTTTAGTCAGGTATATCCCTAGGTATTTCAATTTGTGCTTGGCTATTGTAAACAGTACTACCTTTTTAATTGCCTTTTCTGTGATCTTATCTGATGTGTAAACCAGTCCGATAGACTTCTGTTGGTTGGTCTTTTGTCCTGCCTCTCTGCCATATTCCTCTATCGCTTCCAACAGTCCACTTGTGAAGTTTGGGGGATATTCAATATATAAAATCATATCATCTGTGAATAACGATAGTTTTGCCTCTTCCTTCCCCAGATGAATGCCTTTGGTGTCTTTTCTTTGTCTTATGTGGTTAGCCAGGACCCACAGTACGATGTTAAATAGGAGTGGGGACAAGGGGTCTTGCTTTCATCTTTTTTCCATTGATTACCACGTTGGCTATTGGTTTTACATAGACAGCTTGTATAATATTGTGGAATTTTACTTCCATTCCTATCTTCTTGAGGGTCTTAAACAGGAATGCATGTTGGATGTTGTTGAATGCTTTTTCTGCATCTATCATGTGGTTTTTATAATTTTTCATGTCAATGTGGCAAATAATACTAATGGTCTTTCGTATGTTGAACCATCCCTGTGTCCTTGGTATGAATCCCACTTGTTCATGGTGAATTATTTTTTTATATGCTTTTGTATTCTATTGGCCAGTATTTTGTTAAGGTTTTTTTGCAGCGATATTCATTAGGGATATTGGTCTGTAGTTCTCAGTTCTTGTGGGATCTTAGCCTGCTTTAAGTATCTGAATTATACTAACTTCATAGAAAGAGTTTGGGAATTTTCCGTCTTTTTTTATGTTCTGGAAGAATTTGTGTAGCATTAATGTCAATTCTTCCATGAATGCTTGGTAGAATTCTCCTGTGAAACTATCTGGCCCAGGAGATTTTTTTGTTGGTAATCCCTTGATAACCTTGTCTATGTCTTCTATTGCAATGCATGTGTTGAGGTTCTTGACATCCATCTGGGATAGTCTAGGGAGGGATTGTTTATCCAAGTATTTGTCCATGTCTTCCAAATTTTTGAATTCGTTAGAGTACGGCCCTTCATAGTGCTGTGTAATTCTCCTTTTGATTTCATTAGGGTCTGTTGTAATGTCCCTTGCTTCATCCCTCATCCTTGCTATTGAAGTTTGTCCCTTCCTTTCTTCGGTTAGGTTTGCCAGTATCTTCGGTTTTTATTCCTTTAATTGGTCTCTTCTTTCCTATGCACACATTTCTACTTAAAATTCACATGAAGGAATATCTCCACCTCCTTCAATTTTAACAGCTGCTCTGTCTATTCAGCTTTGCAAAATTCTACCTCCTCCATTCGCCCTAAAATGGACAGTTCCTGTGACCCCAGAGTGTAAAGAAGGAGGGAATCATGTGTGCATATGGGGTGAGTGGGTGGGAGGGTCTTGTGATGCAATCTGGGCTTTCATGGGTTTTTGTCAATGGAATTTTGCATGATGCCAATCAGTGACTCCCAGATATATGTCCATGTCTCCCCCTACACCCATTCCCCAGGTTGTTAACCCTGAATCACTTAGCTACAGACGTCACTGTGCTTAAAATGTGTCATCCTTCTCTAGCTGGAATTGGCAGCCACATCCATTTAGCACCATGGGTAAGTGTGAAATTATAGATCCCATCCCTACAATGCTTGTGTGCACAAGTGTGCACATCAATCAGGCCACATTGCTGATTAATAGAATGCACTTCTGTAATTTATGGATATTCTGAGAGGCAGTATGTTCTAAAATTTTCAAGAGGCATTTAGGCAAATACAACTTTTCAACTTTCCCTTAATGAGTCTCAGAAAAACACCCTTGCATGGTTGCATAAAAAATTATAAAACAGCTATCCAGCTGGTCCAGTTGTAACTTCTCTTTTCCATCCTACAGCCCATCTAAGCAGCAGGGCTGAGGTTGCCTATTCTATCACCATTTCTTACTAATAGTTATCTTACATTAACCCCTAAACCACAAAGCATAACCTCAACAACCTATGATGTGAATCCTCCAGACCCAAATTTGGTACAGAATTACCCCAGGACCTTGGAAATCGGGTGTATAGAGGATGAACATTTATTAATTAGTGTTCTAAAAATAATATCCTAGATCATCATTTTCCTCAAAAACTATTTCTTTCACATGTTTTCAGAATCATTTTAAACTGGACTATCTCAAAACCAACAACCAATAAATTTTAGAACCGAAAATTTCTTTGAATCTTGTCCTGGATGGATGAAAATTCCTGTACCAACCATTAGTTTGATGTCTTGATCTGAGAGAAGACTGGATATAAGGAAGGAGATTTTTCCATTCCACCTTGTCACACTTAGCCAAGACCAGAAACAAAAATCCTGTTGTCGTTAAGTTGATTCTGACTCCCAGCAAACCCATGCATTTCAGAGTGGAACTGAACTCTAGAGGGTTTCCAATGGCCATGCATTTCCAGAAGTAGATTACCGGGCCTTTGGATGGGTCTGAAACCACCAATCCATTCATTAATAGCTGAGCACTTATCCAAGGCCCCATTACTGGAAGAGTTTCCTCCTTCCGCAATCCCCACTTCTATTATATCTCTCTTTTTCTCCCTTTAATTTCCTTTCCCTGTCTATTTTTCATTTTTTCTGCTCTCTCATCTACCTGCCTTTTTAGTGCTTATCCACACAGCAAACTCTGTCCAGGAAATGACTACTCTTTAAGCCACACATGAAACTAAAAGGCATGGCATGTAATTGGTGGGGGGATAGGGGTGGCTGGAGGGGAGAGAAAAGAAAAAAACTACTAGAATAATTATGATCTTAAAAATATAACTCTTATTTAATTCTTTGGTTTCTCTGTCTTTGTACTTCAGGCTAAATTGTACTTGGATTCCTGCAAGGCCCAGAGCTTTCTCACCAATTATCTGAAAGGCCCGGAGACCAGTATTTACATCAAAGCCAGGCCTAATGACAAAGGACACCTGGCCACTGCACACACAGGCATCTCTCAGCTCCTTGCTCCATTTGGCAAAAAGTTATTTCCATCTCAGTCACAACATAACAAAGGACTAATTGATGGAAGCATTTTTCTCCATCTTTCAAAAAATAAATTGAGCCAACCCCACAAGCTCATCTAGAGGAATTAATTAGGGAATAGGAAATCTCCAAAGCCATCCTTAAATTGAGATTGAACAAGGCCCAGGGAACAGATGGCTTTTCATCTGAATACTTTAAAACCTTTAGCACTCTGCTAATTCCCCTACAGGAATAGAAAGAAAAAGGGGTGGGGGAAGAGCCTTGCTAAATGAATTTAAGCAAGCCCTTTCACCAGGTGTTCAGGTCCCCTAAGGTTCCTTTTACTCTAGGAGGAAAACAAAATAAAATAAAACACCAACCAGCAGGTATCCTCTCTACTGATATTATCATAATTTTATTTGTCCATGTGATTTCTTCCCCAAGGACTCATTCTAAACCTCCCCAACATTTCTGACCATGAAGCTGGAGGAGTGAGGCCCTTCATTGGTGCAGCTGATCTTGGATGACAAGTCAGAGCACAAGGATGATTTCAGCACACATAAAGGTGGAGGAATGAGGTCATCATTAAGCAAAGTCACCCCCAAAAAAAGAAAAGAGGGGGAGAAAAAAATGCTATTCCATCTCAGCAATCCTGAGGTTTCCGAGGTAAAGGCTGGTGAGAGATGGCAGTGTTACCCAAATAGTTGAATAAATATTTTCCAAAACAAATGTGAAGTATAAAATCATAATGAGGAATAGACCATTTCTTCTCATTTGCATAGCCAAAAAAGAAGCACCCATCTTTAGGACTCTGAAATTGGACAGCATTCTGACTGTCTAGTGTTGTTCAGATACCACTTCCCAGAGAAATTCAGTTGAATTTTTTTTTTTTTAGTCAGTATTACATATATGACACAGACACAGGTTGATGTAAAATTCTGACTGGATAATATCATTTGGAATTCTGATATTCTTTCCTTTGTTTGAACAATTTACAATGTATGCTGTCTGCTGCAGGAGTCCCTGGGGACACAACTGTTTAAGTGCTCTCTCTGGGTTTTGTGAAGGGGCGATGTACTTTCCTATGAAGTTGAGTCCCCTTGATTTCTGTCAGCTCCATGATTTCCAGATGTCTGGCCTGACCCAGTCTCGGCCAGGAAATCAACCTTGAAACCTTCAGCTGTGTAGGCTACTATATCTACATTATGGCAACCTACTCACTGAAAGTTTGACAGTTCCAGTCCATGGAAGGCGATGTCAAAGAAAGGGTTGGCAAATCTGCTTCCCAAATCCATAGCCTTGGAAACCCTATAGAGCAGTATTCTGCAGCACATAAGCTCACTTTGACTTGACAGTAGCAACTAGTTTGGATTTGTCATCTATTTCCCTCCCCAGGGATTGGCTATTGTCTCTACTCCTGCCAGAGAAGGGATCAATGAATGAAGGAAATTCTCCAATAACACAATTCTGATTCAGGGTAGATTCTGAAACATAGAGTAAAACATATCTCCCAAGTAACTTGGGTCTGGGAGGCAGTAGTGAGAGTTGCTGAAGGAATTTTCCAAAAACAAAACTCTGAAGCTTTGCAGCACAATGTAGAAGTCCCACCCCCAAGTCCCTATACAAGTTGACCCCAAAACTTATATCTTGACTAGCAACTCATCTCTGTTTCACTTCTTTCTTGTCTGCTAGACACTTTCCTATAGTGGCTGTTGTCAGAGTCCAATCTCCAACACACACAATCTCCTTATTCCACTCTAACCTAGATAAAGGTCTTACCACAAAGAAATCTGCATTTATCACAGTGGATACAAAGAAATTTTAGATCGAGTATTCTCTTGTTCTACAAGGACAACTTTCTAAGTGAAATGTCTACAAGCAGAAGTTATGCTAGAATTACGTGAATTAATTCAAGTTCTACAAAAGCAAGAAGAATAAAACAGTTGATGGTTGACAACATTCATTCATTCACTAAACGTTCCACAAACACTTTGCCAGAAGCTAGGAATGCCTTAGTGTCCTGGGAGGTACAAACAGTTAGTAAGCATGTGACCCCTAACCAAACTCTCTTTTGTTTCAAGTCTCCTTATAGGCAGATGAAGGACCCAATTATTTTCTTTAAAAAGGGGGGGAGGGGCCCTAGCCATTAATAATGTGACGCAGCAGTTGTCCTCTGACACATACTGGGTGGCCATGTCAGCATGAAACTGACAGCAACCCACTTAGAAATACCTTAGCATTGAAATAGAAATGACCGTTGTCTTCCTAGAGTTCAATATTCCTTTGGAGGAAAAAAGATCGTTCTCCACATGGACAGCAATACTAACCATAGTCCTGTATATACTCATGTATAAGTCGAGTTTTCAGCACATTTTTAATGCAGTCTTTGTGGTAGAATTAGGTGCCTCGTCTGATATTTGTATGTGGTAATCACTATGAGGAATTAGTGATTTCAGAAGCGTATAAGAAAGGAAACAAGGCTAGGCTGGAATGTCAATGGACGATGCCCTGAAAAATGACTTGGATAAAAAATGTATTGAGAATTGGGTGAAAAAATGCAGAGCAGCTCATGGTTTGACATTCAGTTATTCACACATGCGAGAATGCATTCTAGCTCACCTCATCTACTGGAAACCCCCAGGGTGATAGCACTTTTTCTCCCCTTTTTTTTAACTTTTTGCACTGACATTCAATATATAAGTAGAGATTAACTCTTTTGGAAGATGCCTGGGAGCGGAATCCAAACCAGGGAGGCGAAATAGCAAGATCATGGGCCCTGGGTGAGGATGTGTGCTGAAAGCATTCAAGGAATTAGAACAAATTTATGAGGCTAGGAATAAGCAAGGGCAGGAGCGGCGCAGAAGGGGTTAAAGCTTGCAGAACCTTGAGAAACTAAGCAAACGTTCTGCTACTGAGCTACGACTTGACTCAACATGACCTTATATAGTGTTTCTGAGGCTGTAAATTTTTACATGAGCAGAAAGCCTCATATTTGTCCTGAAAAGTAGCTGGTGGTTTTGAACCATCAACTTTTTGATTAAAAGTTTATGGCTTACCCAGCAGCACCACCAGAAGCTTGAGGGAGAGGAGGAATCCCTTGAACTTCTTTGTGTTGCCTGCAAGCCTAACCTGAGACATCACATAGTTCGCCTATCTGGAAGGTGACTCCAGAAAACATGACTAATGGAGAAGGGAGACCAGAAAGGAAGGCAGCTGATTAAGGGTGGGTTTTCGAGCAAGCCAGATTATCTGTCAGTCAAACAGTTTGTCATACACTGGTCTCTGACATGTTGCTCTAATTCTGAAAGCTGTATTGCTGACATTACAAATATGACTGAAATATAAGTATAAGATTTATTTCAGGAGACATTTTTAATTTAAAAAATGTAAAAGCACTGCCATGAAGGTGATCCTGCCTGATAGTAGCCCGACAGGACCGAGGGGAGCTGCCTCCTTCGGGTTTCCAATGCTGTAAACCTTTACAGGAGCTACTTTTACCCACGAAGCAGCTGCTGGGTCTGAACAGCTGACCTTGTGATTAGCAGCCTACTGACTCACCCACTTGCCACTTGGACACTTTCATTAAACAATGGTCCCCATTATTTGTTTGATTCTAAATGTCACTGAAGTTAACTTTGAATGACAGTGCAGAGTACGAAAAGGACAGAAATGAAAGGTAGGAATTTTGCTGTTCAACAGATCAATCTTTAGTGTCGTTAAAGGGGTGAGCAGGACTATCGGGGTCACTATGAGTCAGAATTGACTTGATGGCTGGGGTAAGAAGGAATGATCAGGACAGGAGGCCTGTGTCCGTGACTTTAACACCATAGGACTGTGGAACCCAAACCAAACCACTGCCATCCAGGGGTCTCCACGTCACAGCAGCGTTTGAAGACAGCACAGTACTTCAGGGACTGTAACTCTCCATGGGAGAAGAAAGCCTTGGCTTTCTCCTGCATGGGAGAGTGAAGGATGATTAAATAAATCAACCCTCTCGGATGAAGATAAAAGTCACAGGACAGGTATTATTATTTTCCTTTTAGGTAAACGTTCTAGGCCTTCCCTGAGCTTCACAGTTGAGAATAAACAACGTTAAGCAGAAAGGAAAGCATGCCTTTCTGAGATTGTGGCCCAAGCATGAAAAGGTGCACCGATTCTGTTCCGATCAATCCCGTCAGCACACATTTGGGCTGCGGAAAACAATTTCTCGTATCCAGGGACCGGATGTCAAATGTCAGTTTGGAGGGCATAGGTTGTGTTTTATGAACGTGTGCTTTCATGTGATTCTCATACTCTAGTTTACGATAGGCTTTTTCAAAGGGAATATTTCCACTCTGTGGGCCAGGGAGCCAGCCTCCCTTCTGATGATGTGTTGAGGCTTGAACATCATCCCATATTGTCTGAAAAATGAGCTCCACTGTGGCTTTGCACTACATAGGGGGATGAGAACATAAAGAATAACCTGGTCTGAGATGTCCTCTATTAAAAAATAATGGGGGCGAGGGGGAGGGAGTGTTATAAGTATGAAAGCAGATTTTTCTGCATGTCTATCGAGGGGAATTTGTGCTGACCGTGCAACCCAGTTCCATATCCCAACATGCCTGAATCCATTTCCTGAAGCGATGCTACATAATTGTTGTCCCAGAAGGATGGGAAACTATTATTTCTCCTAAAAATGACCAAATATTACTTTCAAAAGAGATATTGCAATCATAAAACTGTTGTATGTCTTTACAAGGGAATATTTTGAATGTGCGGCCATTCTTTAGCATGTTTCCTTTATATTCATTCTGAGTTTTGAAGTACGATCTATTTTCAATATCCTCTCCACCTGGCAGTTAAAGCTAATGTCAATATAACAGAGAATTTTCGTAACATTGATGAATTTTAAACGCATGTCTCGCAGTCCAAGGAAACTCCTAAAACAGTGTTTGAAAGTAAATTTTTTTAAATAAATAGCTTTTATCTAACTATATGGAAAGTTCATGCATGTCATAAAATGTTCTCATAATGGGAACTCAATCAAACCCAGATTGTGATGTTTAGAACCTAGGGTATAGATTGGACTTAATGAAAAAGGTAAATAGAAGTATGATTTTTAGAGTTTGTAGACTACTGTATGGATTAAGCCAATGAGTCGATTTCAAATCATAGAGACCCAAGGGGACAGAGCAAAAATGCCTCAAAGAGTTTCCAAGACTGTAAATCTTCAAGAAAACAGGCTGCCACATCATTTCCTGCAAAGATGTTGACGGGTTCCAATTACTGACCTGAGTGCTCAACCACTGTGCCACCAACTACCTCATAAAAATTGAATTAAAAACAGCAAACTTACTTCCATCCAGTCATTGCTGACTCATAGCAACCCCCTGTGGTTTTCTGAGACAAAACTCTTTATGGGAGTAGAAAGCCCATTCTTCCTCTTGCAATAAATTGAAGTGTCCCCATACATATGTTGAGATGCTAAATCCTATAGCTAGGAAGAGTATCCTGATTAGAAATTAGAATTTCCTCTTATAATGTTAATGAGGCACAAACTCACTGTCACTCACCTGATGCCAAGGCCAACTCATACCGTATTTCCCTGAAAATAAGACCTACTTACAGTTTTGCCTCTTGCTGAAATATAAGGCTTCCCCCTGAAAATAAGACCTTCCCGAAAATAAGACCTTATTTAAGGACAGTGCTATTACTAAACATGAGAGATTTGGTCCACTGATTCTGAAAGAAATGGAGTCACAAGAAATTCACCAAGAAATTCAGGGTTTGGATTGTTACGATGATGTTCCAGAAGATGATGACATGACTGTCATTGAATAAATGAGTAAATGTACCATAGATTGTTGTCCATGGAAATAATGGTAGCCCCAAGAAATTCTTGATACTGTAGGATTCACAGTTTGTCTGGTTATGCTGGTTTGTGATGACAACTACTACCTTACCATACACAGGTAATAAATTTCCCTTTTCATTGTTCAACAATAAATAAGTACCATATTCTTCTTCGTGGAAAAATAAGGTATCCCCTGAAAATAAGACCTAGTGCCTCTTTAGGAGCAAAAATTAATATAAGACATTGTCTTATTTTCAGGGAAACAGGGTAGTAACTGTACAGTGCAGGGTAGAACTGCCCCTGTTGAGTTTCCCAGACTAACTCTTCAAGGGAGTAGACAGCCCTGTCTTTCTCCCGCAGAGCGGCTGGTGGTCTGGTACTACTGACCTTGTAGATTGCAACCCAATACATAATCACTGTGCCACCAGGTCTTCCTGTTAATGAGACTAGATGGTTCCTAAAACTAATTACTCTGACTAGTGTCATATAAAATGGGAAAACAGACAAAAAGAGACAAAGGGAGAGACCATGGAGGACACAGGCAGATGGTCCATAAATCAAAATCCAAACTCACTGCCGGCTCATAGCAACTCTTTCGATCAGGGTAGAACTGTCCCTGTGGGTTTCTGAGACTGTAACTCTGCACAGGAGTAGAATGCTTTGTCTTTCTTCCTGTTTCCAACTGCTGACCTTTCATTAACTGCTGAATAATTAACCTCTATGCCACCAGGGCACCTTACATGATCTCCATGCAGCAAAAAATCCCTCTGAAGATTGCCGGCAGTCACCAGGTCAGAGACCCACAAAGAGAATGAACATTATGAAGATGTTGATGTAAACTTCCAGTGTCCAGAACTGGGAGGAAAACATTATCTCCTAAAGCGCACTCTTTGGTTTTATTAAGTCAGCTCTAAATAGCGAAGACAACTGTCACAGCTGACTGGTTCAGTATAGATACATTTACATACATATACGTATGTGTAGAACAGAAATATACATGCATACAAACATACATTTTTATCCATTTAGAATAAAACTTTAAAGGAAACAAATGTGGTGTCAAAATGAATGTTTATAGACGTATATGTGTGTCTGTATATTCAGAATTACCATTTCTCCTTTAGCTTTCAATGCATTTGAGAATATTTATTTTAATACACCCCACATCAAAATTGCATTTTGACACCATGTTTATTTCCCTTAAAGTTGGCAATGTATGTAATATGTGAAGATAAATTCTTTACTCTGAATGGACACATATGTATCTGATCTAGGTAAATGAAGTTATGGAGGTAAGTGATAGGCGAGTGATAACCACGGAGATGCTCTTTTTGTCGTAGGTTTTTAGCCGAGAAAGGACTGGAAGTTGAGCTCTCTATCAAAGGTCCTCCAAATTCCATATGCCATAAATTGTTGACAATACTCACAGCCCAAGTCCCCCTCAGTGGTCCTGGGTGATTTGTCTTTTCCTCTCCATCCCCATGCTTATCCGATGTGTCACCAAAGTGGATATGGCACATGGAAATACATAATGCTAAGAAAACAATTCTGATGAATGGCTTGTTTGGAGAAGAAATGAGCATGTCTGCTGATGTTACCTGCTTGTGGGCAGACGTTACCAGCAAAACGAAATTGCCTAACATTCTAGACATTTGTGATTAGTGAGTGGTTTTGTTATTGGCCACAAAATTTTTTTTAGAAATTCTTGGGACTTGTACTGTCACTGATTTGGTGAGACATCCAGCACACAAATTGTTTCAGAACACTGACATCACTAAAATATTTTTCATTGGTGTTGAGACAGTTCTCTTACAGGGAGTACCCAACTCATTGCACATTTTTCACTCGGTATTAATCAATATTTTTACTGTTTGGGCAACAAAACAAAAGCTTTCAGGATTTTCAATATTGTTGCTCTAACATTTTTCACTTGTTGAAGATTTTAGGAAGAGAATTCAAGATATTTTGATCTTAGAAAATACAAAATTCATGCCTGTCTAAAGGAATCAGAGTGATCCCAATCACATTGAAAATAAACAAATTTATGGAAATGAACAATTTTTCAGTTAACACATAATTGTGTAATGTTTAGCAATTTAAATATTTCCCCAAGTAAATTATGAAGCTGGTATAAGGAGAGAAAAATAAATTTAGCTAGAGAATAAACTGAATCAACCTTCTAAAGCCTTCTCAAGACAGCATTATCATTGCATTATTTGACCATCAAACAAATCTTTTATAAATGTGCTGTTACCTTTACTGAATAAACAGGGAAAATAAATGCTAAGTAAGAATAGGGTAGAAGAGTGGTTCCTACACTTCTCTGTACATTGGAATCATCTGAGGAGCTTTGCAAACTACAAATGCCTCTTTTTCGATCTCCAGATATTTTAGTTTATTTAACCTAAGATGTGACTGGAATTTCAGGGTGGTTTTTTTTTTGTTTTTTATTTTTAAGTTCAATAAGTGGTTCTAATGTAATGAGCAGTTTGAAAATTGTTGGTGACAAATTTTTGAACAATGTTTTCTTTCATCTGGGGATTTGTATGAGCTATTAATTTTCTCTATTTTATGAAATATAGCCCCGAATTTAAATCAGAGAATTCCAAAAATAAGGGACAGGTTGGTTAACTAATTTTTTCAATACCATGTTTTGGTAAGATGAATATTATTTACCTCTGTTTTGGTGATAAACTAGATGCATAATACACAAGCATTATTATATGTCGACTGTGTGGCTGATAACAAAATATGAATAGCATTGAGAAGAACGGGTTTTCCAGAACACCGCATTTTGCTGATGCAGAACATGTACCAGGAGGCAGTCATTTGAATAGAACGAGGGAATACAGCATGATTTTAAATCAGGAAAGGTATGCAGATAATCTCAGAGGCTGGACTGCATGAAGAAGAACTCCACATTCGTATGGGAGAAAAGCTTATTGACCGGCCTGGATATGCAGATGACACAAGCTTGCATGCTGAAAGTGAGGAGGCCTTGAAACACTTGAAGATCAAGATTTACAGCCTTCAATATGGATTACAACTCAATGCAAAGAAAACAAAATCCTCGCAATTGTACTAATGGGTCTATCACGAAATATGGAAAAATAGATAGACTCCCCACTAATAACTAGGGCACTACAGCACAGCTAGAGAGATTGAAATGTTTCCTGCTCCCTGTCCCTTATCTCCGTGTCTAGAGCTGCAGTATTTTAGCAGCAGCAGCAGCAGGACTCAGAAGCCATCGCTCCCTTGACCCAGGTCATTACCAGTCTAGCGGGGGTCCTGGAAATCCCTGCCAGTGAAACCTCTGCTGTCCAGCCCTCCTCTCACTGGGAGAAGCCATGCTGTTTGTCGCAATTTGTAGGGCCCCAAATATAGTACAATAATGCCTTTCCGACTGGCTCCAAGTCAGGTTTTTGGTTCACTAGCACCTGGGTGTAGGGAGTCTCTCTTCCTGTTGAGGTTGGTTAGACCACATATATGCGATGGTAATATCTAAATTTAGTTAGTACCTACATGTGCCAAGCCCTGGTCCTGATGGCGAAGTGCCACTCCACTGCAGAAAGATGAAACTTTCTCCTTGTGTAAAGAGTTACAATCTAATCTTGATTATGTTGGAGGGACTTTGACATGTGGCCAGCTGACCACTCTATAGAAGGGGCCAGAACAAGTGCTGAGGGAAAGTATCTCTTACTGGTTTGATGGCAGGAATTTCTTCCCTGGGTTTTTGAATGTTGTTGGGGGTCTGGTCCTTCATAAGCATTATTTGTATTTTTGTCGGTATACTACTATGCCTGTATACTTACAGCCTTAACACAGTTTTATTTTTTATTATTTTCTGTTGGGAGTGGGTGCATAATGAGAGTAACTGATACAAGGGCTAATAGGGAATTCAGGGATGAGGGGTGGATGATGGGGAGGGGAGGGGAATCTAGGGAGCTAGTGGTGGAGAAGGGAGCTCAGAGAGCGCACTAGAATGGATTGTGATTGCATAACTCATCCCGGAGGCAATTTAGCCATGGGAGGAGGGCTGTTCTAAAAAAATTGACGTGCAATGGCTGAATGGATTAAGAAAAATGTGGTACAGACATACAATGGAGTACTATGTGTCCCTAAAATGCAGTGATGAACACAGGAAACACACCGCTGCATGGGAAGAGCT
>NW_022109491.1:33806480-33807463 GCF_000313985.2 Echinops telfairi
GCCCACCACGCTTGAGGAAAATATTCTGGCTCAGAGCAGCCAAAGCACAGAGAGGATGACAGGGCCGGCCCCACCATGTGACAGGACGACGTGTCTCTCACTGACACATAGCGCTAAGGGGGACATCACTGGGGACATGGTGGGAGAGATGTGCCGGTTCCGACCCCACCACAATGGGGTGAAACACGAAGGGTGTAGAGCAGAGCAGCAAGGGGAGCAAAGCCCCGAAGTCCCCGAGGAATACCAAAGATGGACTTGGGGGCCAGGGCGGGGCACCCCAGCGGACTTGACTAGAAAACTCTCATGAGCTCAACGGACAGACCTGGAACTGGTTTTTCTTTTTCTTTTTAATTTAATTTGTGTTTTGTTGTGCTAGCTATTGTTGACTTGATTTTTGTCATCTTTTTCTGGTTATGTTTTGCTCTGCTTTGGTTTTGCACATATTATTGTCTATGTATGTCCATCTGGACAAGATAGATCGATGGACAACCTGGAGGAGAGAACAATGGGACTGTCGGTTCCAGGGGAACACGGGAGAGGGACAGATGGGGGAAAGGAGGGGGGTGCCAACAAACTCAGAGACAAGGGAAGAATAAGTGATCTAATATTGATGGCGAGGAAGGCATAGGATGCCTTGGGGGCTCCATCAAGGGCAATGTAGCTGAGAGGAATTACCAAAACCTGAATGAAGGCCGAGCATGATAGTGGGTTGGGAGGAAAGTAAAAGGAAATAGAGGAAAGAAGTGGGAGGCATAGGACTGTTATAGAGCTCTAAATACAGGCATGCATATATGTAAATACATTTATATACAATGCCAGGGGAATGGAGATCTGTACGTATATTTATTTATAAAGTATTGTGCTAGCAGATGGATATTGGGCCTCCACTCAAGTACTCCTTCAATGCAAGAACACTTTGTTCTAATGACCTGGCATTCTGTGATGCTCAGGTTTCCCACACAATCGCTGAAAACAAAATGGGT
>NW_022109491.1:33808705-33809688 GCF_000313985.2 Echinops telfairi
TGTGATTCTGAAATCCACTGTCATAAGAAAATTAGCTATAATAAATGCTTTCTAATCAGTTAAAAAAATTGACGTGGGGGTGATTGTACAATCCTCCTTGATATGATGGGATGATTGAACTATTGAATTATATGATATGTAAATTACTTGCTAATAAAACTATTGGGGAAAACCAAAATGAGTTATAAGCTCACAAATTCCCACAGGCTGTTCTATCGTGTCCAAATCACATTAATTTGAATTGGAATCAAGAAGATGGCTGAGGTTTTAGTGCTTTTGCCCAATTTTTATATGTGATTTCAACACCGTAAGATAGTTCTTACATTATCTCCATTTAAAAAAGAAGAAACATGAATCAGCAGAAAAACAGGAAAATAAAGAGCAATTCTTGTAAGTTAATTCCAATTCCCGGTGAGCCCGTGGTGTCACCGTAGAAGTGTACTCTAATAGGTGTCCGGTGCCTGGTTGGTTCAAATGTAGATGGTGGGTGAGTTCGTTCCCCAGAAGTTCCTCAAGGTCAATTCCAAATTACCAATCATTTGGTTTCCCTACCAGAGTTTCCATCTGAGACGCAAGGAAATTGAATCACCTTGCTCGAGGCCACATCGCAAGTATGGCAAAGACAAATTTCAGACTCAAATCTGCCAGAATCTATGGTCCATGCCCTGGATCACCGAGATAGCTGACCTGGCCTCTATATAAGCAGATGAGAATAATGAAACAGTTTCAACTTGGGGGCATGCTGTACAATCAATAGTCAAATCTCTTTGAAATTATGCTTCTTTGTTTAACACCCTGGCTTCTTTCATTGTTTCTCAAAACAAATGATACCTGGGTGCCTGATTCTGCTTTTTACTTTTACCAGAATCTTTTATCATCCATTCGTTCATTCAACCATAAGAGGAAAGATAGAAGTTTATTTGTTTCAGCTTTATTAGAGCTTAAACACTGAGCACCCTGCTTGCAAAAGGGTGCATTAAAGG
>NW_022109491.1:33811380-33814644 GCF_000313985.2 Echinops telfairi
AATATTCTAATAATATCTAGAAGTTCTAAGCAGAAACAATGTCAGAGCTATCAAGATGTCATCTGACTTCTCTTTAACAACAATGCATGAAATGAGCCATAGAAAAGCATTTTCAGGGGAACGTCGGTGACCCAGTAATTCTAACCTCAGTATGCCGACATTTATTAGTGAGGGGAGATATGCAATGACTAAGGAAGCATATTATCCATTTTTTTGTTGGGAAAAAAATTACTCAGGAAGTCCTTCACTCAACCAAGAAATGAATCAAAACCAGCAAATTAACTCAATCTGAGAGCATGTGTGGTTAAAAAGCAAAAAAGATAATGAGTAATGAACCCAGGGCTGGTGCCTAAGTAATTTTTATTAACATAGATACAAAACTTGAAAAATACCAAAAACTAACTCTTGGATTAGGAATTAAAAAAACAATAATATAATGTCAATAAGTCATTAATAATCCCATCCAGCTTTATTTCCATTAAAATCATAGGACAGAAGTAGGAAGAAATAAAGATGTTAGAAATATAAATATTTAAGCTTAAGAAATAGGCTTATTATTCAGAAAGAATAAATCAGTTGAGTTTTACTGATAATGTTGTATGATTGATTTCAAATATTTGTTCATATGATCATTTCTATGGCATAAATAGTCTCAGCAGTTTCAATTTCAGAGTCTGGCCGTCCCTGAATGCCAAGTTGGGAAGTGATGCATGCAATCAGCTCTGGCTTGTGCCAGCACACCATTTTTGGCTCTCAACTCCCTATCCAAAACATGACCATAGCTTGAGATGTTTGTCTAATATAAATGCATCGTCTTAAGTTTGTAACTCCCTCACTAATACTTTGGCTTATGCCTTCTCTGTGTCCTACCTGGACTACTGCAATAACATCATTGCTCATTTCTCTGCTTCTGATCTGGCACATTTCCATGTTTGTGGAACCATAACTGCGATCGCCATTGCCCTGTTCACATGGTCATCTTCCTTCTCTGTGTCTCTGTGGGGGGGTTTCAGTGTTTCTGCTCTTTTAAGGTTACCAGTCATATTAGATTAAGATTCATTTTACTCTAGTGTGACCTAATACACAATTAATTGTATTCACAAGTATCTTGTTTTCAAACGGGGTCACATTCAAAGAAACTAGAGATAAGGACATGAGCCTATAAGGGGCTTCAAAAAGTTCACGAGCAAATTCCATTATTTTTAATTCCATTACTTTTTGAAACCCACGCATATTTTTGGAAGGCCCTTTCACAATTCAATTCTCAAGAAGGTCCATCAATTCTGGCTTCTTCTATTTTATTAATTCAATATCTTATTTACAAGTATATGTTTACATCAAAACAACTTGTCATATCAAGAAATGATGAAGAACTTGTATAGAATTGGTTTCAGCTCTTCCCTAGATGTTTGGCAGACTTCTCCTGTGAAGCCATGTGGGCTGAGGCTTTATTCAGTTGTTAGTTCCTTGGTAACCTTGTCTATTTCTTCTTTGCTATGGATCTGCTGAAATTCTAGACATCTGTATGATATAATCCAAGAGGGTTTAGTTTTCCGGGTATTTGTCCATGTCTTCCAAATTGTTGTACTCATTGGAGTACAGTCTTTCACAGTACTGTGTAATTAGTCATTTAATTCATTAGGGTCTGTTGTAATTTCCCCTCTTTCATTCCTCTTCCGGCATATTGATGTCTGCTCCTTCCCGTCTTTTGTTAGATTTGTTAGCAGTTTGTCAGTTTTGTTAAGCCTTTTGAAGAGCCAAGTTTTGCTGTTGTCTTTAAATCATTTTATTGGGGGCTTTTACAACTCTTATCACAATCCATACATCCATGCATTGTGTCAAGCATTTGTACATTTGTTGCCCTCATCATTCTCAAACATTTTCTTTCTACTTGAGCCTTTGGTATCAGTTCATCCCCACCCCCCACTACCCTCCTTCATGAACCTTTGATAATTTATACATTTTCTTTTTTTCACATATCACACCAACCACTGTCTCCCTTTACCCACTTTTCTGTTGTTCATCCCCTTGTGAGGAGGTTTTAGGCTGATCATTGTGATCAGTTTCCCCTTTCTCCCCACACCTTCCCCTTACCCTCCTGATATCACTACCCTCATTATTGGTCCTGAGGGGTTTATCTGTCCTGGATTCCCTGTATTTCCAGCTCTTATCTATACCTGTGTACATGCTCTGGTCTAGCTGAATTCGTAAGGAAGAATTGAGGTCATGATAGTGGGGTGGGGGTGGGGAGAGTATTAAAAAACTAGAGAAAAGTTGTATGTTTCATCACTGCTATACTGCACCTTGACTGGCTCATCTCTTCCTTGTGACCCTTCTGTGAGGGGATATTCAATTGTCTGCAGATGGGCTTTTGGTCTCCATGCTGCACTCCCCCTCATTCACATTGATATTATTTTTGGTTCTGGGTCTTTGATGCCTGATACATAATCCCATCGACACTTCATGATCACACAAGCTGGTGTGCTTCTTCCATGTGGGCTTTGTTGCTTCTCAGCTAGGTGGCTGCTTGTTTATCTTCAAGCCTTTAAGACACCAGGCACTATAGAAGAACCAGCTTTTACTGAGTTAATTTTTCCCGTTTTTTTGTTTTGTTTTCCCACTCATTTATCACCACCCTGATTTTTGTAATTCCTTTTATTTTTCTATTAGGATTATTCTGTTGACTCTGTTCCAACTGCTGAAGGTTTTGTGATGGGGTATGAGGCCATAAGTTTCTCTTCCTTCTCCAAATATGCATGTATCTCTATCAAACATCCTCTGAAACTGCCTTACTCTATCCCAGAGGTTTTGGTATTTTGTATTCTCATTATCATTAGTTTCTAGAAACTTCCTAATTAGGCTATCAATAATAAGGCAGGATAGACACCCAGAGGAAGATAAAATAGATGAGTGGGACATACTAAAGAATAACAATTGTTTACATCAAAAGACTTCATCAAGTGAATAATCAGAGAGCACACAGAGTGGCAAAAGATATTTAGTAATGACATATCAGACCAAGGGCTCATTACTAAAATCTAAGAATCCTACAAGCTTACAACAACCACAAAAAATGAACAGCCTACTGAGAAGGAGGGCAAAAGGCTTGAACAGAACATTCACAAAGGAGGGAATCTGAATGACCAATAAGCATAGTGCTCCCAATCATTAGTCATCTGAAAAATGCAAATCAAAACAACTATGAAATAAGACCTAACACCCCCAAAGATAGCCTGATACCAAAAAACCCAGAGAGCAACAAAT
>NW_022109491.1:33818456-33819827 GCF_000313985.2 Echinops telfairi
TTCAGTACATGGAAGCCAAGATAGATCACCCTTCAGAAACAGTAACAAGAGTAATGATTACCTGAGGGCAGGGGAAGAGAGGGTGAGGGAAAGGGCACTAGCTGACAGCATTGATGATTGTATAACCCAGCAGTTCTCAACCTGTGGACTGCCACCCCTTTGGGAGTAGAAAGATCCTTTTACAGGGGTGGCCTAAGACCACATTTCTGATGGTCTTAGGAACTGAGACATTGCTCTTCTATCTCTCCAGGCGGGTCCACCCACATATGGGGTCACCGCAACCTGTGGAACTGTATTAAAGTGTCGTGGATTTAGGAAGGTTGAGAACCACTGGTTAACCCCACTTGATGCGATCAAACAATGAAATTGTTTGTGAAACGAATATATTGGATGTGTAAGATATGGCAAATAAATAAATAAATAAATAAATAAATAAATAAATAAATAAGGGTTCCTGGGGGATAGAGTGGGTGTGGGAGGGGATAAGAGGAGCTGATATGGAGGAGTTCAAGAAGAAAGAATATGTTTTAAAACTGATCATGGTAGCAATTGTATAATACTACTTGAGGTGGCAGAACTATGGAATGTTACAATATCTGTAAGAGCTCCCAGTGAAAGGATTTTTTTTTAAATGGAAATGAAGCCTTCCTAGTTTTTCTTTCTTTATTTTTAAATGACATCTGATTATCAACTTTCATGAGACCCTCCCTAATATAGAATAAAATAAAACATTTTACAATGAAAATGTATAATATCATTGTTAAAAGCTATTTCTCTAATCAACAACATGATTTTGTTAAATATAAAGTCAATAGGAATTAAATGGATAAAAACAAAGGGTCACCTACCCATGGTTCACATCAGAAAACAGAATGCTCTTCTTAATAAAAATGAAATACATTGCACATTCTACTTCTCATCAGTCTGTTGACTGGCTTAAATAACAGTCAGAAGGTCTATTTATACTACCATATATACTCAAGTATAAGGCAACCAAAATATCACTTGAGGCACCTAATTTTACCACAAAAATGGCATAAAGAATGTGCTTAAAACTCAGCTTATACATGAGCATATACGGTATCTGAAAACATAGGATGCCACCATAGCACAAGGGACTTTAGGGAGCAGTGTGAAGCTTGTTTATTCATATCATCCCAACTTACTCCACCAGTCTGAAACTATCAAAACTGATGAGGAGATTTACACTTGGCAGTGTTTTCTTTCATTTGCAAAAGTATCGTGCATTGAACTAAAGTAGCTTACATGAAGACATTCTAAATAAATAGGTTGTCTACCTGCTAGAGATTTTATTGTTTCAAGTAATTCACTGCTTCAGAAGTGATAAATTTAGTGTCTCTGCATGTCTAT
>NW_022109491.1:33821306-33822675 GCF_000313985.2 Echinops telfairi
TTTTGGAGAGTTCATTCTGAGGTTCAGTGTTCTGGAGTAGTTTCTATAGCATAGTAATTACATACTCCTTGTACATCTGAAGAAAGTTGTTACCCTAATCACAGAAGGGCTCAACCTTATTGAAAATATTTGAAACACTTTTTTTTTCAAGTGCTTCCCCATTACTGTTGGTGCTGGTGCACTTTCTTCTACCATCTCCCTGAAATCATTGAAATCAAATGGTCTTACGCTATATACCTGGAGAGCCTTCGGGAGCTCCTCTCACAAAACATTCTAACTTTAAGAAAAGTAAGTATCAGCTTTCACAATGAGAAAGTTGAGCAACTGAGAGTAGGACCATACATTCCAAATTATAGAGGCATAAATCATGGGATGGAGAAGTAATATGCGATGCTTGATTCTTATAGCTCTTCCTGCACCTTCTAATACGCTTGATAGTGTTAAAAACTAGTACTAAACAATTTTTCAGGATACTCTTTGGGAACCCAAACAATAGACTGAAAAGGCATAGAAAGTGCTGATTTTATTGCACAAAAGACAATTATGTCCCATTTCCTAAAAGTGATATTATCATATTACACTCCTTACTGATAATAAAAAATGGGTGGATCTTTTGATATATTTTAAGCAAAAGGGTACTCACCCCTGATTATATTTGGGATGTATTCATTGCCAGGCTGAATCAGTCTTCTTTGTTTGCCATGTTTCCTGTGTCTCTCCCAAGAACAGTGCTGAAAGGAGTCATAGAGGTTATTTTCAATGAACTGGAATTTTTCAAAATATTTTGCAAACTCACACTGTGGAGTCAAGGTTATGGAAAGTGAGGGTGCACTACTTAGAGAATGACAATAGTCTGTCATGAAATGTAAAATCAGAGCGGAAACCTTTATGGTTTTCCAGAAAAATCAGGGCGTTGGATCAAGAGCACAGAAACTTGTGATCAGATCATCAAAAGCAGCATAGCAATTTAAAATAAATTAAGTAATTTGGACATCTGATTTTCCTAAGGGATTAATATTTGTCAAAGAAGCATGCATTTAATTTACAAGCTCAACACAGGGCAAACACAACTGTACTTTTAAAAATTATTAAAGTGCTTCAAATGTATAACTTATTTGCCTCCTAAATACGATTTGAATGATTTATAATTTTTAGAAAATGCTCAACACTTCACCAAAGAGGATATTCAAGTGACTGATAAAAATAAGACAAAAACTTAGCCGAAATATTTAGGGGAAACTAGCAAGTCAGTGAGAGCTACTCTGATGGCCCAGTGGGAAAGTGCTTGGATGCTAACCAAAAGGTCTGAGGTGCATACCCACCCAGAGGTGCTGTGGGAAGGAAAACCCGAAGATCAGTTGCCTATAAA
>NW_022109491.1:33823762-33826930 GCF_000313985.2 Echinops telfairi
GCATTACCTGCCAGGTTACAATCAGGCCAGGAGATCGGATCAGCCCTCCAAGGGTAGATGAAGAACTCTTGAGGACTGAGGCTTGAACAGTTCAAGATTAAAGATGCCAAAAGACAGAAGCCATTGACCTGCAGAGAGAGTGGTGACTTGGAAGCTAAGCTAAAGCATTTTAGTAAGAGAATCTTAGGTGCTGTTTATAGGTCAAGTCCATTGAAGACTGAGAATTGACTTGACTTCTGAAGATGGAACATCTTGGCGACCTTGACAATAGCAGCTTCATTAAAGTGGTGGAGATAAAGCCTTGGATATTGGAGTAGATTCAAGACTTAAGGGAGGAGAAGTAAGATGGTATATAGATAACTGTTTCCAGAAATTTTTATCATAATGAGCAGAGTATTGGGATGGTATTTGGAGAGGTGTGGAATAACAAAAGATTTTTTAAATGGGATAAATTGGAACATGTTTGTTGTTTATGGAAATGAACCTGATGAGAAGGGAAAATCAATGATGAAGAAGAGAGATGTCAGAAAAAAATTAGAACTCATTTAGACATCAAAAGAAAATATAACCTACTACAAAAGTAGAAATGTTTGCTTGGATGTAGGAGGGTAAACATGTATTGATGTTGATCGAGGAGTTTGTGGCAGTGGAGAACTCGAATTTCCAATCAGATTGCTTCTTATTTTTATATATAGAAAAAGCTTGTCAACTAAAAGTGAGTTTAGAGTTTGGGAAGAAAGGAAACATTATGAATAGAGATCTAGGGACTACTAAGTAAAATAAAGGTCCATATAGAGCTAGCATTCATGAATTTGAAGTGCAATTTATCAGTGTGTTTGGGTACTTTTTCCTGTATTACTCTACATACATGCACCTGAGTAGAAAGAGAGATGGATATAATATAGTGTGGGGTGAGTGAGTGTACAAGTGGTAAAATAAATGAATCTGGTGGTTGTAAAAGGGTGATTATCGTTCAGTCATTTCTCAGCTAGAAGGAAATGCATGAGTTAGAGAACAGTATTCTTAAAAGTGAGAAAAGGTTGAAGAATATTGTTACAGATAGTCACCAATACATGATGTATTCACATCATAACAAACTAAACTATGAATATGTGAAGGGTTTTTTGGGCAGATATTTATTTTTGCACATCTTATCATTTGTAAAATGTACTACAGACCATCTTGTCAAATGCAATTTGCTAAAGTTATTATTCTTATATGTACACTTGTAGATTTTCAATCTTAAGATTTAAAATATGCTATAATGAATCAGGGTGTCCATTGCTGGAAAACATATGTTACCCATATATATTTAAAAAAGGAAAGGACCATAGACACAACTTCCACAAATTTTCTGATTAAAATGCCATCTCCGTTCTAAGGGAGAATTCAAATTATCCAGAACCCTGCACACAAGGACTTATTACAACAACAGACAAAATGCCAACTGTGTCCACCTCTTCATCATTGGAGCAAGTGTTTATGATATGTGTATTTTTAAATGTGTGTATGCATTAAAAAATACCAGTAAGTTTATCAGTAATGTTTCCAAACCCTAAAAATAAATAAAGATCTGATTTAGTAAAAGGCAATCTTCATGAAAATTTTCAAAGTAAAATTGGGCATTTATTTGACTTATTTTAGAACTGACTAACAATGAAGTCATTGAAATGGAACCCCATTGAAAGCCAGGAATTGTCTGTCATTAGTAATAACTATAACTGAAATATGACTTTTGGAAAACATAGCTGACATAGAAGAGAGGACAAATTCTTTGGAGAGGAAACTGATGAAGAAGGAGAGTCCAGAGTACTGAGGAATATAAGTCCCATCTACATGGATATTGAGGTCAACAGAGCACAGGACAAAGGAGTAGTGGAGACAGTGATAGTGTAACAGAAGTCAGACTCATCAAAAGATTGGGGTACAAAAGAAGGAGGTAAAAATAGATGCCAGCAAAAAATATGAACAAGAGACTATAAAATATATTTTAAAAGTTTCAAACTTGGGAATTTTAGACAAAATGGGAGGTAGGTGATACTATTCTAAGTGCAGCAACAAATAGCCAGGGAGGGTGTGTGCCCCCATCCTGCTGCCTTCAGGCCCAGTGGGAAGGGTGTGTGTGCATGGGGAGGATATATCCATCTGGATAAAACTAACAAAAGGTAGTACCATCAGAGAAAAATCAGGTTTTATTCACAGGAAGAAGCAAAATACGTGGTTACAAGATAAGGAGAGTATAGAGGATTCTGTTGATGACTGACCAAGAATTTCAAAAGTCACAGTGAAATATTTCTGGAATTAGAGTATTGGGGACCAACTTTGGACCTGTTATCAGACAGGACTAGTCCCTGGAAAAGTATATCATACTTGGTTAAATGAAGAGTCGGAGTAAAAGAAGACCCTTAACAAGATGGATCTGCACAGTAGCTGTAACAATGTGCTCATAGTAAGAGTTGTGACCAAGCAGCATTCTCTTCTGTTGTAACACAGGGTTGCTAGGAGGTAGAACTCACTGGGCTGGGCAGCACCTAATAAAAATACATCATCTGTCCTCAGGACATGCGTTAAATCCCCACGAATAGTTGCTACAGCTAAGTGGACACTCCCTGTGTATTCTTGGGCCCTCCGGAATGATGGCTTTCCCCACAGATAAGCAGGGTGCAACCGGAGGCATTGCAGGCTCCCTTCCCCTTATTTCTTTCCTGGAATTTTCAGTGTTAGCATCATAATGCCGATGGTTTTAGCAGGTCTCACAAGGCTCCCAGTTCCTGACCAGCTTCAAAACATCCAGTCCTTGCTGACTCACGGTGAAGCCCTGTGGGTTTCCAAGACCATAACAGTTTCCTGCGGTAGAAAGCCCAGTCTTTCTCTAAAGGAGCTGCTAGTGGTTTCGAATTGCAGACTATGAAAATCACAACCCAAAGAGTAACACCTTCACCATCTGGGCTCCTGGCTGGCCGAGCTCACTACCAGTATAAAAGGGGCCCTGAGAGTGCTTCAATGGGAACTGTTTTATCTAGCCCTTATCTTGCTGGAAGAAGCCATCCTGTTCATCTCAATCTGCAAACCCTCAAATGGGAGACAATAATGTCCCTCAGATTGGCTCCAGGTCAGTTTTTTAATTGTACAGAGAGAGACTCACGAGTCAGAACCAACTCTATGGTA
>NW_022109491.1:33832121-33833276 GCF_000313985.2 Echinops telfairi
CATGTGGATTAAGCCTCCGTTAAGTTCTCTCTGCCAATAGATGAGGGAGGGAAGTGAGCAACCATGCTAACATGCAGATGCAGATGCAATGTGTTTTAGTTTTTAATAGTTTCTCCTTTCTTTTTTATTGAGGTTTTCATCTGTTTTGCTTGTTACTGTTGTCAGTTTTTCTTCAAGGTGTTTCTCTGTATGCAATCCAAGATAAGCTAACCCAGACAGTAACTGGATTAATGGGGGTGTTTTTTGCATATGACAGGCGAGGTTGGGGGAAAGGGGGAGCTACTAATGATGAGTGCAAGAATGAAGAAAAGGTTCTAAAACTGAGTGTGGTGATGATTGCACAACTTTTCTTGATGTAATTGAACTATTCAATTGTATGATATGCTAATGCTATGCCATAAAAGTTTCTTTAAAAACTGACCTGTGCTGTTTGAGGTAATAGAAACCTTCCAAACTCCTAGAAAAGTTAATGAGAATGGTCTTAAGCCAAGAAGTAGAGGCATCAGAGGGTAAGTATTAGGGCACGAAAGGCTGACAGTCTTACCTAAAGCCAATAAAATTACTGGGCTTCCTTTTGACATCAACTGAAGAAAGAAGAGCTTGGGAAAGCTGTGACCTTATGCCAAACAAGCAAAACTCCCTCTTGAAAACCTGTCACCAACAGAGCAAATGTTGTATGTTAAGACTATTTCCATGTCTCTATCCTTAGCCTCCAACTGGACTGTCAAGCAATATCATGATGGTGAAAATATTTAAATTTCCAGCGATTTCATTTTACTTGGACCTACAAGCCATTCCATGGAAGCAGCAGTCAAAAATTAAAATGATGCATTATGTTGGGCAAAAGTGTTGCAAAAGACATCTTTAAAGTGTTAAAAAGCAAAGATGTCATTTTGAGAATTGGGGTTTTCCTTACTAAAGTTGTGGTATTTTCTATCATTTCATATGCAGGTGAAAGCTGGGCAAAGAATATGGAACACAGAAGGAGAATTGAAGGCTTCGAGTTACGGCATTGACAACGAATAGGAAATATGTTATAAACTTCCAGAAGAACAAATAAATCTGTCTTGGAAGAAACACAGCCAGAATGCTCCTTAAAAGTCAGGTTGGTGAGACAGTGTATGTTAGACAGGGTATCAAGAAGACTCAGTCCCT
>NW_022109491.1:33838842-33851474 GCF_000313985.2 Echinops telfairi
TTTCTCCAATTTGTTTCTATTAATATGCTGAATGATATTGTTTGGTTTTCAAATGCTGTATCATCTGTGCATTGCGAAAGAACCCAATTTAGTCGTGATGTATTTTCATTTCTAGAAATCTCTGGCTTTCATTTGCTGATATTTTTCTTTAGCTTTTTAAAATTTTTATTCTGAGAGATCAGTCTCTCTTATTTGAATTGTCTTTATCAGATATTCATAGAAAGATGATACTGGCCTTATGAAGTAAAATAGGAAGAAATGTCTTACTCTATTCCTTGTAAATTTGTGTAGGATTGCTGATTTTCTTTTTGTTTTGTTCTCCCTTAAGTAGTAAAAATTCACCGGTGAGACGTCACTCTGGGGAAGATGCTTAAATGTTACTACTTTTGCAATTTCCTTTATGTCTAATGATATAAAATATTCAAGAAAATATTTCTTAATTCTCATTATGTTATAATATTTTAACGTCCTTTCACTGATAGGAGAAACTTATTCAGCATGGTGGCATTATTTGTAGTTAGGTGCACCTGGCTTTGTGATTCCGTGTTTGACCTATTTGGTAAATTTTTCATGTGTACCAGTCTTCAGCTGTTGCTGTAGTGTTCTATAAAATCAATCTAGCTATCACCTTGCATTTGTTCATTGCGCTGTTTAGAACTTTATCCTACTGATTTTTTTCTCTTTGTGTTGTCTCTAGAAAAATGTGGTATGATTGTGGATTATTGAAATTGCACCTCTTAGTTCTGCCAATTCTTGCATTTCAGTTTTGGAACTGTCATTTTGTGCCTATAAAATCTATATGTTATATTTTCCTAGTTGTATGATTCCTTTTATCACTATTAACAGCTCCTCTTATCACTGTTAAAGCTAGTTTCCTTAGAGACTATTTATCTGATGTGAGTATATCAAATTTTATTTTAATTGTTGGGGGTGGGGTTTTTTTAGATGATTTATCCCACTATCCCCACATCCTTGTATTTAGTCAATTTTTTAAAAATAGCATATTTGCCTTAATGCATTTAGAATGTTTATAGTTAATGTAATACCTGATCTATTTGAGTTTAAATTTACATTTTAATATTTATTTCCATATTGTACCCATGCATTATATTTTTCCCCTCTTTTTCATTTTCTTGAGTTTATTAATCACTTTTATGCCAATAATTTTGAAAATAGAGAAAAGTCGGATCATCAATAAAAATATCACTTGACTTAAAAAGAAATTTTAAATAGATTTTTAATTATTAAATAAAGTGCACTAACTAAAGAATACCACAAGAATAATTGGTTCTTCGAAATTTCACAAATAATTTTAATCTAGTGTGCCTCAGAAAACAGAAAATAAGAGAATATATACAATTTGTTGGAGGTTAGTAAAACACTGACATACTACACTGACACCCAAAACATTAAATAAATATATTAAGGAGAAAAATACAGATCAGTTCTAATTTACAAGTACTGATGAAAAATAATAACAAAATGCTGGAAAATTATATTAACATTATTTTATCTATTCAAATTCGTTACAGGAATATTATTTCATTACATTTTCGCTATTTTAAATCAAATAAAATAGTAATCTGAATCATTTTGACATTTGCATATATCATATTATATAATCCATTAGGAAGTTAATCAATTTTAAAAATTGATAGTGTAATTTCAGAGAAAACATTTTTACATTATCTCCTCCAAGAATCAGATCCACTGTCATGGAAGCTATTCTAACTCATAACAACACTGAAAGACTGAGTAAGGCTGCTTCTTAGAACCTCTGACGCTGGCAGTCTTTACGGAAGCAGACTGCTCATCTTTTTCCTGAGTGACTGGTGGGTTTGAACTACTCACCATGCAGTTAGCAGCACAACACTTACTCCACTGCACCAGGACTCTACTGACTCTTTGTTGAAAGGTAATTCTCGCTTTTCAAATTTGAGTAATTGCCTTAATCTGATAAATCAGAAACCTCATGATAATTAAAGATAAAATATTACAAACTTTTCTTTCAGAATATAAACAAAGTAAAGATATGTACTATCTTCATTTCTATTAAACATTGATTTAAAGTTGTAGCTATTAGAATAAACAGCAAAAAATAAATTCAGGTAAGAAGGTTGGCAAGGAAGAAATGAAGCAGTTTTTTATTTACAGTGATATTACCTATATGAAAAACTTGAGACTGTTGATCATCAGATTAAAACTAGTAAAAGAGATTGCCAAATCAAATTGTCTCCCCAGTAAAATTAGGAAGTATAGATTTAGAAAAGTTATGATCTACAATTGCAAGAGCAATAAAAACAGGTACCTAAGAACCAATCTAGCAAATGTGAAAAAGTCTAATTAAAATCTTTAAATTTTATTAAACTGCTTTTATTTTAATATCTAACACATTCCAAGTTCATGAGCTGGGACACTAAATATCACAAATAAGTTAATTTAACCTAAATGAGGGTAATTTCTTTAAAATCCTAAGAGATTTTTAAAATATATATATTCAGGTGCACTTTAGTATTCTTATTCAAAATAAGTCCAAGGATGGATCAGACTATAATACACACACCCACATAAATGACCTCCGTATATATGTTTCAAAACATACCAAAATTATTTTGTATCACATTTCACTACTTTGTCCCATTTTAACATCTCGGAAATCAGCATCTTTGCAATGGTGTGTTATATTTAAGTTCACAGCATTTTTTTTATGTATTCATATTTTAAATAATGGGTCACCTTGAAATGGAAGACATCAAAGATTCAATGAAATATGGCAACTAAAACAGGATATGGGCACTAATCAAAACATAAGATCAAGAATCACCTAGAGAACCTTGAACAGACTCTTTGATAGATCGCTGTTTCAAAGAAATGACATTAAAACTAGAGGGGAAGGATGGTTCATTGAATAGATCACATTAGGACAATCAGATGTGCATTTGGAGAAAGATGACATCAGATTTCAATCTCACATCAGACATGAATTATTATTATTATCAATATGAAAAATTAAAGTATTTAAAGCAAAATATGTAAAAATGTATGTATATGTCAATCTTAAAAATAAGTTTAATTAAACAAGATGTACAAAAGAGAAGCACACACAAAATAAAAGCAAAGATAATATTTTTACTGAGAAAGACTGATAACTTTGGTTATTATTAAATTATAAAACATCCATATTAAAAAGCTACTAAAAATATATAAGTTGAAGATTGAAAGATATATAATTATAAATCATATGTCTAAGAGTTATAGGATTCAAAATGTACATTCATATAAATCTTGCCAAGGGCATTAAAAATAGAAAAGATAACAGCATTTGAAAACTCAAACAAAATACTCAAGCAAAAATTTTGAATTAATAATGCACAGAGGAAAATTAAATTAAAAAATGTAAAAGTGGGATGTTAAAATTAATCAAATCTGTAATTTCATTTTCAAATTAGATAGGTATAAATCAATTTTTCAATGTGCTACAGAAAACAACTCTATACTTCGTTGTGTAAAACAATCTATTGAGAATATATAATCTTTTGTTGGGCTTACGTGGAGAGCAAATGTTTTGAGAATGACGAGGACAATAAATGTACAAATGTGCTTCACACAATTGATGAATGTATGGATTATGATAAGAGTCATATGAGCCCCTAATAAAACGATTGGGGAAAAAAAAAGAATATATAATCTTTTGATGAAAATAGGAAAAATAACCTTGTGTTAACACATGAACAGACAAAATTAATATATACTGATAAAATGTTTTTGATGAATGATAAATGAATTGTATTTATCATAAAATTGCTTGGAGCAATCAGTTAATTACTTGAATAAAGTTCAATCTAAAACTTTGTTATATACCAGAAATTAGCATTAAAGAACAAGACTTAAAATTTAATATGTTTTAAAAGAAAAACGATTGAAAAGCATTCCATGGATTTGAGGGTGAAACAAATCTTTAAATGGATAAAAGCAATAAAACAAATTATCAAAGAAAACTGAGTGCGTTTGCTATACAAAATGTTAATAATTCTGTAGGTTAAAAGCACATGCAAAGGAATGGAAAGAAACTGAGCAGTAAAAGAAATGTATTCATGTAGTTAATAAATCCTTGAGTCACAATAGCGTCTAAATTACTTATTCTGGAAGCTGTAAAACACGTGTAATAGAAAATTTTCAGAAAAAAAGATACATAAACTGACTTCCTTTAAGATAATGTATCATATTCATGAGGCATGTACAGAACATACTGTTAATTATCAAATTTTATATACATTTCATTCATCCTATTGTGTGAAGGAAAGTTGCGTCTTTACTTTTATCTTGTGATATACAAGAAGCTGCCAGAAAAGGTGCAGTGTTTTAATAACATCCAGATTAAATAAGAGGAAAACTAGTAAACAATAAAGCTTTAAATTTTATCTTATAAAATATTTAATGGTTCTTGGGGGTTTTTTTGGTGTGTGTGTGTTTTATTCCTAGAACATCTAGAATAAATAAAGCAATTATTCTATCAATCACTTTCTATATATCCTATATTTTAAAAATAGATAACTACAATGTGACATATTGATAATGCCCAAATCCCAGACGTCCACCTTTTAGTATTCAAGATCTCTAAGTGACAGTCCTTCCAAACTTTCCCAAGCATGCCATGTCTTTTCCACCAAACAGGCTTTTGCACAGGGTACCCTTGTAGCATCTCCTTGTCATCAGTCCCCAACTGCTCCTCAGGAACCATGTCACACACGATCTTACGGTGCTAGTCTTCATAATCTTTTTGCTGTCTTCAAAATTAAAAGTGTTCCATTGTGTACAAACGATTTCTGTTTAAATTTAAATAGAATTATCATAAAGAGAAAGGAGGGAAAAGTACTTAGGGCATTGACACAAAAAGGATCATAATCCTGAAGAAAGAAAAGAAACCATCTCAAAGGGGGAGGTGGGGGAGAAATCAGGGTGGCTGGATTGTGATGTTTGCTTTTAAAATTCCAATGAACTTGTTTTTGTTTAATAAAGACTGGAGGAAGATTTTTAGGTATGTGCGAGGGAGGGGAAGCGAGAGGGGGCCGGAGGAAGATGCTTTCCTGGTGTGCCCTGGGTGTTTATGAAAGTACTTTGACATTTTGTGAGAGAAGATGAATTAAATATTTCTATTGCTTTCATTTTTAGTTTTGGATTAATAGTATGTTTGTTTGTTTGATATTTTAGTCACATCACAATTAACCTGTGATGAAAGACATTTTGATGCATGAATAGTTGGCTAATTTGGGAACCATCAACAAGGGTTTCAGTCTAAATTAAGGTATTCTGGTAAACTTTAGATTGGATACTCATCTGCCAGATTTGTTGGACTTTCAGAATTGTGGTTCCAACAGGTTACATTTGTCAGACACAAATTGGGGTGTTAGCAATAATTGGGCCAAATAATGAACCAACCCAACTTAACAAGTTTTCTCATAAAACTACAAACAGCACATTAATTTGCGACCTAACCTTCACAGATGTTCAATTTCTTATGAAATTTTTAAAAACGAGGGTGTGGCTCAAGGTCAGGAATGATTGCTCCCCCAGACTCTTATGGGTTCTGATAGTAAACGCCCCTGGAAACCGTTGGAACAATCCAATATTTACAGAAAATAGATCATTCACACTGGATACAGTGCCAAGGAGAGAAAAAAGGGACTTGGAATTGTCTTAGAACAGCCTGCTAGAACACCCAAGAACTGATATGCCTGGGATCATGAAAGCCATATCCTATGTTTGAGAGGAAAATATCTCAGGTCCAAACATATTCTATTGAGACCCCTTCTTAATCTCTAAATGGGACAAAAGCAATACAGACAATCCTCTTAGATGGGGGAAACCATCAGCATATACACAGTACAGAGCCAAGGGAATGCACTGATTCACAACCATGCAAATCATTATATACAACAGAAAACAAAGAACAACTTTAGGATTAGTCACAGATCACTGTCACCGATTACTGTCAAAGGTGGGACTGTATAACAAAGAATGGTCCTAGAGTGGAATATATATACACTATTGCAGGGTCAGCAGTTTATAGGATTGGTTTTGAGCCTCTGATTACCTGGTTGGGATGTGGTCAGGGTATGACTCATGATCATGTAACCCTGCTTGAGAGTCACCGGGAGCTTGCTTTTGAACTTAAATTAGATAAAATGTGGCTGATGGGCTATTTGCCCACGCAAGTTCCCTAATTCGTGCTGTTTGCATCTACCTGCATACTAGTTTATCTGCTTTCCACCACAGGCTTCCTGAGAGTAAACTGCTCCTCTATTGGCTTATCTATCTTGTCTAGGCTTGGCCATGCTGCTGATGGACAGTAACCATAATGGAAGGGTCATGGAGAACTACAACACTATCTAAATTTATGAGCAAAAATGAAATTAAGACTTCCACTGTAAACCATTTCCTTCCAAAAATCAAGTGCTTTTGAATTTAAGCTTTAATTCAGGATTTTGTAGGAGCACAAAAGACCCAAGCCCTGCCTAAAAAGAGGTATATATCATCCTACTAGCCAAGAGGCATATATATAGCAGAGAAATAAAGAGCCATGATGTAGAACTCATTGCAATTTCTTTTTATTTTCCCTTAGTTAAAAAATCTCCTTACGTTAGTGCAATCTCATTTATCTTTATTTGTTTATAGAATTTGTAGTAAAAATCAGATAGTTTTTCTTCTGCTTTATTATTTAATCATTTTATTGGGGGCTCCTACAGCTCTTATCACAATCCACCCATCCATCCAGTGTGTCAAGCACATTTGCACATATGCTGCCATCATCATTTTCAAAGCATTTTCTTTCTACTTGAACCCTTGATATCAGGTCCTCATTGTTTCCTCTTTCCTCCACCCTCCCTCCCTCATGAACCCTTGATAAATTATAAATTATTGTTATTTTCATATTTTAAATTGTCCACTGTCTCCCTTCACCCACTTGTCTGTTGTTCATCCCCCTGTGGAAGGCGTGTTATATGTTGATCATTGTGATTGATTCCCTCTTTCTCTCCCCACCTTTCCCTTACCCTCCTGGTATCTCTATTCTCATTATTGGTCCTGAGAGGTTTATCTGTCCAGGATTAGGGCTCTTATTTGTAGCAGTATACATGTTCTGGTCTAATCAGATTTGTAAGGTAGGATTGAGGTCATGATAGTGGGGGGAAGGAAGCATTAAAAAACTAGAGGAAAATTGTGTTTCATCAGTGCTATATTGCACCCTGATTAGCTCATCTCTTCATTGTTACCCTTCTGTAAGAAAAATGTCCAATTTTCTACAGATGGGCTTTGGGTCTCCACTCTGCGCTCCCCCTCATTCACAATATTTTTTGGTCTTTGATGCCTGATACCTGATCCCTTTGACACCACATGCTCACACAGGTTGGTGTGCTTCTTCCATGTGGGCTTTGCTGCTTCTCAGCTGATGGCTGTTTCAAGCCTTTAAGACCTCAGACTCTATATCTTTTGATAGCTGGGCACCATCAGCTTTCTTCACCACAATTGCTTATGTACCCATTTGTCCTCAGCATTCGTTTTGGGAAGGTGATCTTCACAGAATGCTGGATTATTAGAACAAAGTGTTCTTACTTGAGTCTAGATCCAATGTCCATCTGCTACCTTAATACTTAACATATAAATATAATTACACAGATCTATTTCCCTATTGTTATATATAGATATATTTACATATATACATGCATTTATTTAAACTTCTATAAATGTCTTTTCTTACCAATCCAGGGAGATGCTTTCCTGCAGACATGATCAGACTAGAGGAATTTCCAAAGCATGCCATTCCTGGGAATGAAGGTGTCAGTGGAGTACATAAAGGGGCTTCAAAGATAATAGGACAAAAACATGCAGAGATAATGAAAAGTTTCCATGAGCTTTTGAAGCCCCCTCTTGAATATTTGCTTGACTCTTGAGTAATTTACAACCAAGTCTTGCTATACAAATGTATTCTTATTTCATCATTGACCAGCAGAGTCACCTGTGTTCTTGAAATTGATAATCAGATCTGAGGTAACTCTGATTTCACACTAAAAAAGAAATGAACAATGGGGCTATAAGTTGGGATGGTGCTAGACAGGCTTTGAGAAAGAAATGAAACAGGTTGATAAAAGGGCTTTCACAATCCATCTCCAATTAATTGATGATGCTCAGGACAACTAATATTCTATTCTCCTTTCACTCTAAAAATTCTTGTACCCATGAATACATGTGTTTGTAAACTATAATGCCCACAAACTTCTGATCCCACAAGTTGTATTGTTTGATTCCAAATCCAATTGGGTCACGTTTTCTTTTACTGTGATTAAGCTATTGAATTATATCTCCCATAAAAATGATGAAGATTTGTTTTGTTCAAAGCTAAGTTGAATAGCTATCATGATACAATCATGTTAAGGCTTTAAATACACAATTGAGCACATTTAATGTTTTTTATATTATGATTTTCATGATAGGTATTTAATTGGGAGAACTGATACTGTAGTATGATAGAATTACTAGGTTTTTGTAAATATTAAACTTGTTTCTCTGTTGTTTCCCCACATTTTTTGAAATATAAAAATCTCTAAATTTATTTTTTAAATACGATTAAAATTGGCCCAGGGCAGCAAAGTACAAAAATCTAAAATGATTCTGCAGAGGGATTGCTTCTCATAGATTTTAATTTCACTATAGAAATGAAACTGAAAATTATTAATGATTCGCTTTAAGTGAGGTTTATGCAAAAAGAAAACATGGAATGCCAATAGGAAAATCCAACCTCAAAATTAGACCTAAGCCACACATTGATTAACTAACAAGTGAGATATAATTTGTAATGTTTTAAAGGAAAATAAAACATTTATGGTATATATTTTACAACTGCTCCCTGCAAAGATAACACACTAGGAAGCCCTATGGGGCAGTTCTGCTCTGCCCTGTGTATCCTCCATGAGATGGAATTGGTCCCCAAGCCACACGATGACAACAACAATGGTAATAAGCAACAATGGCTGCCCAAATAGGTAGACACAGGACAATTTACATCTAAATTAATGAAAAGCAATACTTCAGTTTCTCAGTTGCACTAATTCTATTTCAAGTGCTCAATGGCTTCATGTGATGCATGACTACTAGATTAGATGGAGCGGAGAGCAAAGACATTCTGTTGTTAAAGACAGCACTGGTCTACAACTAACAGTTTACAGGAACAAAGCAAAACCCACTGTTGAGGAGTCAATCCCAACCCAGAGTGACCCAAAAGGAGAGAGAGCAGTACTATCAAATAGGGTCTCTAGGGTTATAAATCTTTATGAAGCAGATTTCCACATCTTTTTCCCACAGAGCAGCTGTAAGTGGCATTTCTGACATGATCAGTGAAAATTAAAACATGAACTTGTATACTTAATGATAGTGAGAAATTATCATTATTTTTATATATGAAAAGTACGTTATGACTACTTTGCAAATTGTCTTATCTTTTACGGTACATTGCATGCCCAGGCACCCCAGTTGAAGGTGTGGGGGGTTGCAATGAAGAGCTCGGGGGCAGGGCAGCAGGCGTGTCTGAACGATGGGGCATTTTAGTTAGACGCTGATCTCTTAACCTCTACGCTACCACGCGTTCACCTATGATCAGCCAATCCATGTCTAATTATCCTCATCATGTCAGGCATATTATTTTGTAGTGAGTTTGCTGAATTAAAGGAGCTGTGGTGGTGCATCAGTGAAACGGTAATTAAAAGATGGACAGTTCAAACAATCCAAATCCTCTGCTAGAGACAGTCACAGCAGACTGAAACTCCAGGCGCTGAGTTGAAATTGACTTACTGGCAACAGTACTTTTTTTAGATTGATCTATAGATGAAATGATAAGGTGTCTAGAATTTGTTTTCACAATATTAAAACTAGAAAGAATGTGTAAATGTATTTACGTGTATATTGATTAAATAAGAATGAAACAATGTAATTGTGGAAGCTGGAATTCTCTCAAGCTTAAGGTCAGCACATTTGAAAATTTCATATACAAAGCTTATGACATTTATAATATAGTATCAAGGTATGTTTAGGTTGAGTGTTCTAGAGAAACAAAACCAGGACACTTAGATAGATAGACATAGAGAGACATAAGAAATAACTTTATATCAAGAAGGACGTTTAATATCAAGGAAGCATCCCAGACTACTCTGACTCAAGTCCATGAGTCAGATGCTGGCTGGAGCCGCCTCCAGACTCACACCTGCCGGCCAATGGAGCCGCAAATCAAGGAGAGAAGCAGGAAGATCCCAGACCGGCAGGTGTAGAGTCACTCCAAGGTTGTTGGGAACATGGCAGAGTGCTTCAGCTCTTGGGCTTGGCAGACACAGAGTCTAGGCAAACAGGAAGGCCAAGGAGGGCAAGAGAAAAACGTTCTGCACAGCATCTCTTATAATAAGACCACAACCCCAAGAGATGTCATGATTGAGAGGTTGGACTCCACCCATACCTTTGCAGAGGTGCATTAAGTTGACAGAAAATCTAACCATCATGTGCTAGTTAGGTTTTATGGCAACTTGGGAGGGCTAGGGTTTGCCCATGATATGATCTAACAGAGGGTGCTCAGTTCCATGATGGGATCTGTTAGGAAGCAGCCAGGAAGCTGGGGGAAGTGTAGACCTCCGTAATCTGTCACAGTCTTAATGCAAGTAAGAGAGTTTTCTTGGCATACATTGACAGTATGTGGAAGCTAGCTCACTCCAAATGCCAGATTTGAATTCCGCATCTGAGTCCTTGACCTCGTATTATGCAGCCTGTTAATCCCAGGAGCCATCAGCAGACTGTCCACTCTAAGTGAATCCAGCTAAGCTCACATTCATTCAGCTCAGCATCCACCGGCCCATGGCTGTCATGCTCCCTACTTCCTGCTTTCTCTTCATCAGCTTCCGCACTTATAGAAGTCAGGGGAAGACTTCATTTCACACGCAATCCCCAGACTTTCACAATGGTATGAGAACTTCACAATGGTATGAGTAATTCCTTGATATAAATCTCTTTCTGTATACATAAAGCAGTGTTTTGTAGAGAACCCAGCCTAACACAAAGAGTAAGTATTGAAAGAGTATTGCTACAAGATCATAAACTTTATTAAATGAAATTATCGAAATGTGAAGCTGTTTTTCATTGGCATATCCTCCATCTAGGACAATATATTTCTGGAGCAGGTATTTCTGTCTCTCCATTCCTTCCTCTAGGGGAACACTGGATTACTCATTGAGCTGATAACGGTAAGGTATCCCCTTGAAATCCACTAGTCCCTCCCAGGGAAAGAGATGGAGCTGTCTGCTCGTATAAATAGATACAGTCTCAGTAACCAAAATGGGCAGTTCCATTTTGTGTTATCAGGTCAAGATGAGTCAGAATTGACTTAATGACAGTAAGTCCGTCTATTTGGCTATCAATTTACACCACATCAAAATGACCAAAACAGCACTTGTGACATCCTCTGGGGACTCAATTTATGGGCTTTCAAAGGTTTCATTTAGGAAAACGAACAAAAAAAATTGAGGGAGTAAGGTAAGGTAAGATTTCTCAATTAAGTTTTCATAGGCCAGCCTAGCTATCTTCAAAAATTGAGCAGATTTCCTGGACTCTACAATATCTTCTTGGGGAAAAAAATCCTCAATGCAACCTCCCTGGTCTTTTCTCACCAATGCAGTTTTATGTTTTCTTCAACCTTCTTCATAACAAGGCCATCCTTAGTTTTCTGTGCTCTCCAAGAAAATCTATCAAGATTACCCCATCTGTATCTCCGAAAACATTTCTCATAACTTGTCTTCTGAGGTGACCCCTCGGCCTGGAATTTACCTGACAGAACCACCGTTTTGATCGGAGCTTGTTCTCCGGATCATGCAATTAAGTCCAAGACTCATCCTCAGTAATAATTTGTTCTATAAAAGTTCTTTATTCACTTCAATATTACTTTAAAAAGCTGGGTGGTCTTCATACAGCTATTTGGCACCCATTGAGCTGAAAATTTGCTGAGGCCAAGATGTTCACTTAAAACTCAAAATGCCAGACTGTTGACTTTCCACTCTCAGTATCTATCACATCAATGACAATTCCATGGGCTTCTTCCACCAGTTAATGAACTTCAGTCACAGCTGTCCTAGTCGAAGTTGAAGATATTCCCTTTCTTGCCTCATCTTTTAGGTCTTCCCAAGGATCCTTAAAACACTGAACCCATCTAAAAAACCGGTTTATGTGGGTCAACATTCCTGTCAACTTGTTGCAGAACTTCAATATTATGGAAATATGTCTACTTGAGTTTTATTAAAATTTTATATTAGCCCTGATCTCCAAATCATTTTTTTCCCACAGAATAAAAATGTCTGTTTATTGAAGACATCCTAACATGACTAAGACAAGGGTATTACTGAGAGAATTGCTCTTCAGCCATCCCCAGACCGTAGAAATATATTTTGTTTTCAAATAAATCCCTGCACATATGAACTAGAACTCAAGTAACCATACTTAGGAAAGTATGGTTATGGATATCTATATGTATATGTATCTTGTGTGTGTGTGTGTGAGTTTCTATTGATAGTTCAATTCAACATCCAACTATTTTTGTTTGTTTGTTT
>NW_022109491.1:33852514-33855186 GCF_000313985.2 Echinops telfairi
GGTTGTGTCGGGAAGGTGAGCATCATAGAATGCCAATTTACTAGAAGAAAGTATTCTTGTCAACATCCAACTATTGACTCAGGTAAGAAAGTATCTAATGTATAATCCTCTTTCCTGCATGCTGATTTTCAAGGCAGGCCCAACAGAGAAGTGCTAATAGGTTCCTATAGTTGGGCTGATTATCTCTTGCCTGCTTAACAACCTTCAGTCAATAGAAAGTTTTATGGACTTTGGCCCACTCTAAATTTTAATATGGCAGAGTTTCTCCTTAATAGAATAGATTTTAATGTAAATGTTACTAAAATAGAGGCCACCAATAATTGCTTTTGATACTTTAAGATTTTAACCAATTCTGTTCATGTTTTTTTATGTCCTTTGGACTAGAATCTGTATGCAGATTCTTCTTCTACTTCAAATTTCACTACTTGTTTATGGTGTTTGTGTTAGTCTAGGTACTTTGGAGAAACAAATCCACAGAGACTCATGTATAAGAGAGAGTTTTATAAAAGGTTAAGTGAGCATCAATAAAACATCCCAATCTAGTGCTGCCCAAGCCCACAAGTCCAACATTAACCCATTAACCCATATGTCCGACACAAATCCACAAATTCCTCTTCCATCTCACAAAACAGATGCAATGATGCCAACTGCAGGAGGAAAGCCGAGTCAGTAAATGTGTAAGCATCTCAGCGCTGGCAGTGTTCTCCACACGGCTGCTCCAGCACCCAGGGCTGTATCGGGGTAGGTCCATGTGGCTTCTCCCTGGGGATGTCTTGCAGGAAGTCAGCCTTACCAGCTGAAGCAGGGAACTGCTAAGGCAGCTGCACCCTCGTCCGACCATCAAAAACAAGAACTCGAAAGGTGAGGCTCACCAAGGCATTTATCCCTCAGTCCTTCAATTAATCCCATATGTGTTTATCGGCCAGGTTGGCACAATAAACTAACTAACTCAGTGCTGTAAAAAGCAGTTAAGTTAGCCATTTATTTTGAAAAGTCAAGTTCAATCTCTTTCTATAAATCTACAAAGTAATATCATTAGACAAGATAACACTAGGATGACAGTACACAATCCAAAGATCTGACATGTCAATATGTAAAAGAAAAGCCAATAATTGAAACAGAATCTCTTTAAAGCAATTGGACCAGTTGTATCACCTATATATTTTTTTCTATCTAACTGTGACCAAAACAATGAAATAATGTCTTTAGAAAAACAATCCATTGGAAGAGAGATGTTAGAGACTTAAGGTTATCTCTTCTAGTCATTTGCTCTTGACAAGGGCATTTGCGTCTCTAAGATCTTTTTTTCTCATCTCCAAAATGTGTGAAACTGTGTTTGAGTATTTTGAGGGATCTTGAAGACAGTTTTTGCATGAGGAAAAATTATTCAGTTTATCTAAGTAATACTGAATTTACTAATATCATAACCTATACATTTAGTTTGTTCATAAATAGTGTACGTTAACCTTGAAAATCTTGTACTCTAGAGAAATTTAATAATTACTTTTAAGTGACATTTGAGTACTATTTCTTCTATTAAAAGCTTACTAAAATATGTTATACATTTTTACTGCTTTAAATATTCAGTTATTAAATTTCATTTGTAAAGATTTTTAATTTTTTAAGCATTTAACCTCTCCAAATTTAATCAGTTCATATAAATCATATAAATCAAACTTAATATCTTGGTGAAGCACAAGTACTCTGAAATTTTCCCAGTGTAGGTATAAACTTAATAAGACATTCCCTTACTTAATATCAAAAATTTAAATAATTGTGAGATTATTTAAAATTAAATTATGAAATTTTAATAGAATTTTTATGCCACAATATAATGGGCCAAATTCTCTTAAATGTTGCAAAATTTTAAAAGACTGTACTAGCACCAATTTCTTAATGAAATATCAATGGTATTCTTTTTAATGTTTTAAATATTTTTTTTATACTTGATCCAAAATTTAACTGTGTTTGACAGATACCAATCTAGTGAGCAAGAAAACGTTCAGCCCAGGTCATAAAAGCTATTTTCCAAAAGAAATTTAGATCAGGTATAGTATTTGATACTACATAAATCATCATATGATACTATATAATTTTGACAGTCCTTCTACAATGTCCTTGAAGGTTATAAGAACATGGTGTTTGAATCAAGGTGTTAAACAGATATTCTAAACCTTATTTACATTTGATGCATCAATTAATCTACAATTACACAAAAAGCAGTGGTAGTTTGTTTCAAGACATCACTGCGTCCAAGGTTTCTGGAAAAGGCTGCAACCCCTGCCTGGCTATATTTCCCCTTTGGACTGTGCCATGTCTTGGGCTCTAAAGAGGTGTGGGGTGTCTTGGCCCAAAGAACTTTATTTAATCATTTTATTTGAATACAAATATATTTGAACATTTTTAAGTCATTGCTGTCAATAGAATAAACATTATGTGACAACTTGATTGTAACTACATAGTGATTTTATTGAAAGAGTATAAGAAAAATTAAATTTTAGCTTTAAGCATAATTTATGAGTTATGTATTTCTGTATTTTAGTTCTTATCCAGGCATTGTGAGTTGATCAATAGAAAGTGCATGCATGATAATTAATTCAATGTTTTTCAATATTTTACTTTCAGATGTATACTAAATCAACCTACAAAGTTTGAATGTTTTGGGTTTTTTT
>NW_022109491.1:33857650-33864838 GCF_000313985.2 Echinops telfairi
GTGTTGCAGTTTGTTCGCCTCCTTCAATCGCACCTTTCTTAAGGTTAACAAGTCTTCAACAGACATGCTGAGGATTGTGGAACCATACCTTGCATGGGGATGCACCCACCTGTAGTCAGTGAATGAACGGATCTACAAGTGAAGTGCGGTTAGGGCCAAAGCAACAAAAAATGTATTGCGCTGACAGATAACACTCTGATACATGATCTCTTGGTAAATATGGCATCATCTACCGGTGGATCTATTTGATTCATGAGATCTACACTGTTAGGAAACACTTCACAGAAGTGTAGCCCTTCAAATGACTGTCTCCACAAGGTGGGATGAAGATAAAGACCACCCATTTTGTAGAAGGTGGAGATGCTGGCAACAGAGAAGCCCAGATCAACACACTTATTAGAAGGATGAACTAAACTGTCTGCCATGACTATTTTTGTAATCTGCTCGGTTAATAAAACAGTAACTGCTTTCAAATGGGAAAATAATCAGCAAATATTAAATGAAACACAGATAAACAGAAAATAATAAAAGGTTAACCATGGGTCAAAAGGGAAAACAAATGGTAAGATGTTAAATTTTAAGCTAACTATATCTGCAATAGTGCATTTTCCAATATACTCTGGCTGAAGACAAATACATTCACATATTTGGTCAATAATCTGTGTTGTTAAATTGACACTTAATCCATAGAAATTCTGCAAATTGATTTTGGGCTATTGCTGTTATCTAAACCCTTCTGCAAACTGGGTGCTCAGGATTTAAGTTCTAATACAATTACCTCCTCTCACCTTGGATTTCAATATTTACAATCCTTGGACCACACAGGCGGGTATGCAGCTTCTTTGTGGATTTAGCTGACAGCTCACTTAAATGGCTGCTTGTTTTAAGACAAGCCTATAACCTTCAGTTATTACTTTTTCTGATAGCTGGCTACCATTGACTTTCTTCACTGTACTTTGCCAAAGCACTCATATCTCCAGTGATCACTTAGTGCGGACAAGTATCAAGCAGAGCCAAATCTTAAGAACGAATTGTTCTTAGATTAGGGTTTAAGATTAAGTGTGAACTCAAAATTATTCATATAGCTAAGGTTTATATGTATTTCTGGTCCACTTTAGAGTCAGTCTTATAAACCTCTTGGGAAATACTATAGGTAACCCACAGGGAACACTTGGTATTTCTAATAACAATATCATTAATCTAGTCAATGGTACAGAATTTAAAATACTAGTAAGAAATGGAAAATACATATATATCATGCTATTGTTAAGTGCCATTGAGTTTGTTATGATTCATAATGATACTATGTACAACAGTACAAAACACTGCCTGGTCCTTTGCCATCCTCAAAATTGTTCCTAGTGTGAGCCCCTTATTTCAGCCACTGTGTAAATCCATCTCGGTGAGCTCCTTGCTCTTTTTCACTGCCCCTCTGACCTTATAAAGTGGGATGATCTGTTCTAGAAACATGTCTCTCTTGATACTGTGTTTAAAATATATGAGATGAAGTCTCATTATCCTTACTTCCAGGGGACATTCTGGCTGCGCTTCTGCCAAGACAAATTTGTTCGTTTGTTTGGCACTTCAGAATACTTTCAATATTCTTCACTAACACCACGATTCAAGTTCATCGATTCTTCTTTGGTCCTCCTTATTCAACATCCAACTTTCACATGCGTATGAGACCATTGAATATACCACGGCTTGGGTCAAGCACACCATAATCCAAAAAAGTAACATCTTTGCTTTTCAACAACCTTGTGCAGCAGATTTACCCAGTGCAATGCATTTGATCTCTTGAATGCTGCTTTCAAATACATTGATGTGGATAGAAGTGAGATGAGATCTTTGACAACTTCAATCTTTCTTCATTTATCATGATGTTACCTATTGGCCCAAGTGTGAGGATTTTGGTCTTCTTTACATTGAGTTGTAATCTATACTAAAGGTTGTAATCTTTTATGTTCATCATTAAATGTGTCAAGTTATCCTTACTTTCAATAAACAGGTTTGTGTTATCTGCACATCACAGGTTCTTAATAAGCCTTCCTCCAATATTGACAGGGTATTCTTCATGTAATCCAGCTTCTCTGATGATTTGCTCAACACACAGATCGACAAAGTATTGTGAGAGGATACAACCCTGATCTTCACCTTTCTTGGTTTTAAACCACTGAGTATTCCCTGGTGCTGCTGGCACAGCTGCCTCTTGTACAGGTTCTGCGTGAACAATAATGTGTCTGGAGTGCTCATTGTCTCAAGGGTATCCATAGGTTGTTAGAGTCCACGAAGTCATTTGCCTTGGCATAGTAAATAAAGCACAAGTAGACATCTTTCTGGTATTCCTTGCTTTCAGCCAAGAGCAACCTGACATCAACAATGACATCCCTTGCTCTACATCCTCTCTTGAATCTGTCCTGAATCTCTATAGAGTAGCCAAAATATAGGAAACATTAGTTTATACAAATCAAAACCTGTTAAATTTTGTGGAATCCACACTCTTATCCAATTTGGGGTTGAAAAACTGTTATGGATTTTACATTCTATCTGATAAATGTAAAATATATTCACAGTTTTATCTGACAATTCAGTGATACATGACTCATATTCTCTACTGATAAAAGTCTATTATCTATAGCCTGAAGATAACTGAAGTTATATCTTCCATGGATTTTCTAGAATGGACATGTAATTTTCACCAGGTGAACTTAGTATTTTTGATCACCAGACTTTATTTGAATAGAGGGAGTCATTAGTAGTACAAGAACATTTCTATTTCTTTAAGTAATCGTTGTAATCTCCTTACCAAAATACTAAGATGTGAACCAACTTTTCAATTTACCTGCTTCACTGTTGCACATTTTAAACAAATACAACTATTTACAAACCTGAACACCACGATTTCTACTATAGTTTCCTATAGCTCTGTCCAGTTCACACTTGGAACCATGCAGTATCCTCAATCATCCTAACAAAATACATGACCTTCACACCCAAGATAGTAGAGGCTTATTTTTGTTTGTTTGTTGTACAATATTTTTTTTCTTAATGATAAGTTTGAAAGGAAACGAATGTGGCATGCACTTGACCCTTGAACAGGTTGGGTCAGGACACTGAACTCTGAACAGGTGAAAATCTGTGTGTAATTTCCCACTCCCCCAAACTTAACGACAAATAGCCTAGCATTGACCAGAAGTCTTACTGATATCATTGTCAATTAGCCCATATGTTGTTATATAAAATTACATTTTCAGTAATAGAGAAAAAAATACAAGGCTGTCACAAATCTAAGGCTTTCACAAAATGTAAAACTTTCACACCTGCTGGTGAAGAAGCCCTGGTGATGTACTGGGTTATATGTTGTGCTGTTAACCCCAAGTTCAGCAGTTCAAACCCGCCAGCAGCTTCTCCTCAGGAAAAATATGAGGCTTTCTGCTCCTGTAGAGTTTTACAGCCTTGAAAACTCAAGGGGAAGTTTGAGCTTATCCTAGATGGTCACTGTGAATCAGAATTGAGTCTTGTTTTTTAATTAAGTGCAACTGTAGTAAAGACTTCATGAATGGCTTTCCTATTTTTACAATTACTCTTACACTAGATGCGTTTACCTGGAAATGGTATGCAACTACAGCTGCATAACTCAGTCCGCAGTACATACCAAGCAATTCAACTTTTCCTTATAAAGCTACGACTTTGCTCTGCTTCTCAGAGCACTTCCAGTGTTACTAGTGGAACTTGGTGTGTGTTTGAGGTTTACACGATTTCACTCTACATATTGGAAAATAAACAAGCACTCCAAGAAATACCTTTTTATTGTGGTGTAGAAATTTACTGGAGCGAACTGCTCACACAGAGATTATTAGTGTTAAATTATAACAAAAAATCTTTATATAAGTGGACCTGCATAGTTCAAACCTGTGTTAATCAAGAGCAAACTGTATTCACTTATGCAAATAGCATTGTTTAAGACATTATATATGTATAAGCACACATACACACACATACACAATATCCTTAGAAGGATAGATGTATAAGAACCAGGTAACACTAGGTACTGTTTAGATGGGAAACTGGGTAGCTTTAAAACCAGAGTGGGAAAGATTTCTTTTTATCATAGCTTTTCGTACATTTTGGATTTTGTTCCATATTTGCATATCTACTCCTGAACACATGAATAAAACAAAATATATTAAATGTGCTACAAGGAATGATCAATTACTAAAATGTTTAAAGTTTTAAAAAATGAATGAGAATAATTCATTGTGAAACAATGGTACTATTTATATCGCAATCTTGATAACTAAAGAGTTAATTTCAGGTGAGGAAGAGAAAATATTCTTAGTGATTATTAATTTGCACAGCCAATATTGTCCTTCCCCATAGGGATGACTCTGCACAGCCAATATTGTCCTTCCCCATAGGGATGAAGTGGTAACTCCATTTTACTGAAGCGTGGGTTCCTTGCTTCTTCTAGAAGAAAATATATTTAAAGTGTAATGGAGATTTGAAGGAAGCTGTAGGCTAATTCTCATGGCCTTTCTGCTTTTCCAAGCAAGTGAGCCCAAGTTGTTCAATGTTTCTCTCAGTAGAACATGTGGTTTATCTCCACAGCTGTTTCTGAGAAAGAAGGTGCTAAAAATGTTTGAGGGGTTGAAAATACAGGTCACTCTAGACTGAAATTAAATACCAACCTGCAAACAATGAATCTCTGTCTAAGTGCTGGTTTCCTGGATTCCAGAGATGCTCCTCAGCCAGAATGTGTTCTGTCTTTTCCCAAGCTATGGGGTTTGAAGCAAGAAAATAATAACCATGCTTATAGCATTCAGCAATGGACATTCAGAACTGGTGCCTGAAACAGCTATGGAAAACCTGCTCTTGCCTTTCTCTCTGTCTTCTCTCCCTGCACTCCAGAAGTATGTACAAAAAACTAGTATACTTGAAATTGGATCCTAAATTCAAGTTGTCTACGACGTAGACTTTATTTCTCATTCTCACACTGAAAGAATGCCATGGTTAAGGGACACATGAAGTCCTTTCACTTGTTCAGTTTTAATTATTCAAAGCCTGCAAATAAGCTGTATGTATAGATCAATAATTGTATATTCATTGTGGAGGATTTCTCACCAGTCCACAATGACTATAAAATCGTCTATACGCTTTTCTGCACATCCAAACCAAATTCACTGCCGTTGAGTCAATTCTGACCCCTAGTCACCCTAAAGGGATAGGTAATAAATACATTCGACTTGGCAGACTCATATGACACTCTGCTGCTACCACTTGTACCTGCTATTTTAGCATGAAATCCACCGTATACAACAAAAAGAATACATACTTGCATTCTAATGAACTTTGTTTACAAAAATAGTAGGCCAACAGATTTTGGCTCAACAGCGATAGTTTCCAATCTGTGCTAGTCTATGAAATGAACCTTGCTTGCTGTTCCCATTGATCCGTCAAGAAGAGTGGGCGTGTGATGGATCTTCTATTTCAACAGAAAGTTCATGTTTTCTGGGAGACTACATTGGATTTTTCCGAATTCTGGTCTCTCTTGATAATATGTCTAAAGTATGTGAGACAAAGTCGAGTCAATTCCAGCCTTTAAGAAGCGTTCTTACTATACTTTCATAGTTAGAATTAATTAAAATTAATAAATAAAGGCTTACAAAAGGTTTGGTTTGAGGTCATACAGCCCCCATTCCCCTCTCTGCTTATTTTAAGACAAGCCTTGAAACTCGAGACATACTCTTTCTGAGTCAGACGCCAACTGGTTTCTCCACCACACTTTGCTATAGCACCATTTCTTCAATGATCTACCATATATTTACTATCATAAAGCCCTCCTTGAGTTTTTAGGACATGTATTAGTCTGACAGTTATGGTTCTGTCTTTGTGAATGAGTGTTATTGAAAGTTTTGCCTTATCACCAACCCCCATTGTTCATGTAAACAGTTTCCAGTCACTTAAGAGTTTCATCTGTACATGTCAACAGTTCATGTATTGTGATCTGAAATGGGTCTACACTTGTATGATTTCCTTTTATCAAGAGTGTCCTAAATTCTACGTACCTGGCTAAATTAATGACCCTATAAATAGAACTAACTTAATCTACAGAGGGATGCTTTATAATCTCTGTCATAAAATGATAATGATGTCTTTAAAGTGAACCAGAGGCAATATAAACTATGGATATATGAGTAGATTTGGGGCTCACAATTTATTCTAGCCCCAGTATAAGAACAATTAGTTCTTATGACGTGGCACTGCCTGCTGCTTGCTCTCATGTTCCCATTCTTAGGGAGACTGCCCATCACGGTGTCTGACCTCCTTGGGTCAAACTTCTGGGCACATGAACAAAGTTGAAAAAATAACATTTTCTGTCCTGGGACTTTATACTTTGAACTGAATAATTAAAGCCTGAAAAAAAGTTATAACCGGAGTGCTGTCGTTCCAACATTAGAGGCCCAACAAGTCTGTTGTATATTTGCTGTCACTGAGATTTCTGGAATATTTGATTTTATCCTTTCTTCTTTTCTCTTCTGTTTCCCTTCACTTCTGTATCTAACTCTGCCCAAGCTCCTCTAATATAAATATATATCATATACATTCATCGATATAATATTATATAGCTGTATACATATTACTTGAGTTAGATTTTGATTGCAAACAAAGACTATCAACATGGAGATATTTCATTGATTATTTTGCTTCCCATCATCTAAACTTCCTATCCCATCATTTTCAAGCATTAAAAGTCTTCAATATACCTTTGTGATATAAGAAAAGGCAATCCTCAATTCATTATGTTATCTTTATACATATAATTAGATGATAAATCTTAATTCTTACATGGGCCACTTGTCTCTATTTTTAAAACCCCATAAAACTATATGATGCATTTATATATTGTGTATATTTATATGGATTTCTTTCTAAAATTAATTTAAGATTCGCTTACTTTAAAATGGAGGATATAAACAATGAAAGAAAACTTTAAGTTATAGGAAGAGGCTATTCACACCAAGAGAACTATAAGATAAATAAAGAATGCATTTATTTGGCTATGAGATTTATAATTCATTTCAAAAATTATTTTCTAATTCAGTTGTTTTCTACCCTGACTACACCTGGAGACACTTTAGAAGTTGTGTGTTTGTTTGGTTTGGGTTTGTGTGCTTCATATAAGGAAAG
>NW_022109491.1:33864938-33866916 GCF_000313985.2 Echinops telfairi
TAATCTAAGTGGGTTGTTATGAAGACAGGACAAGTTTCAGGTTTTAAGGGGGTTCACACCCTTGCATGCGGATCTTGTGGGGGGAGCGGGCAATCCCAGGATACCAGATGCCCAAGAACCCTACATGCTGAGAGCATATAGGCCAAGAGAATGTGGGCCCTGAGTAGGCCCAGAAGGGGGACACACTACTTGCCTCTGACAAGGAGCAAGGTAAGAGAGCATCCAAGAACATGCTCCCTGCCTTTATTCTAGCCCACACCCTGGCTGGGGGAAGGTGTGGTTGATGGTAATTGGTTGACCCCATTGGCTGAGTTAGGCCTACCTGTGTGATATCATCAGGCTGGGCCTAATTTGACCCACCCAGGTGCACCTCCCACCTGGCTTGAGGCTTGAGTATGAGCATGCTCATTTGGGGTCTTCACAGGTGTCTAATGGTTGTCTGATTTCTTTCCAACCTCCTCTATGGGGGCCTTTGCAGGCATGGGAGGGAAAAACCCCTGTCCTTAAGCTAGCTACCTAACATTTCCCCACTGAATGCATATGGACCCAAATCTTTTGGGGGATACTGGGCGATGATGTCTCTGGCTGCTTCCTGCTGACAAAAAGGACAGGACGTGGGGCTTTGGGGTCCACACCCTTCCTACTCTGTTCTTCGGAAAGGTTGTCCACTTAGGGGTCCACGGTGGATTAATTGGGGATGATCCAGCACCTGGTGATCCAGGGGTTGGCAGTGCTGGCTTAGGGTAATTGGTAACCTGACAACTTCTGGAAGACACAAAACAGGTGAATAGCGTAGGTAAGGCTGGGGAAAAGCTCTGAGATAGCAATGCCCTTGGAAGTGTGGGTCTGCGGTAGGGTTCTCTATGTCGATGAAACCCTATTGTAATACTGTCCAGCAGCTCACAGGACTGCTTGTCTGTTGGCTTGCTTCTGAGGGGTCTGGTTGAGAGGCTTGGGAAACCGTATTTATATATGCCACTCAGCACCCCCAATCATTCTGATGCATAATCAGTGTTAAGGAAAGTCAATTTTAAATAATAATTGTTAAGTCTAGAGAAGTTTATCAAGATTTAAAAGCAAACATATGAGCATAAGAGATTTGGCAAAATAAGCGTTCATGAAAAATCCTACTATTCTTAACTTTTTGTTCCATCACGACAAAATCATTCCGAAGAAACAAATCATTAAAGTCAAGTTCAAATATTAAAACTACTCTTCAAATACTATCCTTCCAATAGGCAGATGACCTTTTTAGTTTGTTCCTCATTTCTATTATTTGGAGTTTGTGAGATATGAGAAAAATCAATGGGAAATAGGTAATTGGATGTCAACTTAGATATTTCATTTGGAAACTGAGTCTTTGAAAACCACCAATTCCAAATTCAGGGCAAGATTTTCTTATTCTTATCCCAGAAACAACTACCAGAAAACTCTAAAAAACACTTATAAATATAGGATCAAAATATCCTGGGCAGTAGGTGGAGAGCGCACAGCTTTCAGAAAAAATGAGACACCTGCTATGACTTGGGAAACCTTTGATGAGAATGAGTACACTAGATACTGCTGTGGGACATGTCATATGCATTGATAGTCATAAATGAGTGACATCAAAGAACAAAGTTTGCAAACATTTCTGAAAAGCATTCATAGTCATCCCTGGTAGAAAAAAAATCAAGGATGGTGGTCTTAGGAAGCTTTTGTTAAATGTAAAGTAATTCTGGAAAAGCTTGACACCTAACATCTCAAAAACTCACTGCCATCAAGTACATACTGACTCACAGTGATCCTATAAGAAAATATTGACAAGGGAACAACAAGTGATCCAAATTGGTAGTGAGGTGGGTGTGGGAGGCCTTATAGGGCATAATCAAGGGTAATGTAACAAAGAGGAACTGCTGAAACCCTGGTGGGGACTGAGCATGATAGTGGGACAGGAGGAAAGTCAAGGGAAATAGAGGAAAGAGCTGGAAGGCAAAGG
>NW_022109491.1:33870482-33910233 GCF_000313985.2 Echinops telfairi
TTTTTTTTTTTTTGAATGACGTTGGCTTCATAAATTTTTCGCCAGCCTTTGGCTCTAAGTCTACTTTTGTCTGTGAGTTTGAGATGTGTCTCTTGAAGTCAGCAGATTGATGCATTTGGTTGCTACTACTCTTTTAATTGGTGCATTCATATCATTATCATTCAGTGCAATTAAACCTAAATGTAGATTAGTCACTGTTATCTCATACTGTGTTTGCTTTATATTGTCCTTTCTTCCCCTTTTATACAATGGTGTGTGAGTCTACTCTCATCTTTGTTGCTCCACTCAATTGGTAATGTTTTGGGTACTGTTTTCAGTGTTTGGTTTCTAAATGGTGTTACACCCTGTGGCGGTCTCATGTTTGTGTGCTGCGGTTGTTGGTTTTCTGCCCATAAAGAAATGGAAAGTATTTTTTGTAATGTTGGTTTTGTTTTTATTAATTATATAAATGTTCTCTTCAAGAAAATTTTTATCCTTCAAATTTGATGGAGAGCTTTGCTAGATAAAGGATTCTTGGATTGTCATCTTTGTCTTTCTATTTTCAGAATATGTGATATTTCCCATATCTTCGTTCCTCAATACTCTCTGTAGGGAGGTCTGAGCTTATTCTTACCTGCTTACCTTTATATACACTTACTTTTTTCTCTCTAGCTGCTCTCATGATTCTCTCCTTTTCTTTGAAATTGGATAATTTGACAACTATATATCTTGATATGTTTTTGGTGGTGGTTAATCTAATTGACATTCTGTCTCCTGAATGATTATTGTCTCCTCCTTTGTGATATTGGGTAAATTTTCTTCCAAGAATTCCCTTACTATTTTAACTGTAGGCTTATTTGTTTCTTCCTGTTCAGGCACCCCAATAATGTGAATATTTTTCATTGCATGGTACCCCATATCATCCTCAGACTTTCTTCAGATTTTTTAGCTTTTTTGTTTGATTGTTTCTCTAGTTTGCTGAATTTGGCCTGGTTTTCTTCAAGTTGGATGATTTGATTTTCCATTTCTCCTATTCTATCTGTCATGTACCTTGTTCTGCTACATCATTCCTTACTCCTGGATTTCCCTTGGGTGTAAGGATTCTAGAATCTCCATTTTTTTCATGTGTTTTCAGGATTGAATCCCTAATTTCTCATGAGACCCTAAGCATCATTCTCTTGTATTCTTAATCTGGCAGCTCAAGGTCTTCTTCTTCTGTCTAATCCATTGGGTTTGGGTAGTCTTCACTAATTGACTTTTGATTTGGTTGATTTTTTTGTGGTAGCTGCTGGAGTTGGCTGTTTTTCATGTCACATCTTGGTTCAGCTGAAGGTACTGTATGGGTTTCTGGGATGTGTAGGGGGGAGTGCTAGCTCTTTAGGTTAGGGGAAGGATCAGACTGGTGCTAGAAAGTGTTGATGTGGAGGATTATTGGGGTGAGTAGGAGGAATAGGTTTAGGGGCCTGGGAGTAGATTTTAAATGGTGGTATTAATCTTATGAAGCCTTCCTGTTAAGTATAGTAATTTTCAATGAGTTAGTGAAGAGAACTATGGGAGATGCTATTTTCCTTCATAGGTTAAAGGTGAATGTGTGTTACTGAGGTGGAAGAAATAGGTTCTAGAGGCTATAGTGGTTGGGGTAATTGAGGGATATATTAAATCTCCAAGAGTCATTTATTGGCCCTGTATATTATATAGGGAGAGGGCAGCCCTTCTGTTATTGTGTTTATAGATGATTTATGCACAATTCATAACTTCATGGGAGAACGGACAAAAGAACCCTTGGGTGCTGCAAGACCTTGTCTCGCATCCAAATCTTATGCATTGGCCTCCTCACCCATGGATTTGGTGATCACACAATGGGAACTCATGATCCTACATCAACACCATCTTCTCAGAGAGTCAGACTGTAATTCTTGACAGGGATAGAAAGTCCTGCCTTTCTCCTGTGGAGTCCCTGGCGGTTGAAAATTTCAGACCCTGAGGATTGCAGCCCAATATGTAATCACTATTCCATCAGGGATTTATAGACAAAATCTTCTATTAATGATTTTGGAGACATTAATTCATTAGAAAATAATTAAGTGCTCTTTCAAGCCTGTTCAGCAGGTTTCTGTGTGACTTTATGCTAAGCCAACAAATAAGCGAACCAGTTTGAAGCTCTGCCACTACCATTGACAGTTGAATCTTACCAATGGTCCCATGGATGAAAGGCCTGGTGTTCTGCTATTCACCTGGTTAGTGCTCCAGTTTCTACACCAATATGGTGAAGTGTCAGTGTCAGGTAAGCAATGAACTGCTAACCACAATGTAAATGGTTCAAACCCACCAGTCACTCCAAGGGAGAAAATGAAGCTATCTTCTCTCATAATGAGTCCCAGTCTTGAAAGCCCTATACAGAGTTGCTATGAGTCAGAATAAACTGGATGGGAATGGATTTGGGGGTGATCAGATGAGTAGCACACACATGATGAGAGATGATTGGGATGGCCCCAGAACTCTTTCCCTTCTCCATTTTTAGGTGGCTTGGCAGAGAGTTGACTCAGCAGCTTTTTGTTAGCTCAATAAAAGGACAACTACCAGCCCCAGCCTTTCTAATGCCAAACCCCAAGAGGGAGTTTCCATTATTTCATTATACCATATGTATCCCTTGAATATCCTGTTCCAGATCGACCCTACCTCATCAAAAGTATGTGCAACAGTGGTTTTCAGACCTTGGTGTGCATGGAATCACTTGGAAAATTCCATACAATGAAGATTGGGTTTTACCTCTGATTCAGTAGCTCTGACTGACAGCCAGGAATTTTCACCTCAAACAAGTTGTCAAGTAGTACTCATGCTAGTGAGGAACCGTACTTTGAGAATCATTGATTTACAGCTTAGGGAAAAGATTCTCCCCAGCAAATCATTAGCCATGCTTAAGCTTTGATTTAGAATCTGAGGATTGTATATATTTTGCTATTTATACAATTTCTGTCAATGATCTCTCATATATGCATTACATGATGTCAATGGAATGTGTTCATGGATATAGTAAATTTATGTTGCCATCATATGTACATTTGTTTATAAATATAACAAGTAATTTGGACCACCAAATGGAAGGCAATGTCATTTTTTATTTGACAATTGCTACCTGAACATCTATGTGTCAGACATTTAGTTCGATGCTCAATTATTATGAAGAATGTATATTCCTTGTATTCTATAATTCATAGTCATAAAAAATAAAGTCATGCCCACAAATAATTATAATGTTACACTAAACACAAAAATACAAGAATCTCTGATATGGGTAGGCTCCAGTTCATTGAATTACCATTAGAGAAAATTAAATGTCAAAATGTAGTTCTGTGCCTCCACTGAACTCTCTCACTTTTAGAGCCCATAGGAGAGCTCAGCTCCATGTGTGTAGTTCTAGGATTAATTATATCCATCAAAGATAAACACTTTAAGATAAAGTATTTAAGACATAACCATTCAGGAAATAACTATTCAATGTGGTTTAATGCTGTATTATTTATTTCCAACACTTGAGATGCTTGAAACAGGGCTCAATATTCTTAAAAATGTAAACTCTGATATAGCTGACATGGAAATGCAAATTCTCAGCAGGGGGCTGAACTGGTTTAAAACTTTCATTATATGTGGTATTTACATAGATTTTTTTCTTTAAGCTCTATTTCTTCTATGTTATCACCATCTGCAGCACATTCCTAAAGCCTATAAAGTGTCACCTGTGCCCTCATTAAGAGAAGAGGAATAATGAGATGAATTCATGGTGATCAAATGTATTACAGAGTAACATTGCCCCATACAGATTTTTTGGTTGTAATCTTGATGGTAACAGAACACCAGGTCTTTCTACATAGAGCCCCTGGATGGATTCAACACTCAATCTTTTGGTTAGTGACAGAGATTCAAACTGGTTCATTCCATTTTGTCCTCCTCCTGACTGAGAATTTACATTTGTACCCCACATATCTTAAATCAGAATCTCCATTTTAGAGTCCAAAGTGATTCTTACCCATACATAAGAATCTCCTGGGAGTCTATAGAAAAATCACCCAAGGATCTTGTTTAAAAGGTAGGTTTTCACCCTAATGATTTAGGATATCTGGAGTAAAAATTAGATTCTCAGCAGGAGTCAAAGCAGCATAAGCATTTTCAGAGTTCTGATCAATAATGAAGTGCGAGCTGTCAATATGACATTATGGCAATTAATTTTCATTGTGTTCTATTGGGGTGGAGAGACCTCCAGTGGCATGTCTCAGAGCAGGGATATGAAACCCAAACTTCTGAGTTTCCAGGGTACTACATTTTGCTGTCTCACAAGAAGGAAAAGAAATATTTTACTAAGGGGCATATGCTTCGCTCACAACCACCTATAAGAATAACCAGAGAACACTCAAACACAAAGTTTTGGAATGGCGATTTTTTTTTTTTTTGAAACCCCAAGATTTCTAAAAAAAGATCCCTTGTCCTGGTTGTTGTCCTCTTCACAAAGTCACCATAAACAAGCACCTTTACACGAAGATATAAATCTCTATTTTCACACGTGATATGGCAGCTACTGCCTGATTTCAATTCCTGTCAGGAGTGTTTGTGCTTACTCAGTCACCCTCTGTAATGTTTAACAAATTGTCTGGGCTGGACCACCCAGGTGCTGGCAAGAAAAAAAGAACAACCGTCCACAGTCTGCGTCAGTGTTTTCCTGTGAACTGTACATTAAGTAGGGGACTTTCCTCATTTAAAATAAATCCCCTTGAGAGTCTTACAACATTCTTTTAACGGGTCTAGAGATGTTGGAGAGACAAATGGTGGGGTTTTCTCACAAGTATTTAATCTAGTGAGAAAGTTACCCACTCACAAGTAGAAATAGGACGTGGTTCCATAACTCCGGTTCCAAACATATGTGAGTGAAATCTAGGCTTCCTTCCCAGCTCCCAGTATATCACAAAAGCACCAAAAATCCAATATTTCAGTAGTGCTATCTGCTTTTGCAATTTTTCATTTACAGGGAATCCTACAAATATTTACAACTAAAGGTCACTTTGGAATAACAGTTTGTAGATGTTGACAGAAAACACATCTGGCTTGATTTGAACCCTAATGAACTTCCATACTGAGTCACACCAGCAACTCTGTTGGAAAGTCTCACAAAAACCCAATATAAGAATTATTGCAAGACTTGGGCAGGGAGTAAAACAAACACCAAATGTTGATGAAGCTCATTTGGTGTTCTATTACTGTATTAAAAGTATGGAAACATTTTACCAGATTTGGGTCATCAAGCTTTGAAGAATCTTAGTATATTATCAACATGTCCAGGTTTTATTCTTAACTCCACTAAATAATTCAAGAGATAGAAATATACCCCTGAAATCTGGCAGAATCCTAAGGAGTTAATAGTTGCATCTATAAATGTCTCTCCCTCACATTGTGATGTCCCTGGGTAATGTACCATGAGCCCTGATGGTGCTGTGAGTTAAGCATGGAGCTAACCAAAGTTGGTACTTCAATCCAACCAGAAGCTCTGAGTGAGAATAAAGCTTTCAGCTTCCATAAAGAGTTACAGTCTCCCATTCACCATAGTTAATATTCAGGTGGCCCACAAATATGAAGACATGCTCATAATCATTAGTCTTTTCACACCAACATTCCTTGCCAAGTAGATTCCTAGTTCTGGACCCTGATACAGGGTTTCTGGGGCAGTAACGTTTACTGGAGCCAGTCAAATGGGTTTTAACAACTGAGTTGCTGTTAGCAGTCCACTGCTTACCTGACAGCACCTTCAGGGTTCCAAGAGATACAAATCAAAGTACCAATGAGATATCATCTCACCTCAGCGCTAAGAGCAATGTTTAAAAATATAGAAAACAACAAAGGCTGGCATGCGCGTGAAGAGCCTGGAACCTTCAAATACTGTTGGTGGGATAGTAAAATGGTACAACCACCATGGAAAGCCGAACAACATTCATTCAAATAGTTGGAAATTGAAATCCCAGACAACCCAGCAATCCCTCTACATCATATACACCTAGAGGCACGAGCCAAGCTGGTAGAGGCAGTGAAAGAGTTAGCCTCTCTTAATCAACTACTGAAAATGTAATATAGTTTGGGATTTGGTCTGTTGAGATTTAGTGTGTTCAAAGAGACCCAGGATGTAATAGTCCCCTCCCCTACAATAAAAAGTCCTTTTGAATCTGTTAATTATTCAAGGTCTGACTGGGCCTTTTGCAAAACCTATTAATTATTTAAGGATACTCTAATTCAGGAAAGGGGAAGCAGGGCTATATAGATAAGCATGAAGACTGAAACCACAGGAGTGCTGGTCTGAGCCTCCTGGAGTAATGAAGATCGTATGCCTGATAATCCCTTAGAGAAATGTAGACTCTTTACTATGAGCCTTGCTCTCTTTGGCTCCTTGTTTGAAGGCCCTCTGATCATCGCACAACAGGTTCATTAGCTCATAAAACATGTTAAGATTTTCCCTCCAATCTACCACAAAGTTTGGGGTATATAACTTGTTTGATTTTCACTGAATCTTTGAAACAGTTCAGATGTAAAAACCCAAGTGCTTCCTTCTGTCAGTGTTTGCAAGAATAAGCTTAGAATTTCTCAAATCTATCTGGTCTCCACCTTTGGATATACAGTGAAAGGCTCTCTTGGATCCCTTTCAGCTGGCAAAAAAAAACCTGGACATACAAACACCATGTGCATTACTATGCATAATAGCAAAAAGGTAGAAACAACTTACAGGCCAAACAAAAAGATTTAGAGAAAATGAGAAGTTACTGAGTTCTTAAGATCTTAACTTGGTCAAGGGGAAGGCAATATGCAATAAGAAGGAGGTTTGCAAAAATGATGGACACAGGGGAAGATGCTGGGAGTATTGCAAAAGTCAAAGGCAACAGAGGTAAATATTTTATGCACACAGTCCTGCAATAACTAAGCTAAGAGTAGATGTGGGAAATAGTACCCATGAATACTTATGTACATGAGGGGTACCCTCCAAAACACAGATTTCATTTTCAAAACTATGTATTTTTTTTTTTTTACAAAGCAAACTTATCGCCTTCAAAGTATTCTCCATTAAACTAAATATGTTTGTCAAACCTGTGATTCCATTCTTGGAAACAATTTTCCATCTCATCTGTTTGGATGGCTGGCAGAACCTCCTCGTTTGTTTTTTTTCTTCACTTCTTCTCCATTGTCAAATCACTGTCCTTTCATGTCCCTCTCCATTCACAGAAACAACAAGAAGTCACCTCGAGCGAGGTCAGGTGAATAAGATGCATAGGGCAAGAGAGGCATGCTGTGTTTTGCCAAAAGCTGGTGCACTGCGATGGCAGCATGAGCAGGTGCATTGTCATGGTGGCGAAACCAGTTCCCCATCTGCCAAAATTGGGCCTTTTTGTTGCACACTGTTATGCAATATTTTCAGAACCTCTAAATAGAAAGCTTGATTCACAGTCTAACGTGATGGAATGAACTTCAAATGCACTATGAGTCAACATTTTCATCTGTTCAGGAAGTTGACGGACATCCAGAACAAGGTTTGTCACGAATGGACATTTCACTTTGTTTGAAACGAGATAGCCACTCATACACTTGAGTTTTTCCCATAGCACTGTCCTGGTAAGCTGTGTTCAACATCACAACTGTTTCTGCAGCATTTTTCCCAGGCAGGAAACAAAATTTTGCTGCCTCAGGCTGTTCTTTTAAATCAGCCATCACTAAAAATGAGGCAGATTTTTTGGAGTGAAACTGCTTTCATGAAAAAAATTCACTGTAAGCAGAGAGAACCTTCCCAGGTGACACCACTGGGTGCAGTCACTCAGCGCAATGGCTCCATGCTTGCCTAGTGGGTAAAACATGTCCTATGGAAGTGCCACTCCACCCAGCACAATTATGGGTTTGGAGGGGTAGCCCCTTAGATTGTTGTTGGTGCCATCAAGTTGGTTCTGACACAGCAACCCGAAGTACAGCAGAATGAAGCACTGCCTATCCTGCACCATCCTCACAGTTCATGGGTCTTACGTTTGAGCTCACGATTGCAGCCACTGTATCAATCTATCTGTTGAGACTCTTTTCTTTCACTGTCCATTCCACTAATTTACCAAGCATTGTATGTATCCATCTGGTGCATCTGACACCTCCTGGCGTAATGAAGAATTAACTCTCATAATCCCTCAGGGGAAGGGAAGCTGTTACCTATGAGCCTTGCTCTCTTTGTCTCATTGGTGGAAGGTCCTCTGACAGAGGGATATTTGTATATATCTATTCATCTTTGCTGTAAATATATCCCAGAATTTGGTAGCGCATACAGTAGGTAAAGCTATGAAACTTTATACAGAACCAAACACCTTAAAAGAATGAGTTGGTGGACTTGAGGGCTAAGGAGAATGATCCTGGGGACAGCAGGGTAAATTAGCATAATACAATCCACAAACACAGTGGTCTACATTATATTTTGGTGAGTAGCAAGTAGGGTCTTAAAAGCTGTCTTAGATGAGCACACAGCTAAGGAGCAACTATTGGCCTTTCCCTGTTCAGAGGGGAAAAGATATAAAATCAAAGACGTGGAAAAATTAAGACAATGGACTCATAGGTTGTGGAGACTGCTGATCATGTGGTCTGAGATCAGAAGTAGCTGTAGCTAGATGCACTGCCAATTGTTCTGAAAGGGATCACATTAGAAGGAACTAGATAGAGTTGGAGAAGAAAGTAGAACAAAACAACCCAAATTTTAAAAAAACCCAGGGTACTCATTATCCAACTATAGCCCTTACGCATATCTAGATCCAGAATTGAATTCATCCCTGTGGCTCAATTTTTAGCCAAATAATAGGACTGTAAGGGGGACAGTACCACTAGGCGGTATGCACACTATAGAATAATCAGCCATTTGAGATCAAAATGACACGATGTATCTAAGGACAATGTAGGGAAGAGTTGGGAAAGAAGGTTGAATGGAAAGAGCAAACACATGGAGGAAGTGGGAGGAATGATGCTCCATTGAGGGTACTGCAATGAATAAGATGAAAAAAAATGTGCATGGATTGTTGATCACAAAACTGATGATCTGTGTAAACCTTCACACAATTCACAATAAAAAGTTAGATTTAAAAAAACAACAAAGATTTCATCTTAGACACTGTCCTATATAGTGTTGCCATCAGGTGGAATTAACTCAATAGCCATGGGTTGGTTGTTGATTGATGGGTGGCTCAAATAGTTTGCATTCAACTATTTAATTTAACATAAAGATAGGTGGTTCCAAAGTAACAATTTTGTAAGAGAAAAATCCAAAGCCAAACCCACTATCTACTCAGTTGTGACTCACAGGAACACTTTATCATTATAGGAGTAGACAGCCTCCTTCTCTGAAGGAGTCTGATGGGTTTGAACTACTAACCTTGTAGGTAACAGCTCCATCAAAGAAAGGACTGATAATTTGCTTCTGTAGAGATTACAGAAACTAAATAAGCAAACAAAAAATGCTACGGTTCTACTCAGTAATACATGGAGTCACCTTAAGTTGAAATTAACTCAATAACAACAGGTTACCACCCTTTTTGTGTGTTCTTATAATGTAAAGTCATTGTGGAGATGAGATTGTGCATCCACTTGAACCTATGTGAAAGTGTAGGGGTATAGTCCAAACTGTCAATCAAGGGGTATCTTAGTGATGCCTTATTGAGGGTGTGGCCTTTTTATATGTGAGACAATAAGAACTTCTCTTCCTTTCTCTGCTCCTTCACCCTGCCCACTTGCTGGGATTCTGTGCCTGTTTCCAGAGGTATCCCTACCTGGGCCCCTAGCCCTTGGTGCCAAGTGGGAGCTGTCAGCCCTGCCATGTTCCCCCTGGTCTTGAATTCACTCAGTAAAGCATCTACTGGCCTGTGATCTCCTGTTTCCTGCTTCACCACTCTGCCTTATCAGCCAACAGTTACATGAGTCTGACGAGACCTCTGGCTAGCATTGTACCCATGGACTTGAGCTAGAAGGGGCTTGGATGCTCTAGAAGGGGCTTCATATAATCTCGTGATATAGTTCTTTCACACACACACACAGAAACAAATCCAGAGAGATTCATATGTGTATAAGAAGAAGCTTTATATAAAAATGCAATTGCATATTGGGAAAATATCCCAGCCCAGTCCAGATCAATTCCATAAGTCTGATATTAGCCCATATGTCTGATACCAATCTATAAATTCCTCTTCAGACTCATGAAACAGATGCCGAATGCAGGAAGATCACAAGCCAGTGAGTGGCAAGACTTGTGGCAGTGTAAGCATCTCAGCGCTGACAGGGGTTTTCATGTGGCTCCTCAGCACCAGGGCTCTAGCATAGCTCCCTGTGTCTTGTCAGCAGGAATGTCTCTCTGGGTGTGAGCGTGTGTCCTGCCTCCAGTGAGCTATTTATCTCCTTAGTGCCTCCAAAAGAGGTCATCAACCTGTGACCTGACTGACAGCTAAACTCCACCCCTTCACTCTTAATAGTCTCAAATTGACAACAGTTTATGTAACACACACACACACAAAGTGTCACTGACATAATTTAGTTTCTCTAGACAACCCAGCCTAACACAGTTACCTAATAACTATGAGGCATCTTGAATAGAGTAAATCCCTTACCCGGACAATTCATAGCTGCCTCCTTAGATTTTCATCACTGGAGAAGATGTTAATGAATACCCAATCCAGGAGAGAGCCATCTTCAAGATGCTTGCCATTGGATCGTTTTCATGATAAGATTAGTTTTCTGCCCTTCACATGATACTGAAAGCACCCTGCAAAGACTAAGACAGCTGCATTCTATTTCCCTAGCATACCATGCAATGCATACCACTCAGAACCTTGACAAAATTACCCATAGTTACTGGAGGCAGAGCGAGAAGGAATAAACAATTTGCCCCAGAGAGTTTAGGAAAATATACTGCTATGAAATGCTAGTCTGTTCTTCGTAGTTTGTATTGCTTGTGGCTTCTTAGGAATGATAAGGATACCCTACGATGATCTCAGAAAGGTACTTTTCTGATAAGGCTCTTAAAAATTATAGAGGCTCTCCGTTGGACCTGTGCGCAGAAAGTTCTTGGTTTCAGCTTTTAATCCTAAAAGACGGCCCGGTGATGCGCTGGTTGAGCACTTGGCTGCCCACCAAGCAAAAGGTCAGTAGTTTACAGACCACCAGACACTGCACAGGAGATAATGTGTGGTCGTCTGCTTCCATAAAGATTTACAGCCTTGGGAATTCTGGCAGTCATACTATTTTATTTAGTTGCTATAATCGAATCAAGTGGATTTGGCTTCAGCTTTTAGGTCTTAACTGGATAAAAAATTAGCATACTCATAGATTTAAAAAATCCTTGATTTAGATATGTTGTTTTTGGAGGTCTTTATCCATTTTTAGGAGCCCTGATGGCATAGTGGTTATGAGTTGGGCTGTTAACTCTAAGGTCAACGGTTCAAAATCACCAGCTGCTCCACAGAATAAAGACCAGGGTTTCTACTCCTGTAAGTAGTTGCAGGCTTGGAAACTCACAGGAGCAGTTCTCCTCTGTCCTGTAGAGTCCTGGAGTCAGACTGACTCGAAGGCAGTGAGTTTGGTTTTGGTTTTAACAGTTTGTAAGCTTAGCCTTTTGCAATTTTAGAATCAGGTCATTAGCCAAATATTTTTGTCTCCATCTTGATTCTCAGGATATCTATGACTCTCCACCATCGTTCTGCTTGACAAACAACACCTATAGAAAAGGGATATTTAGAAGACAAAGCATTTTGAAGCAAAGGAAAGACTGCTTGGAATTTCTTTAAACAAGTAATTAAAGGAGAATAGAGGTCCATAACATTGTTTATTCTTGTGGAACATGATGTTAAAATACAAACTACAATAATTCTTTCTCCATATTGCCTACATATAAGAAGGAGCCCAAATGGGTTCTCTTCCCACTGAAGGTCCTCCTTCAATGCTTTCATGACATATGGGACAGATAGTGCCCATCTACATTTTCTACCACTGGGGCTTACTGGGAAAATGCTATCCCACTGTTAGTGTGTACTGACATCATATGGGGGCCCATACCACTACGTGAATCTAAAGAAACAAGCTGTATTTCAGCAACCCCACATGAGACTTCTAGGGATACATGTAGCCCAGTAATTTTATCAAAATTCATATTACAAAAAAGTCACTTTATTCAAAATGCCTTCCTTTACTGAAAATATATGGCTTCAGCCAAAAAATTCAAAGCAGAAAATGATTTGATCTTGAGTAGACTAAGCCAAGAAGGTCGTGTTACAATATCCTCCTCATATGTGCTACTGAATGCATGCTTCTATTTTCTTAGCTGAAAAGTTTTCTATTAAACTAGGAAAGTAAAACAAGGGAAAAGGAAACAGTAGCCAGCAAGCATATTCCAACTCCTGGCACAAACGGAGAACTGTGAGCCTTAGGGGTTCATGGCTGTGGCCTCTCTAAAGCAAATCACCTGGGCACCTCTGTGAGGGTTCCCACTGCTGACCTCTCAATTAGTAGTCTGCTGTTTCAGCATTTGCACCACGAAGGGACTCTTCAAATGGGAAAAGGGACCACTTTAAACAATTAATAATCCCCTTGCTTTCTAGAGACGCTACTTTCTTGAAAATTAGTCTCAGAAGAAGACCATAACTGGATCAAACACCTTTGGCAAAATGTAACTGACAGTTTCAGAATTTCATTCTATTGAAAATCCTAAATTTAGAAAACCTTGGGTGCTCTTCTTCTGATCCTTTGAGACACCTGGTTCTCAGCCATGAGCACACCTTAGAATCGCATTGGGATCTTCCCAAATATCACAACATCCATACAAGTCCACACTATTTAAATAGGAACTCTGGGTGGGACCCGCATCTTAGTATTTTGAAGTTTCAATGGTGCCTCAGTACACTTTAGTATGTATCAGAATCATCCAGGAATTTGTTACAATACAGTTTGCTGAATTTTACTCCTAGAATTTCTGATCCTTAAAGTCTGGGGTGAGACCCAAGAATTTGCATATGTCCTTGAAAGGGTTTTAAACAAATGTGTTAAACAAACATATTCATCTGCTAGTGTTCAGCAAAAGAGATCAAGCTCATTTATTTGCATTTTACATTCAGTCTTTAATACATTGACCTGCTTTTACCAGCATTGTATAATCTTTAATTTGACAAACTAATGGGAATACTGATGAAAGTGTGAAAGAGCAAGTCTTAATGGCATTATTTCCTTTCCAGTTATAAAAAAACCTCACTCATCATAAAAATAACTGAAATGCTTATACAAACCACTTATGTAGTACTTAAGTGAAATTGGAACCCTTATAAAATAACAGATTATAATCAATATCATGAAGTATCTGGTTTGTTTCATCCACTTCACTTAAAATCTTAAACAGCCAGAGAATCAGAAAAAGAATATTGTATAAGGACATCTTGATTAACTAGATGGCAGTAATTCAAATTATGAATCTAGCTCATAATGTTTTCCTCATTTCTTAAATAACAGTTTTCTTCCAAATCTCTGAACACTCTTAATATTTCCTGCCTCCATACCGGCTGCTGTATGTGACACGAATTCTCTAAACTTTCCATCATATATCTTAGTATCATTGTGTCAACTCTATTTCCTCTTTAGTGCTCAAACTTTAATTTTAAAAATCCAGTTTTATTGACATATAATTCATATATTATAGAATAGTTTAAACATATTGAAAAGAATTGTTTAATCATCACCATGATCAATTTTAGAACACTTTCTTCTTCTTTGTACTCATTATTATTAGATCCTCATTTCCTCACCACCTCCCCTGCTATAACCTCAAGAAACTATTACCCTAGTTACTATATCTATAGACTTCCCTATCCTGGATTTCATATAGAGAAAAACATACAATAACATGAAACATAAAACTACATATGAATTAGCTAACTTTCCAATGCACTTTGTCTATAGCAATGTTAAAGGTTTTTCACGTCCCTGGTCAGTGGTCAAAGGGAATTCACTAGAGGTTTAAGCCAAGTGGAAACCCAGCAAATGGATTTTGGGCTATCTCTGTCATCCATAGCCTTCTGCAAATACTATTTTAACTCTGTTATTACTCCCCCTTCTGGTTTTGGATTTTATTATTTACAATCCTTGGATCACACAGACTGGTGTGTTTTTTTTTCATGTGGATGTAGCTATTACATCATTTAAATGGCTGCTTGTTTCAAAGCAAGTCTTGAAGATGCAGCCAAACTTTTGCTATTAGTATATAGACTCATGATTTTATAAAATAAAGTTTAAAATTTTATATGTAAATGTTTATATCAGTTTTACTCAGAAAAAAATTTCTGAGAACAATCACAGTTGCCCGTCACCAATAGGATGACAAGCAAATAGTGGTATATGTATACACTGAAGTGCTATATAACAATAAAAAGTGGTATACCATACAACAACATAAAAGAGTACATATCTGTGAGAGAGAAAAGAAAAGAAGAAGAACGTGTAGGTTGGCATCTGATCCCTTGCATCTACACACAGAGAAAGGAGACTCAACTCAACACCAGTCCAGGGCTATTTTTATGAGTTAGGGATCAGACACACCTCCATCTACCAACTTTCTACTGGTTTTGACACCAACTATCCCTCCAAGCCACTCTCTGCTTCATTATGAAGTTTTGAAATTCATTGCCATGTAGAGCACAAAGTCTACCCTTAAAATGATGAGGTTTTCAGGGAAATTACCCACTTGAAAAGACTGAGCATACAATTATTTGAATAGGGCAGCCTCTTCTCAATCATGCCCTCAGGAAGGCTTGTCCTGTTGAACATATGTTCCCCTGACCTTTGCCCTGCTCAAGCAATGTTACAAAACGTGTTTAAGGTTGACAAGAAACGCCCAGTGGGCACACCACTCCATCATAAACCTCAGCGCAAAGGCCCTCAGCTCTAGCTCAGTGGATCTGAAATCCAGTTACCAAATTAAGTGTCTGGAGACATCCCACTCTGTAAGTTAGTCTTCTGATGAAGACACTCAGCATTAGTAACATTATGGACTGAGGAGTCTACTACTCTGTTTCACGCTCTTTATGCTGCTGCTGCTGCTGTGCCCTACTCTGCACCTGCTCCTCCAAGTCACAACCATCTCCTAGTTCAAGGAGGCTCACTGCACAGATATCTCAAATTTCAAAGGATGTATTCCACTCTTAGCATTTTTCTCTCGCCCATAACTCTTTCTGAATTGACTCATTTTATAACTATGTATTAGTCTTGGTAGGCTAGAGAAACGAATCTATAGACACTCATTTGTGTGTAAGAAAGAGCTTTATATATGAGCAATTGAACATTGAGAAAACATTCCAGCTAGTTCAAGTCCATAAGTCTGATATTAGCCCATATGTCCATTACCAATCTATAAAGTATTCTTCAGACTCACAAAACACATGCAATGACGCCGAATGCAGGAAGGTCCCAGGCCAGTGGGTTGAAATTCTTTCTTACAGATCCAGTGGCATTGTAAGCATCTCAGCAGTGGCAGGACTTTCCATGTGGTTTCACCAGCTCCAGAGGTCTGGCTCCATCAGCCTCGCTCCATGTGTCTTCCCCATAGGGATGTCTCACAGAGAGTGAGCAGAGGGAGAGAAGTGTCTCTGGCCTCCAAGGAGGAAGTTCCAGAATTCCCAGAATTCCAGGAGTAGGCCATGCCCACACAGAGACCTCATTGACTATGACCCGATTGACAGAATAGACTCCAGCCCTTCAATCATAATCTCTCAAATTGACAAACGATCATATAAGTACCACAGACCACCTCTTGTCAATTTGACACTTTTACTTAACTTTTTGGTCATATGTAATTTTCAAACAAACAATAATAAAATCATATCTGTACCTAACAGGATAAAACGAAAATGCACACAATTCAAAATGTGCCACCCCCATTCAAACCTAACATTCTATAAGTGAACAAAACAAAATATTCTGTCTAACAATTGCAGTTAAGTAACCCCTGCACCTTAATCCTATAATCCTATGACTATAATCCCCCACCTATGAAAGTTTGTGAGCCAACCACTTCATGCCTTTAACCACCCACCCTCATTTTGAGTATCCAGTTTCTATTTTGTCCTCTTACATCGATCCAATGATCTGAGGGGACAATCATATTCCTTGACATGAATGATCTTCATTCCAGTTGGAACCTTGTTAAATCTGCATCCATATGCAAAGTCAAATCAGGAAAGGCCATCCATAAAGTCTGTAGCAATATGAACCAGTTCATAGACTCAAAAATATCTTCATTTGGTTGGGTTCTGGTCAACTCAATGTGGGCTGCCTCACTTCATCTCACCAGGGTGCCCATTGGTCATCTTGTCTTTAGACTATGGCCCCATCACAAATTCTCAACAAGCCTAGCCCCCTTGTGCTAGGTCATGAACTTCAGACCAATCAACCCACTCTCCTCTTCTCCTCTAGTTCCTGTAAACCAAGTCCACAGGTGTCAGTAGCCAGACTCAACCATCTCTCTATTCCTGCATTTCTCCCCCTTCCACTCAACAAGTGGATCCAGGTGGTCACCTGGCAAGCATTTCAGCCTGCCACAGGCTTCCTTTAATGTTCAGTCCTAGAGAGGAGTTTTCTTCAGATTTTTTCCAGCTTCTGACAAAAACCACTAGAGTTCAAACTTCAAATATTCAAATAGTTCCTTTTTACGCCCTTCAATCTGTCTATCTTGCCTCCAGGCAAGTCTCTTGGAAAGCAAATATCCTGTGTACTCCAAAGCACTGGGTGGGGCTAATATTTTCAGCACCTTATTTCAGGGGCATCCTCAACCTATCTAAAGATCAAATTTGAATGGCTCAAAGAAAGTGGGCTTACGAGCTTTCTATTTTCATACTTCCCAATAAACATTTCTATCAATCATTATATCAATAATGAGCAGAAGAAATCAGTATAAACAAAGTAGAATCAGATACTAAACTCAGTTTTTAAAACACTCTGTTTCAATCCTTATTTTGCTTATCTTAATACTTATCTAAACTATTCTATTGATACAAAAATATGGATTAGGCTTCTGAGAGTATCAAACTGGATCCAGGCTTTTTGTCAGCCTTTTTCTCTAAGCAGCATGGTTTCTGAGAAATTCAAATGGTGATTTCCACCCCTGAGCTCGAAATACACACCAATCACCTTCACTTTTGCCATTTCACACAGGAATACCAAAAGACTACAACCAAACAAAATAATCAAAACTTTAACTTCCAGTATTGATTCTAAAAAACAACCCAGTATACCTCATGGACATATCTGACTTCTGAATAGCCAAAGAAGAAGCCCCACCATGAGGGAGAGGTCAAACAAATATCCACTCTCCATATTTATGTTTTATTTCTCTAGTACCCTACTCTTGGTACCATAATGTGTTAGTCCAGGTAGACTAGAGAAACAAATCCATGGAAACTCATATGTGTATAAGAGAGAGTTTTATATAAAGGGTAATAGTACATTAAGAAAGCATCCCAACCCAGTCTTGTCCAAGCCCATAAGTCCAATATTAGCCCATATGTCTGATGCCAATCTATAAAGTCCTCTTCAGACTCACAAAATACATGCAATGATGCCGAATGCAGGAGGATCACAAGCTAGTGGGTGGGAAGTCTTGTAGATCCAGTGGAATTGTAAGCATCTCAGGGCTGGCAGGGGTTTCCACATGGATTTTCTGGGTCCACAGTTCTGGCTGCATCAGGGTAGGTCCATGTGGCTTCTCCAGCTCAAGACACTCATGTAGTTCCACGTGTCTTGTCAGCTGCAATTTCCCCAGGGAGTGAGCCTTGTCAGCAGTGCTTCTCAAAGGTGTGAGTGTCCAAAGGAGAGAAATGTCTTCTGCCTCCCAGGAGGAAATACAGGAGTTCCCAGAATTCTCAGGTGAAGGGCATTGCCCACACAGAGGCCTCATTGGCAATATTCCCACTGACAGGACAGACTCAACCCCTACATTCTTAATCTTCAAGTTGACACCAGATTATGTAGCCACCACAAACTAGTAGGGTGATAATCACAATTAATGTTGTTATCAATAACTCACAACTGAATACTATCAGTATCTTTTCCTGTCTTCTCTTAATCACACTCATCAGGGAAATTGTGGGAGAAAAAATTGACTACACATATTTAATTTTTTTTCTGCACTGCAATACTGTATAATTCCATTTATATGAAGTTCAAGAAGAACCAAACCTAATTTATGGTCATAAAACTCAGAACAGTGGTTACCTTTGAGGAGAAGTATCGACTGACAAAGGAGTGTGTGGTGGTGCAAATGCTCAAGAACTGAAGTAGCTGAAAATACAGTGGTTCAAGCCCACCCAGGGTACCTGGGAATAGAGGATTGTCAATCTGCTTCTGAAAGTCCACTGCATTGAAGCTCAATGGATCACTTCTACTGTGAACTCATGGAGTAACTAAGAGTCAAAATCAATTCAACAGCAAAAAACATTGACTGAAAAGGGCATAATGAAGATTGAAGTTTAGTGAGAGCATCATGAGTCAAAAAACAAATATAAAGACTGATTTGTGGTCTTGTTGGTTTCTCTCTTTTGCACTCCATTGACTCTTTTACTGTTTAAGGTAGTGTCTATATATGGGATCAAGGAAAGTAAAGAGAACTAACCGATTATGAATTTTTTAAGTAAAAAAAGAACCACATACCTAAAAGCTTGTGACTCTCCTAATTTTGCAGTGAATTTTCAACTGGATATGGAATTTTAGAATCACACAACATTAGAATATATATGATAGTTAGATTACATTAGATTATAATGTAATACAGTAGAAATACTGAATTAAATACATAGACACTGAAAATAGTGTTTTCATTACAACATGCAGCTCATGAATGATTATTCCATTAGTTCTCAATTTTTTATTTAGTTGTTCTTAATTCTGCTCTAATTTATGATGACATTATGAATAATTGAATGGAATGTTGCCAGTTCAACGCTGGTGTGATAATTGGTATGGTTGAGTCAAGGCTAGTATGTTCATCTATTGCATTGAAAATTACCCTCATTTTTAGTTATATTACCAAACATGATGTCCTTTTCCAGCAACTAGACTTTCCTGATGGCAAGAAATTTGAGTAACTCAAAATCTTGTCATCTTTTCTTATAATGCATATTCATTTGCTCATTCTTTTGGAAGTTCACAGATAATCAGTTTCTCATGTGGAAATTAAAGTTGAAGAAAATCCAAGAGAATCAAAGTATAACCTTGAATACACCCTGCTTAAATTTTGACACCAGCTCAAGAATAGATTTGATGCACTAAATATAAAGGACTGAAAACTAGAACTGTAGCAGGAAACATAGGAAAAAACTGAAGACAGTGAAGTATCAGTAAAAATGCAAAAAGGACAATGCTAAAATGATGACAGAAGCTTAAAATTAAGTGTAGAGTAGCGAAAGTAAAAAATGACATAAGGAGGTATAAAAAAACAAAACTCAACAGTGATTTCAGGGGCACTTTGAGAAGACAAAGTAACTTTTTATGACAAAATCTGCAAAGACTTGAGCTCATAAAAACAAAAGAGACAAATATGATCAAAATTTCTCAATTTGAAAGGCTGAAGAGAAACTTCAAACTGTGTATTGCATTACTGAAAATTTCTATGGGCAAAATTAAATCATGCAAAAAAGCATCAAAAGAAGATGGAAAGATTATAGAGAATCCCTAAACCAAAAAAAAAAAAAAGGCTTGTAGTCAACCATTTCAGAATTAGGTATATGATAAAGAATGTCAAAGCAATAAGATCATGTTACATAGAGGCATTAACTAAAAATAAGGCTAGAGGAATTGATGAATATCAGATTGGAATTTGTCAACAAACAGGTACCACTAGAAATGCTAACTTATCTATGTCAAGAAAATTTGAAAATAGTTACCAGGTCAATTTACTAGAAAAAGTCCATATTTGTGAGATTGCAAAAAAAAAGACAATAAAAAAGATGCAATGAAGGAAGGGGGTATCAACAAACCCAGGGACAAGGGAACCACAAGTGATCTAAAATTGATTGTGAGGAGGGTATAGGATGCCTGGTGGGGCTTGATCAAGGGCAAGGTAATCAAAAGGAATTGCTGAAACCTGAATGAAGACCGAACATGATAGTGGGACAAGAGAAAAGTAAAAGGAAATTGAGGAAAGAACCAGGAGGCAGAAGACATTTATAGAAGTATAAATACAGGCATGTGCATATGTAAATATATTTATATATAGTCACAGGGAATAGATCTATGTCCATATGTTAAGAATTAAGATATTAAAGTGGGCATTGGGCCACTACTCAAGTACTACCTCAAAGCAAGAACACTTTGTTCTCATAATCCAGCATTCTGTGATGCTCACCTTCCAAATAAGATCATTGGAGATAAAATGGGTGCATAAATGTGCAAATGTGGTAAAGAAAGCTGATGGTGTCTGGCTATCAAAAGATATTGCATCTGGGGTCTTAAATGTTTGAAGACAAACAAGCAGCCATCTAGCTGGGAAGCAACAAAGCCCACATGGAAGAAGCACACCAACCAGCCTGTGTGATCATGAGGCGTCTATGGGACCAGGTATCAGGCATCAAAGACCCAGAACAAAAAAGTCATATCAGTGAGGATGAGGGAGAGTGCGGAGTGGAGACTCAAAGCCCATCTATAGAAAATTGGAAATCCCCTTACAGAAGGGTCACAAGGAAGAGAGGAGCCAGTCAGGGTGCAGTACAGCACTGATGAAACATACAACTTTTCTCGGGTTCTTTAATGTTTCCTCCTCCCCACTATCATGACTCCAATTCTACCTTACAAATACGGCTAGACCAGAGGATGTGCACTGGTACAGATAAGGGCTGGAAACACAGGGAATCCAGGACCAATAAACCCCCTCAAGACCAATAATGAGAGTAGCAATACCAGGAGGGTAAGGGGAACATGGGGAGTAAAAGGGGAACCGATCACAATGCTCGACATATAACCCTTCCCAAAGGGATGGACGACAGAAAAGTGGGTGAAGGGAGACATCAGTCATAGTAAGACATGAAAAATAATAATAATTTATAAATTATCAAGGTTCATGAGGGAGGAGGGTGGGGGAGGGGGGGAAATGAGCTGATATCAAGGGCTCAAGTAGAAAGAAAATGTTTTGAAAATGATTATGGCAACATATGTACAAATGTGCTTGACACATGGATGGATGGATGGATTGTGATAAGTGTTGTATAAACTCATAAAATGTTTTTTAATGTGTGATTATTGAATAATTAGTGGATCCACAGACAATGCTCATAGAAACAGCAGCCAAGAAATCAAATTACATGTTGCATCTGACAAATCTGCCACACAAAGCCTCTTGAAGGTGCTGAGGAACAAATACATTACTTTGAAGACTGAAGTGTTACTGACCAAAGTTATGGTATTTTCAACCTCCTTATCTGCTTATTAAAGTTGGACAATGAATGAGGAAGAATTGATGCATTTGAATTATAGTATTGGCAAAGAATATTGAAAACTCAATGGATGCCAGAAGGTTAAATACATCTGTCTTGGAAGAAGTACAACCAGAATACTTAGAACCAAGGATGGTGAGACTTCATCTCATAGTATTGTGGACATGTTATCGGGAGAGGTCAGTCCCTGGAGAAGGACAACTAGAAGGTCCAAGGAGAAAAGGAATAACTTGAACAAGATACATTGATAGCATGGCTGCCACGATAGGTTCAAACATAACAACAATGGTAAGGATGGCACAGAACTGTGCAGTGTGCTATTCTGTTGTGCAGGGGGTGGCTGTGAGGCAGAACTAGTTCAATGTCAACTAATAACAATCACATCACATGCTAGAAAATATTTGCTGAAAATAATTTTTAAATGATTACTTACTATCCAGTAGGTGCTATTGTATGGTGGCAGGGATTTTTGATTACGCAAATATAGGATGTGTTGTTAGTAACAGTTAAAAGGTACTTTTCATTACTGTAAGTCTTCTGGAAAACTTTAGTCTATTACTAACCATAAATGAAATATATAATACAGAAATCTGCAAAATTATTTGTCTTTCAAATGAAAACTTTTATTAAGAAATCTCCCATAAAAGTCCTGTTTCATGGAATTGGATAGAATGCCTAATCATCTTAATTTGTTATTGAGAATACTCAATTGCAAAGACGTTGAATGACTATATTAACTCTTTCAATTTTCACATGCTTGACTGTTTCCACTATGCACATTAAAAACTTATTTTTCTACCCTTCTTTAGGATAACACCGGGCGAGAATAGAAGGCCATGAGCAGACAGCAAGAAATGTATACGACAGTCTGCCAAAAGCCAATCGCGGCTCTGAAAATGTGAGTTTTGAGAACTTTGCCATGTCTCTTAACTTGATTCAACTGAATAATGAGAATATGAACTCTACCAGTTTTCATACTGTAAAAAGATGAAACACATAAGTATACTCCCTTACCCTTATGATGTTTTTTGTAGAATAAAATGTATAATATTTATTCTGTTACTGTATAATTCTGATTTAGAATACCTGTGGCAGTTTTTTAAATCTTGGTGACAAATTCTTTGTTATGTCACTTTTTCAATGGCTCCCTTCCTTGAATTTGGATAGAGTTGTGAATGCTTCATTTGAAAGTAAGTTGAAAGAGTAAGTTCTTTGGTTTGAAAACTGGTATGATATGAAAGGTCTCTTATCCACTATGACACTCATATCTGGAGCATTGAAGTACTGGATGAAAAAGATCCATTAACAGACCTGAAGAAATTAACCTATGTGGAGGAAGTATACGTAGATGCTTTGATTGACAGTCCTAGAGTCATGGTTGCTTATGTGCCAAATATTTAAATGAAGGGGCTTCTTGAAAATGCCAGCCTCTTCTGTCAAGTCTTCCTCATGTATTGGGAACAGAAACAAATCGTCCCTGCTGCATCTGAATATTTGACCAAGAGAATGAGAATAGCCTCCTTGGCAGTGAGTTTTTTGGTTTAGGTTATGATTTAATTGATAGGTTTGATTAGTGTGAATTTTGGGGGAAGAATTAGTTTATATATATGTGTGTGTATATATATATATATATGTTATGATTTAATTGATAGGTTTGATTAGTGTGAATTTTGGGGGAAGAATTAGTTTATATATATATGTGTGTGTATATATATCAAGGTTTATATATATATGTGTGTGTATATATATATCCCCCAGATCTTAACTGAGGAATATTTGGTTTACAATATTCTAAAAAAAAAAAGTCTTTATCAATACCCAGAAAAGAAATAAAACTATTACCTATATATGATTCCGTTTCCAGGAAAAAAGTATCCATCTTATAGTATGGGCCTTTATTACTACAGTAGAAAAAGCTTTCTTGGCAACTTTCACAATGTAAATATATTAGCTAAAGTAATGTCATTACAACAGAGCTTTTGTTAGATCTATGGAGAGGAACTGATGATGGATTTGACACAAATCCAATGGTTTCAATTTAAAAAGTGACTCAGATATAAAAACAAAGAGTCTATGAGGTTGCTAGGGTTGAAAACGTCACAAAGAAGGTACATAGTAGATATATTATTACTCTTCAATATACTTTAAGGCAATATCCACTTTATTGCATTTGGTTATATTGATCATAAATTATTTTATAAACCTCAGGATGGAAGGGCCTGTTTCTCATCCAATTGTCCCCTAGCTCACACACAGTTGTGTAAATCAGCAAAAGCATCAATGCTGAAGAAATATGGTCTTGAGTTGACACAATTTCACATAAAGGAGAAGACAAACAAAACTATGTATCATTGTTCAGTGTTTGGAGATAAGAGGGGGGAGAAGAAAACGTAGTGATTAGAAGTTTAATGTTCATGAAAAAATTAGTGATGAGATAGTGGAGTAAACTCTATTACATCCAAATCTTCCTTCAGCTTACTTCCTTATCAGCTTGGAACGGTACCAATCTTCCATACACGTTGCTTCAGCTGAGGAAAGCACCTTAATCAAGATTACGCCTCTTTCCAAGGCAGTCTACATCCCATGTCCTATTAAAAAAAAAGAAGTACAAAAACGCAGCAGATTTGTGCCAAATGAGTTCATTCTAAATGACCATCTCAACCCAAGAGTCTCCTATTGAGTTGGCTCTGATATTTTGGAACTATATTATAACTTCTCATTCTGCCAATCTTCTTTTCTATCTCTTCCCTAAGTATTCCTCAAGAAAACATCCCTAATTAATATATATACTAGAGTCTAAGGTGGCCTGGTGGTACAATGGGTTAAGCATTGACCCCTACCCCAAAGATTAGCAGTTCACCCGTCACTCCCAAGGTGAAAGATAATGCTGTCTGCCCTGGAAATAAAAAGATAAGCCTTCTGAAACCCTATGGAGGAATTCTACTCTGTCCTAAAGGGACACTGTGATTTCGAATGACTCCGTGGCAGCAGTGGGTATAGTTTCTCTCTCTCTCTCTCTCTCTCTCTCTCTCTCTCTCTCTCTCTCTCTCTCAAAGAAGTAGAAGTCAAATCGCCTGTCAATTTATTCCATTTTATTGAACTGTCTCAAGCATGAGACTACGCCAAGAAAGTATTTCTTATTATGTTTGTTTTAGCAGAAAGTGCTCGCCTAAGCTATTAATATCTGTTTCTGAGTTTCACACTATTTATATAATTTAATTAGATGATTAGATGAGTCCTTCTCTGTTTCTCGTATTCTTCAAATAGTGGATTAATGTAGTCTTTCTCACACACACATACAAAACAATTTTACATAGGCTGACTGTGCCATTCTATTTGTTTTTCAAGTTTGGTAAGCCCACTCTTAATTACACATATTAACAAATCCATTCCAAACTACTCTGGCAGGTTTCTCAGCAACCTTTTTTTTGAAAACACCTGGTAAAGCATATTTTGATTCTACTTCAGGAAATTCAAAAGCAGCTGAGAGTCACTTAAGTGGAAAACCAATTACAATGCTGCTTTTCAAATCAAAAGCAAGATTTCAGCTCCACAGGATGTGGCAGATTGCCAAGTGTTTAATGTTTGAGGGGCAAGTACACCATCAAGTGCTTCTTTACCTAATTGACAAGGCAAAACCCAAGGTACCAAGGTTAACAATTCACTTCTCTATGGCTCTAGAACTGGTATTGTGATAGCCCTCTACTGCACATAAATCACTTTCATAGAGCTATTAGAGAGTTATTTTGAATCTCTACAATTCTGGCAGAGAGCTTCTGGATAGCTGAGCACAGTCAGAACAAGATACAAGGTGAGATTTGGGTCAATTCTTAGCCACCATCAATTTGCTCTTGAGTCTGCCAAATTATCTTGGCCCCCAAACTTTGCCTTTGGATTCTATGTAGACAACAGCATTGCCACGTGGTTTATCCAAAGGTGAGCTCAAAACATCAAACATCAGCACATCTCCAGATGTCACAAAAATCTTTGCAAAAGGATTTCAGATTATGTTTTGTAGACCCTGTGAACTGTTGAGTGGACATTACCCCAGAGATGACATGACCTGAGATGACCGGCATTTTTACAAATCACTGTTCTTCAGAGTTTGAAGTGCCTCACTTTTTCCTGGGTGTATGCCACACTCATTGTTCTCTCCTACTAAAGGAAGGGAGACAGGAAAGGAAGTCAATTTAAGAGCAAGTATTTCATTGGGCTTTCTACTCCCATAAACAGTTACAATCTGAGAAACAAGAGGGACAGGGAAATAGCAAGAGTTTTAAAATTGGCGGTGAGTAGGGTGTAGCATTTCTGATCATGTTGGATCAATTGAAACATATCCAAGAGAAATTACTGAGAGGTGAACGGTGGGTAAACATGATGGTGGGGCAGGAGGAAAGAAAAAAGAGATATAAGAACAAAGTAAAAATTATATATAGAGATAAAAATACAGATATTAAATATAGAAATATATAATGATAGGTATACTAATAAGTATATATATGTGTGTGTATATATATCAAGGAGACATATGGACTTTGGATATTAAGGAGTTCAAGAATAAAGAAAATGCTATGAAACTGATGGTGGCAGCAATTTATCTAATTTAAGCATAAATTGTTACAATATCTGTAAAGCGCTTCCATTAAAATGATTAATAAAAAACAAGAAAGAAAGAAAGAAAAGAAATTTCACTTCACCACAGTAACATATAGGGTAGCCATGGGTCTAAATCAACTTGACAGAAACTGGTTTGTTGCACACATATGTTATATCTACAAATATAAACAAGGATCTCTGGGATAAACAGTGGAATCAGCATTAGGCTGCTAACCACATGGTTTGAATTAAAACCCATGAATTATGCTTTCTTCACATTAAGTTTAATCAATACAAAGAGGTATAATCCTTGATCTTCATCAGCGGGTGTTTCAAGTCCTCCTCGCTTTCAGCAAGCAAGGTTGTGTCATCTGCATATTGTAAGTTACTAAGCCTTCTTCCGATCCTGTTGCCATATTCCTTGTCATATAAGCGAGCTTCTCTGATTATTTGCTCAGCATATAGGTTGACTATGATGATGAAAAGATGAAAGCCTCTCTCACTGCTTTCCTGACTTCACACCATATGGTATGCCCTCATTCTGCTCCCACAACTGCCCCTTGATTCATGGACAACTTTAGCATGAACAAACGAAGTGTTCTGGAATTTCCAGTCTTCTCAAGATTATACATAGTTTGTTATGATCCACACAGTTGGATATCTTGGCACAGTCAGTAAAACATGAGTAAACATATTTCTGGTATTCTCTTCTTCCAATCAAGATCCCTTTGACATCAGCAATGATATTCCTTGTCTCACATCTTCTTCTGAATCAGACCTGAACTTCTGGCAGCTCCTGTCAAGGCATTGCTGCAACCATTGTTGGAGGATATGAAACACAATTTTACTTGCATGTGATATCAGTGATATTGTTCTATAGCTCACACATTCTGTTGGGTCACCTTTCCTTGAAATTGGTACAAATATGGACCTCTTCCAGTCAGTTGACCAATTGTCTTCCCAAGTTCCTGTCATAGAAAAGTGAGTGTTTCCAGTGCGTCTTCAGTTTGTTGAAACATTTCCATTGGTGTTCCATCAACTCATTAAACCTTGCTTTTGGATAATGCTTTCAGTGCACTTTGTACCTCTCCCTTCAGCACTATTACTTCTTTCTTATATACTTTCCTCCAAAATGGTGTGATGTCAACTACTTATTTTTGGTATGGTGACTCTGTATATGCGTTCTCTCTTCTATTGATGCTTCCTGCATCGTTCAATATTTTTCCCATAGAATCTTTCAATATTGCAAGTTGAAGCTTCATTTTTTTTAGTTCTTTCAGTATAGATCACAACTCAATATAAAGCAAACCCAAATCCTCACAAATAGACCACTAGATAGCATCATGATAAATGGAGAAAAGTTGAAGCTGTCAAGGATTTTGGCTTGGTTGAATCCGCAATCAATGTTTATGGAAGCAGCAGTCATGAGGTCAAAAGACAGGTTGCTTTAGGTAAGTCTACTGTATTGAAAATAAAGGATATTACTTTGATATTACTTTGAGGACTAAAGTGCTCTTGCTCCAAGCCATGGTATTTTCCATTGCTTCATATGCATTGAATGATGGACATTATATAAAGAAGACCAGAAGACTGAAGAAGAGCCAACGCACTTGAATTTATGGTGTTGGAGAAGAACATTGAACAAACCATGAGCTGCTAAAAGAACAAACCAATCTGTTTGGGAAGAAGTATTGCCAGAGTGTTCCTTAGAGGCGAGGATGGTAAGACTTCATCTTACAAACTTTAGACATGTTGTCAGGAGAGACTAGTCCCTGAAGAAGGACATCGTGTTTGGTAAAATAGAGGGGCAGCTATAACAAAGAAGGCCTTTAAGGAGGTAGATTGACATTGTGGATGGCTGCAACCATGGGCTCAAGCCTAGGAACCATTGTGAGGATGGTGCAGTAAGAGCAGGGTCTCATTCTGTTACGCGTGTGGTCACTGTGGGCGAATGGCACCTAACAATAACAGCAACAAATCGTTCTTTGGGAGGGAGATGAGGTGTCAGCTCCTGTAAAAATGTAAAGCCTCAGAAGCCTCAAGGAGCAGCTCTTCTATGTCCCACAGGGTTTCTATGAGTCAGAACGGACTCAATGGAAGTGGTTTGTTTCTTTATACATATACAGGGCTCTGAAGTCGCCTAACCAAAGAAGTGCAGTCCTCACACACGAAAAGAAAATAGGGAGCCAGGAAAGTCATCCTAAATGCAAAGGGCATAATCACTTTGTTTAATATTTATTCAGTACCTTTCCAGTATTACATTAAACGCAGGAAAAGATTCAAATTCAGTACTACTACCTACAAGGAATTTTTGAAATGCAGAGGATTGGTCTAAGGTTAAATGATTTTGGAAACTTTCCATGGAATTACACTGTTGCAAAAGACTAAATTAAGAAAATAAGAAAGCAATTTATTTTCTTTGCTATCATTTATAAAAGGTATTTCATAATTACAATTTAGCCTCAAGTCTTTTAATGTCTTAAAATGTTTCTAACTAATGTCGATAATTTTATTTTTCAAAAGGCCAGTTGTTTAAGGCAAAGATAGATACCACCACCATATTTGGTCTGGAGCTAGAAGATATATTGACTGCCATATGGCTGAGTATTTATATCAGTACCCAGTTTACATGAAGTTTAATAGAAATGTGTTGATAAGTGGAGGTGGGTACAGGTGAGATCTTGTCAGGACATTGAAGCAGTCCTAAGATTCAATGCTTCTTTCCATGGGAAGTCAGTGTGTAGTCATCATATGCTAGTGCCAGGCCACACTTTTTTCCAGCACTCTGAAGTCATCCTTGGAAAAGCAATGTGAGACAATGCATTTCCCAGTGTGACTTCATGGGCCAACTTAATTAGGCAGAAACAACGTGTTCAAATACATCAGTCTCCTAACACTTTGCTCCAAAGTTATCTGATGACTTGATGCTCTCCTGGCATCTTGGTTTAAATCATTTTCTGAAGCAAAATTGCATTTATTTTATTCCTGCCTGAATGATTGGCTTCCAATCTAGGTTAGAGAGTGCCCTCTTCTATCTAATAGGGTGGGAAAAAGGGTAACGCTATTTTACATATTTATATGTATTGCAAAATTGTGTTTCCCTATTAAGTGTGCAGGGTTGGAATGATGTTTCATTAATCACCAGTCATCAGGATCCCGTGTGAATATAGCTGGGTTGCTTGCAAAGTAACCCCATTAAAGAATCATTCTGCCTGGTCTGTTTTATCTATCTCTATGTAAACAATATTTGCCATCACCTGGCATTTCAGATTATAAATGTGATGTGACTCTCCCGATGCTGGAACAAGGTTTGGAAGCAACTGTGTAGATCTTATTAGTCATGTGTTTCTATGGTTATTTAAAAATATTGTGACCAACGTTAGTCAATATATGATGATTATAAATTACTATTACTTTTTTAATTGCCAGGTGCTCTTTTCTCCCATAGTTAATTTAGGACTTTCAAATTTGCTTGACTACGATGAATGTACCATAACAGACAGAGAAATATTAACAAGATCAAGATTTTGATAATTAGATTGAGATAAATACTTTAACTTACTATAAAAATTAGAAAAGGAAGAATAAGAGTATTAAAGGAAGCCCTAGTTGATAAATATTTTGAGATTGTACTTATTTGTAGTCGTAAGAGCACTCTTATCAAACAATCATCTGTGCCCTGTGGATTCAGGGACAGTCTTTTGTTACATAACTCTTCCATGTATGAAGCTGCACAACATAGAATTAGAAAGTTTCCCCCACAGACTGAGTAATTGATAGAGACTATTTAAAAAAACTCAGTATAGTGTTATAGTGGATAAAATGAAAACATTCTGTGGGAAGGGAAAACATTAATACGTCCTGATGTTTGTATAAAATATTCTAAATGAACTTTGAACCACTGGCCAAGCCCAAGGTAGTTCAGCGCTCTCAGAAACCATCTTGTATTTTAAACCATCTTGTATTTTTTAAGTTACTAACTGAATTAATAAATAAGTATTGGTATAAAATCTTAAGACTTGAACTTCATTTACACCAAGCAAGCAAGGCAAATTGAACAATTGTTTAAAAGCCCTCATGTCTATCTAGTAAATATGTACTACAAGAGACATTGCTGCATGTTGGTTCTTCAGTGTAACCACACTAAATCACACTCACTGCCGTTGAATCAATCCCTACTAATAGCAAACCTAAAGGACAGAGTAGAAGGGTCCCTGTGGATTTCCAAGACTGTAAATCTTCCAAGGAGTAGAGCAAATCATCTTTCTCCTGCGGAGCAGCTGACTGGTACTCCTTTTAGCCGTGCAATGCATAACACGCCATTAGCTACTCAAAAAATAACATAATGCCAATGTAGTTTCTACGATTATAATCATTGCTTTTGTGCTTCAAAAATTTTGATGCATTCCTTGATTACTTGGTTGGTTAATATTTTAATTTCTCTTCTAATGAGCATGACATGGTTTCTTTATCTTTTCTTTTCCTGTCCAGGCAAGCTATGGACTCAACCACAAGTGTAGAGAATAGAATAAATGACTCTACATTCTCTCAAGTTATAGGTATGGTGAGCTATAGATAGATGATGATAGATAGATAGGTAGCTAGATAGATAACATGTAAACTCGTGTATAAGCCGAGTTTTTCAGCACATTTTAATGCTGTTTTTGTGGTAAAATTAAGTGCCTTGGCTGATATTTGGGTCGGCTTATACTCAAGTAAATATGGTAGATCAATAAACTTATTTCGCAATGGAAGATTAGAATGAGATACAACACTTTAATTCAGACCACAGCCCTTATTCAATCAATTAGGAGGCTATTTCCTCAAGAGTGTGACCTGTGTCCATTACAAGTCTCTCTGTGTATACATATGTAGGAGTTCTGGTGGTGTAATGGTGCACACATTGGGTTTGAATGACTAGGTCAGCAGTTAGGACCCACTGGATGCTCCTTGAAAGCTTTCAGTTCCCAGAAAGATGCCCACCCTTGGCGCACCAAAGAGGCAACTCGGTTGTGTCCTGTAGGGTCATTGTGAATTTTAATTGACTTTTTGGTAGTGTATATATATGTATATATATACAAACATATAAACTTCACTGGTTTTGCTTCTCTAGAGAACCTGGTGTAAGATACCTGAATAAGGAAGAAGCTGCAGAACACCTCAAAACATGGAAGAAGCTGAAGACTATTAAGCTAAGTGAAATAAGTCAATCACAAAAATATTGTATGAGATCATTGCTATAAAAAAACCAGAGAAAAATAAATAAATAAAAATCCAGAGAGGATTTTAAAAATAATAGAAACATTCTTTGGCGTTTACTGGGGGAGAAAAGGGAAAGGAGGGTAAATCAATAACTAGAGGGTTAGGGAAGCTTAAAAAAATAAAAAAGGAAAGGAAATAGAGTGGGGGAAAAAATAGATGGAAGATTAGGCATATGAACTAAAACCTCAAGAATACCGTAACTATTAACTTTGTAATTAAGGAATAAACTGATAGTGTCCTGAAACAATAATCATTTATGTTTGGTGTCCAGTCATCAGATGGACACTTCTAGTCTTCATTGGGTTCACTCAGAAACCTATATTCAATTGATAATTTGGTAATATTTTATTGATCTAGACCGGGCTCTTGGCTGGGATAACTGGACTTTCTTCTGTAGGATTGACTAGGTTGAGCTCGTTCGAATGGCAATTAACCAAATTCTGGTGATAAAAAGCAGAAGAGCATAAGGGCTCTTGAGCCCCAGGTATGAAACAATCACACTGTTGATTCTACAGAATTTTATTTCTACTGCTCAAATCTAGTCATGAAGACAGAGTACTAGTAAAATAGACCTTCACTTCTTGATGGGAGAAGCTGCAACGTGATAGTGTAAGGGGAGGATGAAGGTGCAAAGCGGAGTAAATGTTGGGCCACTTTGCAATCGAGATACAACCAATAGAAAAACCAAAAGACAAACTCACTGCCATCAAGTAGATGCTAAATGATAGTCACCCTGCAGCACAGGGTAGAATTGTCACTGTGGGTTTCTAAGACTGTAACTCTTTGGAAAAGTAGAAAGCTTCTCTCTCCTGCGGAATGACTGGTCCTTTGAAGGCACCGACCCTGAAGTTAGCAGAAGGAATGAGATAGCAAAGTGTGTAAGTATGGTTCTGGAAAAAGCAATATGCTTCCCAAGTTCTGTGGGGCCAGTTTTCAGATATTGCCCTTGGGAAATTTACCCAGAATTTTCTACAATTCAATTCTCCATCATTAAAACATACTGGGGGGATAAAAAGCATGCCTACTCAATAGCATTGATGAGAGAACAAAGTATGCAATATATATAAAGTGCCTACTAAAATGTGTATATATATATATACATATATTATATATATATGTATGTAATATATATATATATTATAAACACAAAGCAAATGTTGGTTCCATTGTAATTATAATTAAATCTACAACATGGAGTTCAATATAAGATGAACAGTGTTCTCTGGTCAGAGCCATAGGATACACTTAAGCCAGTAGGCTTTATGACTCTCATGAGCTTGTGCTGAAGCCAATAGTGAGTAGTCATAATGAGTAATGTTTACATCATCAAAAATCCTGGAACAGGGCCAACAATGACAACAAACCCAACTCTGTTTACACTCTTGCTTAAGAATGATAGGTAGTGTGCAGCATGCTTCCTAAAGAGAGATTGGAAATGCATCACAGTTTTAATTCTCATTCTCAAGGCATTAGAGTAATAAAACAAGTTGTTTATCTCCTGAAGTTCTCCAGAAGTTACTTTCTCCAACATAACCATATTGCCATAAACCCTTACCATCCCAAATTTTATATTCTAAAAGTAAGGTGTTGTTCTAGAACAGTGGGTCTCAACCTTCCTAATGCCTCAACTCTTTAATACAGTTCTTCATGTTGTGGTGACACCCCAACCATAAAATTATTTTCATTGCTACTTCATAACTATAATTTTGCTACTGTCATGAATCCAGCAACCCATGTGAAAGGGTCATTCAACCCCACAGGGGTCGCGACTCACAGGTTGAGAACTGCTGCTTCAGAGTGGGAGTTGCATAAGATAAGAATGAACTTCTGGAATGGTGAAATAATCTCCAGAGAGATCTCAGAATAGGCATAGTTCTCATCTGTCTTGGGTTGGCCAAATAGATGTGGCCCTATCTTTCAATGGGGAACATAGACGCACTTATCAGAAGTGATGATTTGATAGAAGTCTCCTCCAGTCTTCTGATTCTAGGGAGCAGAGGTTGGTCCATGGACCTTGGGAAAACTCTTTGATGTCTTGTGAATATGTATCTCCCAGGAATTACATTTTAGGGCTATGGAAACAAGTGGCCTACTATTGTCCAGGCATTAAATGTAAGTTTATATATGTTAACCTTTCTGACTTTTATGTCAATGTGAGACATACTCATGAGTCTTGGTTGGAAATTCCTATTTTTGCCACCCAAATGGTCAAGAAATGTAAAAAGTGATGTTGGTGAGTTCGCAGAATATTTCTAGACCCACCTGCTGATGTTACTAAGATACAGAACACCATATCTTCCCATAGTTTTCTTTTATAGCTCTCTTCATTTGCTCTTTAATGAACTGAGAAGTAAAGGTCTGTATTTAATGTGAAGATCACCGTTGACTTAGGAGAATATCCATAGCAGTGGTTAGCCTCTCATCTTTTTTGTTTGTTTGCTTTCCCACACATATATTTCTTCTCTCAAATAAAAAGCTGACACTTAAGCTGAACATGCTGTACATTTTCTAATGATATTTATTCTTGTGAAGGAAGCATATGAAAGGTTTTAAGCTGAGGTCAATTATGTGGATGCTGCATGTCTATCTTACTCACACTCAATAAAAACCCAGGACAGCAAGACTTAAATGAGATTCTCTGGCAGTCTTGACCCATTGCATATGTTGCCACACATCATTGCTGAGGAATTAGGTGTAGCACTAAGCAACTCCATCGGGAGAGACACCTGGAAGCTAATGCTTGATTTCTCTAGACATCATCCCCACGTGCCTTTTAGGAATTGATCATTTTTAATCTGTATCCTTGCTCTGTAATGAATCATATCCAGGAGCATAACAGCTTTTCCGAGTCCTGTTAGTTTCTTGGATGAATCAAGAATGAAGGTGGTCTTAAGGATCTCTGATGAAAAATTATCAAAGCAACTGAAATATTATACTAATATATCACGTGTAAAAATATAAAAATGTGTAGCCAAACTTTGAGGAAATGTTTAATGTTAGCTATTCTCTATTGCTTTTAGGGTTTGAATGTTTTAATGTAATCTTATCAATTGTGTACATATTAGAGGTACCAGTATATAGCCATTCGTTCTAAGGGAAAATTCCAAATATAAAAAATCAGTAGTATGCCACATAAAGGTGATCTAATTAAAAATGCAGACTGGCTGTATATTTTGATAAATTGAGCATACATTATGTAATTACTGGCACAACAACTGCAAGAAAAGCAGAGCGCACAATTTCCAAACTCATAGAATATAAAAAAAATGAAATAAAAAATTCAAATAAGTCAAGAAATAATGAGAGCCAAAAATGAAATTAATAAAAGCTGTATAACATATAACATAAAAAGTACCAGTTAAATTTAACCGCAAAGAACATAATTTCACTATGTGTAAGTGGGCCAAATTGTTTTAAGTGCACATAAAAATTTAGATAATTTGAGTATCAAAAATAATCCTGTCAGGTGTAAGACATAACTAAATAACAATTTATAAATTATCAAGGGTTCATGAGGGAGAGGGCTCAGGGAGACAGGAGAAAAAATGAGGAGCTGATACCAAGGGCTCAAGTAGAAAGCAAATGTTTTGGGTTTTATATGGCAACAAATGTACAAATGTGCTTGACACAATGGATGGATGGATGGATGGCTTGTGAAGAGAGTTGTATGAGCCCCCAATAAAATGATTTTAAAAAATAAATAAGTAAATAATTCTTCCAGGTGGGACTATGGCCACCAGAGGACACGCCGCACAGGAAGATCTCAACAACTACAGGAGAGGTTCCACTAGGAGGGAAGTCTTGTTCAGCCTGGCAACAAGAAAATCAAGTTTAAAGCTAAATAAAGCAAAAGTTCTTAAAGTGGGAGGAAAACAACACCTGTTAACAGACTCCATTTTACCACAGGCCAATGGCATGGGTTGTTGCCATGAGCCCCAATTTTCCCTGGCACAACAATTTTTCTGGGCCCCAGAAGCAACCCAGCCAGCAAAACTTATTATCTTGCTGGTCTCTCGAGACGCTGCCTGGGGGGCGGACCACACAGGCAGCCTGGTGCAGACATTCTCTATACTTTTCACCCTTCTTTTGTCTTCTTCCTCCCTATGGCCTCCTTTGTTCTCTGGTGCTCTTCCCTTCTCCACATGTCCCCTCCCCCTTGCAACACATATGTCGTCACAATAACACTACCAAATAAGCAAGAGTCCCCACTTATAAGACAGTTTTATGTTTAACTTGATTCAATTTTATTTGGGTTTTATATTTTGCTCTATTATATCTATTATTTTGCTAATTTGCTATCACTTCTTATGGTGTGACCCCCGCCCTCCTGATACTACAGATTCGACCCACGCAAAACAAGCAGGAATGAAAATTGGAGCACACCCACCTAAACGAGGACTTTTATTGTGAATTCACAGACCCACCCATATTCACGCTGCCATAACAACATAACCCCAGCACCCACATCCAAACCACACCCTTGTCTTTTGTCTCTTTTGTCTATCTTTCTCTTCTCTGCATATATAGTTTTTTTCCTTTTTTTTCTTTATAATCATCTTCCCCTACTCTCTTTTTCCATCCTTCTCTCTTTTCCACTTTTCCTCTTTTACTTCTCTATATATATCCATGAATATTATGTATATACATGAATTAATATTTGCTTATACTTTTCTCCTAATCCACCCATTATCCCTTTCTGCTCTATCTTTTTGTCCTCATGAAATATATTTCCATGAAATGTATTCATTCTGATTACCTCTCTTAAAACACATTTTCCTATTATTTTTACAAATGTGTTGGCCTATATAGTTGGTGATCCACTATAACTATCATTGCCTTTAGTTTATTATCTCTTCTTCCACTCTACCTTTCCAAGTTACTCATCTCTTTTCTCCTTTCTCCATTGCACTGTGGTATGATTTCCTGCTCCTACTGGATTTCTTTCACATCACTAGACATAGCCAACTACCCCTGGGTGACCCAGCAGCTCACATATGACTGATGATTGCACCACAATAGCAGTGGTTAAGAAATAGGACCCAACCACAGTAACCCTTCTCCCCCAAAATCATGAAAAACAAATGCAAACAAAAACGTCACCCAAACCCAAGGAAGTACTTTGAGAATGAAGCTCTGGAACTATCAGAAATAGAATTTGGAAGAATGATGTTCAGTTTCTTCCAACAGATTTGGGGATCACTCATGAGAACAATGGAACAAATTTCAAAAATGAAAATCCTTAAACCAAAAGGAATCTCAGAAGATAAACAATGAAATGACAAAAGTAGACAATTTAAAAAAAAAAGACTTGAGGAATAAAATGGAAGAAAAGGAAAATCTAACCAGTGAACGAAAAACAATCACTCTGACTACAATTGGCAGGAGAAACAATCAACAACAACAACACCAAATAAAATCAAAGGAATCGGAAGAAAACTTGAGAATGGTGATGGACTTCTGCGTCTCCTCAGGGTCTCAGAACAAGACAAATTCAAGGTCAAGACGGATCATCAGGAAAGAAACTTGATAGAGAAACAGTAGCACTAAAAAACACAACCAGCTAAACCTCCTAGAAATATACAGAGCATTCCTCTCAACAATAGGACAGTACACATTCTTCTCCATGAACACAGTGCATACTCTACAATACATCACAGAGATTCTACCGTTTCCCCGAAAACAAGGCAGTGTCTTATTTTAATTTTTGCTCCCAAAGATGCGCTAGGTCTTGTTTTCAGGGGATGTCTTATTTTTCCATGAAGAAGAATACGGTACACATTTATTGTTGAACAACAAAAAAAGGAAATTTATTACCTGTATACGGTACAGTAGTAGTTGTCATCACAAACCAGCATAACCAGACAAACTGTGAATCCTATAGTATTAAAAAGTTCTTGTTACTACCATTATTTCCATGTACAACAATCTATGGTACATTTACTCATAATCTATGGTACATTTACTCACACTTCCTGTCTGCTCCAGCTGCACTGTGGCCAAAAGTGAGCTGCATGGCTGTGCCCACCGCTACAGTCCAGAGTTCAGAGTTACAGTAGCTCCAGGGGGCCTTATTATCAGGGAGGCCTTATGTTCACGGCAATCTTATTTTTGGGGGGTATGCCTTATATTTCAGTGAGAGGCAAAACTGTAAGTAGGTCTTATTTTCAGGGGATTTCTTACTTTCGGGGGAAAATGGTACATTCCATTTTCTCAGATTACAACACTATCAAACTAACTTGCCAATAGCAAGAATAGGAACACAAAGATAAACACATAGAAACTGAACAACATACTACTTAAAAACGACTAGGAAATAGAAAAAATAAAGAATGAAGTTAAGAATTTTCTTGAAACAAATGAGAATAACAGAATATACCAAAACCTTTGGGACATAGCAAAAGCAGTAACCACAGGGCAATTTGTTACAGGCAATGCACACACTTAAAAAAAGAGAAAACATTTGTCTGTTGATCTTGAATTCTACCATCCGCCAAATTCCTCTATCTCTTCTAGCACTCTCCTTTTGGAGCTTTTGGGATTTTGCACATGTAAAATCATATCATCTGCGAATAATAATGAGAGTTTCGCCTCTTCCTCCCCAGATGAATACCTTTGATGTCTTTTCTTGTTAGCTAGGACCCCCAGTATGATGTTGCATAAGAGTGGGGACAACAGACAGACCTGGAACTATTTGAGGGCTTTTCTGTTTTTGCTGTTGGTTTTTCTTTTTCTATTTATTTTATTTTGTTTTGTTGTATTAGCAGTTGTTGGCTTACTTTTGTCTTCTTTTTTTGTTATGTTTTGCTCTGCTTTGTTTTTGCACATTTTATTGCCTATGCATGTGTATATGGACATGATAGGCAGTTGAACAATCTGAAGGAAAGAACAATGGGACCAACGGTTCTGAGGGGACATGGGAGAAGGAAGGATGGGAGAAAAGGAGAGGGTTCCAACAAACCCAGGAGTAAGGGAAGAACAAGTGATCTAAAATTGATGGCAAGGAGGGAGTAAGAGGGTTGGTTGGGGGGTGGGGGGACTCGATCAAGGGCAATGTAACCAAAAGGAATTGCCAAAACACAAATTAAGGCTGGATATGATAATGGGACAGTAGGAAAGTAAAATGAAATAGAGGAAAGAACTGGGAGTCAAAAGACATTTATAGAGGTCTAAATATAGGCATGTATATAGGAAAATACATTTATATGCAATGACAGGGAATAGATCTATGTACATATATTTATTTATACAGTATTATGGTAGTGTACAAATTGGGCCTCCATTCAAGTACTCCTTCAACACAAGAATAGTTTATTCTACTAACACGGCACTCTGTGATGTTCACCTTCCCTGACATGATCACTGAAGACAAAATGGGTACATAAGCAAATGTGGTGAAGAAAATGAATGTTACCCGGCTACCAAAAGATATAAAGGCTTGAAGATAAACAAGTGGCCATCTATCTGAGAAGCAACAAAGCCCACATGGAAGAAGCACACCAGCCTGTGTGATCATGAGGTGTCGATAGGATTAGGTATCAGGCATCAAAGAACCAGATCAAAATGAACAAACAAAAAGCATATCAATGTGAATGAGGTGGGGGGGAGGGGCAGAGTGGAGACCCAAAACTCATCAGTAGTCAATTGGATACCACCTGTCAGAACAGCCACAAGGAAGAAAAGAGCCAGTCATGGTGCAGTAGAGCACTGATGAAAAACACAACCTTCCTCTTGTTCTTTAATGCTCACCCCCTGCCCACCACCACCACCACCACCACTTACCATGACCCCAATTCTATCTTACAAATCTGGCTAGACAAGAACACACATACTGTTACAGATAAGTGCTTGAAACACAGGGAATCCAGAACAGATAAATCCCTCAGGGCCAATAAGGGGAGCAGCAATACTAGGAGGGTAAGAGTGGGTGGTGGAGAGTAAGGGGGAACCAATCACAATGATCGACGTATGGCTCCCATCCCAGGGGGACAGATAGCAGAAAAGTGGGTGGAATGAGAAAGCAGTTGGTGTAAGACAGGGAAAAAAAGAAAAGAAGAATATATAAATTATCAAGGGGACATCGGGGAGAGAGGCAAGTAGAAAGAAAGTGTTTTGAAAAAGATGATTAGAACATATGTACAGATGTATTTGACAAAATGGATATCTGTATGGATTGTGATAAGAGCTGTAAGATCCCCCAATAAAATAGTTTTTTGAGTATAGAGAAAGAAGAGAAGTCCTCCATCATCACCTTCTTACCACACCTCCAACAATTAGAACAACAGCAGCAACATAAACCCCTACAACAACAGAAGAAAATAAATCAAAATATTAAAGCAGAAATAAATGAACTGGAAAAGGGAAAAATAATGAAAAAAATCAGCAATACTTCAATGCTTGGGAGACTAGAAGGAGAGAAT
>NW_022109491.1:33911318-33924783 GCF_000313985.2 Echinops telfairi
AAACATACTTTCCCTTCCTGGACTTTTTGACATCATCTCATTTCCCCCAACCCTCTATATTACCCTCACCACCCAAATCCCTTTGATAGTTTCTTTCCCAATAGGCTCAACTTCCCGGGGTTTCCTTTACGAAAAAACAGAGAAATCAGTAACACAGCTTCAAGTGGATGACCCCCAATGTTGGTGCACCTCTGAGATACACCCAATATAAACACGCATAAACATAACAGAATGGCCATCACAGGATTTCTGGAATGCTACGCATCTTCATACAACTTACAGGGTGTTGATGTAGTCAGATTTTGTTTGTATGCCAACCAAAAGTACACCATTCTTGGTAAAGCTGACTTCTGCTTCATCGGACATCAAGTGTTTCTGGCTTAATTCCTCAGGATACAAGTGTGTTTGAGGTAGAGTCCAGTTCACCCAGTGGGTTTCCCACATGGCTTCTCATCGATGCAGCCTCTGTGGCCTGCCATGTGCCCTGAAGATTCAGGATTCAGTGTTCCAGGGGTCTACAGCACCCAGCCTGGTTTCATGTGATCCCCGCAGATGGCCCAGGTCAATTTAGCTCACCTGTCACATGCAACTGAAGACCTCCCCTACCTCCCAAAAGCATCCTCAGTCTCTCCTACCCACCATCTGAGGGCCAACCCTCTCTCCCCTCCCCTCCAGAGACATACACCTATGTGCAACAGACATGCACCTCAAACTTATCCATTCCCTCTCCCCTCTCCAGCACTACCCCTCCCATCAGTACGCTTCATCCCTTTGAGAGGGCAGCCTCCCTCTCCAGGGCACCTCACCCCAGATTCACATGACTATCCCTTAGCATGACAACCCCCTCCCCCCATCCCCCAACCATTTGATCCCAGCTGTGATTAGGTGCCTTCTGCTCAAGTGACCTACCCTGTACTTACCTGGAACAGATGATGTGTGGTTCATTGGGACTGGTCTGTCTCTTCACTGGGCTGCCTGGTCGTTTTTCAGTTTTTATTATTTTCTAATTTATTTCTGATTGAAGTTTGGTATATCTATAAAGACATTCATTGGATTCCTAATTACCTAAGTGCATGGCAGCTTAAGTTGAAGGAAACATCGAGCTAACAAGAGTACCCAAAAGAAGATGTTCTGAAATGCAATCACGGTTATGAAGAACATCTGTGCTACTTTTGTAATTATCTAATACATCATGTATTTATTTATTATGGTACTTAAGAAAATGGAGCATTCATTCCAATGAATAAATTCAGAATTATTTCACTTCTTTCTAACTTTATATTAAGGCAATTTCAGTTGATAATTTTATAATTGTCATTTTGGGTCTATATTGCTGTGATTAATCTTTGTTTGAATATTATTTTATTTCATCATTTCTATATCCTGATGGCTTATTTGTGTCTCATATAAACAATTCAATTCAATAACTCACTGCCATCTGACTCATAGTGAGCCTGTAAGACAGGGCAGCACTTACCCTGTGGCTTCTTGAGACTGTAGCTCTTTATGAGAGTAGAAAGCCACAGCACAAGGCATAATCCACTACCCCACCAGGGTTTCTGTACAAACAATATGCAACTTTTCCCCTAATATGTCAATATTTTTCTTTTAACAAGACAAGTTGTCCATTTATCTATTTTAAATTTTATCTGAAATTTCAAATATAAGACAAAAAAGGAAGTAAAATAAACCATATGCCTATCATGCAAATTAGCAATTACCTACATTTTGCTCATTTATTCCTGTACCTATTCTTTTCTTTTTCATTGAAAAGTAAACTAAACATTAAAACTATGATTATGTCCCCCAGTTTAACCTTTAAGTCAGAGTTGAAACCAGGAGTTATGTATCATTAAATGTATTTTAAAAGGTGTCTTAAATCTTCAGGAAGACGAATATATATGAAATAAAGATATCTAAGTTTTTTATTTGATGGAGAAAAAACAATCTTTGTGGGGGGATATAATGGTTAATTGGGTATTCATAATGTTGAAAATTAAAAATAAGAACTACCCAGTTAATATATGGACAAAGGACTTTGGCATACCTTTCAAATAAGAGTAAATAAAAATAATCAGCCTCCATATAAAAAGTTGTTCAATTTCACTAATATCAATGAAACACTAATTAGAATCATAGCACTATAGCATTAACCTTTATCAGTTTAATGAAAAATTAAGGGCCCAACTATATAAAATGGCAATATGCTCTTATACTAAAAAATGTAAGTATAAATTAAGAAAAATACTGTGAATAAATGTTCACTATTATCTAGTAAAGTTGAAGATTTGCAAATTAATGAACTAATAAACAGATTTTTGAGTAATTCCTCAGACAAACTCATGTTTTCGTGAACTGGAAAATATGTACAAGAGTAATAATATTAACATTGTCTATCATAGCATGAAACTAGAAACAACCTAATGTTTACTATGAAGTAGATAAATTTTGGCAAATTCATTCTGTACTTCAAGAGACCAATTTTGAGCCTAACAGGTTCAGAACTCTAGTCCTGAGGACATCAAAGGCAACTAGTATAACATAATCTACAAAGATAATACTCTACATCCTACTTTTGTGGGTAAGCCTAGCCAGCTGACCTTGGGATGCATTAGATGCGGCAGCTGAAAGCCTGACGTTCGGCCTTTGGATTCATCCACCTGCGCATTCACTAGCTGTGGTCTTCCTGCTTCCTGCTTTGTCTATCTGTTTCCTGGTTCATTAGCTCCTACAGCTACATGTGTCAGATGCCTCCAGGTTAACATCTGGCATAAGGACTTGAACTAGACTGGAATTATTTTCTTTATATACATATACATTTCTCTATATACATCTAGATCTAGATATATAGATAATCAATATTGATTTACAGATATACAACCCAAGCTAGCACACTGTGTTAGACAGGGTTCTCTAGAGAGATAAAACCAAATTCCTGATAATATAATATATTTATTTATAAAGATAATTAGATATATAATGAGAAATGAAATGTTAAATCATATACAGATAAATATACAATACAAGAAATAAACAGTTAAATAGAAGCACTATAAATGGCTTAGTGCAACTCACATCCTTGAGAGAAAGTTGAGAAACTAGCAGTCCTTCAAGTCTCTATCTGATGCCAGATCTTCCTCTATTTGTAGAGAGCTAGGTTATGTCAGCACAGCAGCCAATCACAAGGCAGGTCACCAATCACCAGTCCCCAGCTCCAGAGAAGTCTTAAAGGGACCTCAACTTACAGCAACACAGTCCACAGGCTAGGCATCCCACAGGCAGTGTAGCCTTTAAATTGAGGCACAGAACAAGCAAGGCAGCCGCACACTGGTCCGATGATCACAGAGCGAGAGACAAGAAAGGCAAGGCTCACCAAGCCATCCATCTCTCCGCCCCTCAGTCAATCCCACCTGCGTTTATCAGCCAGGCTGGCACAATAAACTATCTCACACACTCACCACCTGAAACAAAGAAGAGGGAAGAAAATGACAGATGGAAACAATTTGTTCAAAGGACTAGTAGACCAAGCAACTCTCAGCTTCCATGACCTTGAGACCAGTGGACCTAGGGGGTGGCATTCTACCACTGTGGGTGGCTCTGAAAGGGACCACAATAGAAGGCACTCCATAGAATGGGAGGGGAAAAATGAAAACTCAAAATCATAAAAAGACCAGCTTTTTTCTAAAGAAACCGGTATAACCTTGAAGGTTAGAATATATTTTAGCTTCAAGGTTACAGTTTTAGCCAACTAATAGGCCTATAAAGAGGAAGAACAATAAGAAGTACCCATATTGTAGAATTATCAACAATAAAAAATAGTAGCATTTGTCCAGGGACATATCTCAGAAGCAGAAAGTGATGGGAAAGAAGGAGAAATATAAGCAGTGCTATTATCTTGTGAGGATTTTAATGATGTCATCTAACCAAATGTATATGAATTGATGAAATGGAAACTAATTTACTCTGTCAACTCTCACCCAAACTCAATAAAAAGTTAAATATAAAAAAGATCAAAGGGCCTGAGGTGAGAACAACCCAGGATGCTCCAGAATATGTTGAGTAACACAAGGATGTTTTACTGGGAGTAGGAACATCAGTGGTTCCATGATAGAATGCTTCCCTTCTATGTAGGCATTCTATTCCTAATCAATGCATTTCATACGCAATCACCACTTACTGACCTGTCAGTGATGGTTTTTGTTTTGCTATCACACTAAATCAGTTTTAGCAGAGCTTCCAGAGGAAGATGAACTAGCAAGAAAGGCCTGAAAAATCTACTTTCAAATGCCAGCCAATGAAATTCCAGTGGATAGAAAGGTCCAATGTGCTACTAATCCTGGGGATGACACAGGTTTGGACCACTTTTCTTTCCATTGTACAGGGGGACATGAATCGGGGACTGTATTAGTCTAGGTACTTTGGAGAAACAAATCCACGACGACTCACGTATAAGAGAGAGTTTTATGTAAAGAAAAGGTGCATCATGAAAACATCCCAACCCAATGCTGCCCAAGCCCACAAGTCCAACATTAACCCATTAACCCAACACCAGTCCACAAAGTCCTCCACCTCACAAAACAGAGGCAATGATGCCGACTGCAGGAGGAAAGCTGAGTCCGTGAACGTGTAAGCATCTCAGCACTGGCAAGGGTCTCCACACGGCTGCTCCAGCACCCAGGGCTGCATCGGGATAGATCCATGCGGCTTCTCCTTGGGGATGTCTTGGAGGAGGTCAATCTTGCAAGCTGAAGAAGGGAACTGCTAAGGCAGCTGCACCCGATGCAACCATCACAAAACAAGAGACCCGAGAACTAGAAAGGCGAGGCTTCACCACCCATTTATTCCTCTGCCTTTCAACCAGCACCACATGTGATTATCGGCCAGGCTGACACAATTAACTAACTCAGGGACCAACTAGCCAGCAGCTAATCAAGGTAAGGAGATAACATCAGGGCGGTGCTACAGACCAGATCCAATGGGTTCTTTCAGGTTCTAGTGAGGAGTTTTACTTTGAGCTTGGAAATCATTGGAGGCTTTGGGGGCATCAAAAGTATAGTTCTTGATGTGATGAAAATAATTTATTGGGAAGAAAGGGCAGAAATGCTATAATTTTGACTATTATCATATTCATCTAAGAGCAGATGCCAGTGATTTGATCAACGTGTGACTAGTAAAGGGAGATGGGAAAGCAGAGATCCTTGCTATATTTTAGGGATCGATTCAACAGATCGGCAGATCTATTGTATTTGAGCTGGGAGAACCAGAATAATCGAAGATGATTCTAAAGGGTTAGTCTGAATGCTAGCCAAAATTTCAGATAAAAATAGATCAATTTTTCTCTCTAACCAACTACCAAAACCTTGAGTTATTTTGCATAGCTTGTAAGCAAATGTTAGTATGTGGATTAGATTTACATCTTAATCACAAAGGGGAAAAATAGGTTATGAAGCTGAGGAGAAGGCCCAACAAAGGTTTATTTTGTAGCAACAGAATCACCTCTGTCCAGTTAGAGACGAACTTGACTGATGGGTTTTCCGTAGAAGCCTCCCAGCACTTAATCTTAGCCAAACATTAATGTGCTGAATTTATAACGTTTGGGTTTAGAAATTAAAAATGACCATCTGTAGCCCATGTGTGTGGTACATAAAACAGTAATATATTGTGGACCAGTCAAACATGAAGCAAGGGATATTGTGATTATGACAAGGCAGACCAATTCACTCTCACATTAAGACAGCTGAGTGAATTTCGTGAACACTATTGTTGATCTTCTCTGCAGGTATCTGCTTTTTGAAACAAAGACAATATATGGCGATAGATTTAGTCATTCCTTTGACATGTTTCTATAACATACTATGCCACACTATGCCATTTAAATCTGGAAAAGCAGTTTATTTCACTGAAACAAGCAATCAATTGAATAAAATCCATTCTAGTGGGAAAAGACCACAAGAGTTATAAAAAATAATGTGGGTTTTTTTTTTTTCTGAAAAGCAAGACTGCAATAAGATGAGAATTGAAAAGATTGTTCTACTGGCCTATTAAGGTAGATGTGAGGGTCACATTTGAGAAGGCTTTCTTTGTATACAATATTCGACAAACATACACCCCCCAAAAGAAATAGCATTTTTGCTAGGAAATCAACAAAAGTAATGAAATTAGCTTTCTCTACCGATTCAACGAGTATTTGTATTATCAAACTGAAGCTATAAAACCCTAATGCAAAACTGATCTTCTTGTGGATTGTAACAAAAGAAACTTTATAGAATGAAAGTGTTCAATTTACCAGGCAATGGGAATCACATAGCATTGATGAATTTGTTTATGATGAATGAAATCTTGTTCTTGTTTTGAATTATCTGGGTCCAGAGGACAATTGAGTTAAACATCTATTTTTAGAATGCTGTTTTTGGAGCATTCCCAGTAAGATAGCAGGTTTTGATCTACTGTTTTATGGCATGGAATTGCCCATGGATGGCTAAGATTAGCTATGCAAATGAAATTCTCTGCTAGACAAAAAATGTCGTATCATAGTTCTAAAGGATTAGTGACTTTATTATGTTTTTACAACTGCAAATTCTAGGACACCCAGCAATATGAAGCTTTGAAACGGATTTGTAAGGACACTTGTGGGGCTTACAATGAACTTTACACAAAGAATATGTCCTTTGTCTTTGTTTTTGAGAGGTAACCTCCAAACCTTTGAGATTTCCTGAGGGTTGAAGTATCCTTGTCTCTAAGGGCTTCAGTCTACACCTCAGATTTTATGCTAGTAAAACAATTCACTTTGGGTAGATTTGGTGCTGAAGCCAACGATGTGAACATTTGTTTAATCAATCACACCTGTGTTAGCCTGAGCAGACTGAAGGAACAAATCCTCAGAAACTCATATGTATATAAGAGAGAGTTTTATATAAGGAGTAAGTGTACATTAAGAAAGCATACCAACCCAGTGCTGTCCAAGCCGATAAATGCAACATTAGCCCATATGTCTGACACCCATCCACAATGTCCTCCTCAATTTCACAAAACACACGCAAGGATGTGGACTGCAGGAGCAAAGCCAAATCAGTGAGCCTGTAAGCATCTCAGTGCTGGCAGGGGTCTCCACGCAGCTCTAGCACCCTGGGCTGCATCGGGGTAGATCCATGTGGCTTCTCCTCAGGGATGTCTCACAGGAAGTGAGCTTTGCCAGCTGAAGCAGGAAACTGGCTAAGGCAGCTACACCTTGGCCCAACCATGAGAGAGCAAGAGACCCAAAACTAGAAAGGTGAGGCTCCCAGAGCCATTTAAATCTCCGCCCTTCAATTAACCCCACATGTGTTTATTGGCCAGGTTGCCACAGTAAACCTTAACCATCTCAGTACCTATGTAATGAAACCCCAATATTATTGTATAGAAAATGGTGGGGTATTCTTGCAGCATGGATTCTCCATGTTTGAGTCCTCTAAGAACTAGACTTATGTGGTTTTTCATTTGTATGCTTTTCAATAAATAACATTAAAATCATGAACTATGAGCTTTCCCAAATTTTGTGCATCCTAGTAAAGTATCAAACACAAAGAGGGGTTGACATCAATGGAAATCCCTACATTTGCAGATATTAAATAAAAAGTGAGAGAGGTTCTGGGAACACACAGAGTGGGCATCCAGTGAATGTCCCAAATTTGAAGCCAGCAGGTTAAAAGTGAGAGTTTGGAAGGGACCTTCAAGCTTGTGCTGATGTCTGATGTCTTGGGCTGAGTTTGCAGGCTTGAGGACTGTGCTCTTTGATTTGTGACAGCTGATCTAGTGCTGGTAGTTAGACTCTGAGGAAGCACTGCATTTACAGTTGGGCATAAAGTATAGAGTTAGGGTTTAAAGATGGCTTCTGAAAAGGCAGAGAAAAACCATATATGGTTGGTGTCAGTACAGGATTGCATTGATTCACTCAACACACTACAGAAGGAAAATGAGTGGAGTATTAACAAACTATTACCCAGTGCGGTATACTCATGAGCCTTTACATCCTTAAGTTCAGAGATATTAACACTCCTAGAATGTTCCAGACACCAATAGAATCAGAGATTTTTGTAAAAAGAACTGTTTATATGGCTGTGCTTCTGTGAATGACTCAATATGACCCTTCTAGCCATTATCTTTATAACTCCCACCAAATGACTGCGTAGGATTATGCAAATGTGAGGTGCCTTTGGCCCATTAAAGGGATTATATAGCTTGCTAGTAGTCTAAATAAAGTCCATGACACCCTGATGGTAGTAATGCTATGCAAATAAGATGCATAAAGTCCTCATATGGGGATTGATCTGTTTTGCCATACTGCTAGGTCTCAAATGAGTCATCCAAGAGGCAGAATGAGAGATCTCACTGCCATCAAGAAGAACCAGAAGAGAAGTGCATCCCTTGGGTCTATGAGCCCTGGCTGAACCTCTTCGAACCAGGAGACAGAGATGTGTTGTGAGACACCACAGATGATGAGCATCAGTGGCAGAAAAGTGACAACTGCAGAGGCAGCAGAAACAGGAACCCAGGAAGAGACAGATCTGCAGACTTCTTAGAACACTGAGTAAGCACGAGGCACACTAGTGGAGTGTCTTGACACTTTTCTGGAGAGTGAAGTATGCCAACCCAGGGAGTTGGAGCAGAGTACGTTCAGATCAGCCCTGACTGGTGGAATGGTATCCTCTGGGTAAATAATTGCCAAAACTAATAGAGTTGTGTTATACTTACTTGAGCAGGGCAGAGGTCAAGAGGCCATGGGGGGGGGGGAGGAAAGAGATAGAGAGACTGAGAAAGAGAGAGAAAGACCTGTTGATATGGCTGAGAAGAGGCTATCCTGATCATCAAACTCTAACCTGATTATCACTGGTCCTGAATTATGACCAGTTGCTTCTCTTAAAAAATATTTAAAAAAACACAACTGTGAATATTATCTGTGAAGTCTGTTTGGCAACTGCAACAAATTAATCAAGCCAGTAGAGAAGTAGAGTGCTGTGGGAGGGACAGTTCGTGTCAGAATTGATTCAAAAAAAGATTGGAGGAGAGAGGTGTGTCTGACCTCTGCTTCACTAGAATTGACTTTGAGCTATGATTCTCTTCTCCCCCTTTGTGAAGTCCTGGGCCGTCAGATGCCTTCCTCACACCGTCTTTACAGGGAAACAACAAAGCTGAATATAAATGCTACTTACTCCAGGGACTGGTCTCTCCTAACAATATGTCCAAATTATGTAAGACGAAGTCTTGCTATCCTTGCTTCTAAGGAGCACTCTGGACATACATGCTTCTTCCAACAGAACTGGGTTCACCCTGTCGGCAGTCAGTAAGACTTTCAATATTCTTCTCCAGCATCACAATTCAAATAGCTCTGTCTTCTTTGGTCTTCTTTATTCAATGTCCAACTTTCACATCCCTATGAGGACAATATATTAGCAAGAAAAGAAGTAGGCACAAGATATTGCATAAAATATATCAATTTTTAAAAAATCAAAGGTCCAGTTTTTGGTTTGTTTTTATTTTTATTCTTTTCTTTGTGCTTTTCTGTGGTGTACTCATATGCTAATTTTCAGCAAAGAATATACAGTCCTTTGCCATCACTTTAAAAACTGCCCAGAATTTGATTTACCACAATTAAAAGATATTTTTTCTTTTTCCATTAGTAGATATCATCACTTGATTTTCTGCTAATATCTTGTAAAATATACAAGATAAATTAACATTCTTGTTTTGATATACATGAATATTCTCAAAACCATGTTTATGTTGCCACTGTTTCTTGTAGAAAATATTTCACATTTGTTCTTGTCTTTTAAATTATAGTCTGCTTTGAGCAGCCCTGGATCCATGAAATGACAAGCTAGCACCTTGTCCAAAGTAACCAAATATTCTTCAAGTAGAAATTCTGGAGTCTAGTCAATATACTCCTAACTTGTTGAGTAAGAGTGACCTCATGAGAACCTGCGCTGAATTCTCTTTTTTGACATCATTTTGGCAATAGTTATACAGAGGGTCACAACTACCACGAATGGGCCAAAAATAACACAATGTCTGTGTCCATGACGCCATAATGGCAATGTGTATAGTGCTGAAGGATAGTCTTCTGCCTTATTTTACTTCCGAGACACATCTCTGGACTTTTTGCAGTAATAAATTTTCTGAATTAAAAATTTGGCACAGCAGCTCACGCCATATTTCAGCTCTGCTCCTGTTTCCAAAGAAATAAATAATCTATTTGACCAGACTTTGCAGAATTGGCCCAATGTTGGCCTGAACTCCACGCCTATACCAGGGGGGTTGATATGTCTGACACAATTGGGTTACCACAATCTGGGCCTTACATGAAAGGTTTGAAAATGTTCAAATTTTCCCTGAGGTGGAAATTCTCCTCCAAGAAATATGTTGCTAAATCAGGAGCTTTGCATTTCTTGCAGAATTCTTTGTATTTTGTGAAAATGAACTTATGTTTCTAAGAAAAAATGGATATAGAATTGGTTCAGGATCTCATTATAACCATTGAAGCTCTATAATTTTGCTTATCCAAATTAGCCTTTATAAGTTTCTGTCCATGAGACCATCACTGCATGCCATTTTTTCTCTCTTAAATTTTCATGTCACTTTGGAAACTAGGCAGTAGCTATGATTGAGCTGATATTTCATGAAGAATTTGATTATCTTTTTCTAATCACAGCAACCCTACTCCTTTCACACTGGAACCCATTGTTTCAGCTTCTGTATCAGTTCCTCTTCTTAACAGTCTTCCTCTTTTTCTATAACCTTCTACTTAACGGGCAAAGCGTCCTTTTCCAGGGACTGGTCTCTTCTGAAAACATGTGCAAAGAACATGAGATGAAGTCTTGCCATCATGGTTTCTAACGAGTTTCTTGGTTGTACTTCTACCAATACAGGTTTGTTTGTTCCTCTGGAAGTCCATTTTCAATATTTTGAAATTCAAAATGATAATTCAAGCGCATCTACTATCCTTGGAGCTTCCTTATTCGGTGTCTAATTTTCACATGCATTTGAGAAGATTAAAAATGCCATGACTTGGATCAGGTTCACCTTAGTGCTCAAAAGGACTTCAGTTCTCTTCAGCACCCTAAAGGGGTCTTGTGCATTTATTATGATGCTACCTATTGGTCCGATTGTAAGGATATCGGTCTTCTTTAGATTGAAGTTTGATCTATACTGAAGGCTGCAATCCTTGATCTTCATCAGCAAGTGCTTCAAGTCCTCACTTTTAGCAAGTTCAGTGGTGTCATTTGCATAGCACAGGTTGTTAATAAGTCTTCTTCCAAACCTGATGCCACATTCTTCTGCATATTATTCAGCTTCTCTGATTATTTGCTAAGCATACAGATTGATTAAGTATGGTGAGACTATACATCTATGATACTCATCTTTTCTAATATTAAAACTAATTCTAATACCTAGTTCTGTTCATATATGTGACTCTTGCTCTATATACAGGTTCTTAATGGGCACAAAGCAGTGTGCTGGAATTTCCATTTTTCTCAGTGTTATACATTATTTGTTATATTCCACATAGACAATGCAATTTTATAACCAATAAAATACAAGTAAACATTTTTCTGATATTCTCTGCTTTCAACCAAGATCCATCTGATATCAGAAGTGATATTTCTAGTGCCATGCCCCCTTCTGACTGAATTCAATTTTGGAAGTTCTCTAGGTACCACTGAATAATCTTTAGCAAAATATTACTTGCATGTAATATTAATGATAATGTTCAATAATTTCTACATTCTCTTGGGTCATCTTTCTTGGTAAAGAGACAAACATTAATCTCTTTTGGTCAGTTGGCCAAGTGGCTATCTTCCAAGTTTCTTAGCATAGACAAGGGGGTGTTTCCAATGCTTCACCAGGTTGTTGAAATCTTTCGAATGCTATTCCATCATTTCATGGAGTCTTGTTTTTTACTGGTGCCTTCAGTATTCAATGCACTTTGGACTTCTTCCTTAAGTATCGCTGATTCTTGAATATATGTGACATCTTGAAATGGCTGAATGTTGATCAGTTCCTTCTGGTACAGTGAGTCTATGCATTCCTTCCATCATATTTTGAGGCTTCATGAATCATTCAATATTTTGCCCACAGAATCCTTCATTATTGCAATATGAGATCTGAAAATTTTTCCCAGGGCTTTTAGATTGAAAGAAACTGAATCTGTTCTTCACTTTTGCCTTTCTAACTCCAGGTTTCTTGCATATTTTAGTAAAATACTTGATTTGCTCTTCTGGAGCTTCCCTTTACATTTTTTTGCTCAGCTTATTTACTGCATTATTTCATCCATTTACTTTAGTGTACATCCAAGAGCAACTTTCAGAATCTCTTCTGACATCTACTGTAATCTTTTATTTCTTGTTTTCTAATGATTGTGATGATTAGATTTTACGTCAATTTGGCATACTTGAGTGAAATTAGAAGTTTAACCCACCCAATCAATCAAGCGAAAGCCTGATGACACCTCCTTGTGGGTGTGGCCTTTTGTATAAGAGAGATCCTTAGCAGAACTGGATTCTCTTTTGCCCCTTTAACTTCTGTGGCATCTAGATCTGACATTTGGTTTATAGATCCCTTATTATTTCACCTACTGGTCCCAAGAGCCATCAGTGGACTGCTGACCTTGGATTCATTTGGCCAACGTCAGATTTACTCATGTCTGCATCCACCAGCCTGTAGCTCTCCTGCTTTGCCTTACTACTTCAATCTCATTAGCTTTTGCATCTACATTAGTCAGAGGAAGCCTCCAGCTTACATCTTACCTAAAGACTTGAACTAGATTAAACTTACGTACTTCTACAACTGTGTAAGCCACTCTTGATATAAATCTCACTTTACATACAAGTTTTGTTTCTCTACAGAATCCAATTTAACAGAATGCCCCTTTGCTTTTTTTTATTAACAGATTTTATGATTGTTATCAAATGGAAATCCCAGAACTTTGTCATTGGTACTGGGAATAATCAGTTTTCTCCCATGAAGCTAACTTTATAAACCTAACTAGAACTTGAAACTTGTTTCTATTTAACTTCAGATCAATGGTTTGGGCCCAAAGTGACCCTGATTGCTGACCTTACTCTTATTTAAAAGGTTTTCCCCCTGTTGTGTTAGCTTTGCATCCCTGTTAATTGCTTAACTTAACCTCTAAAACTCTATCAAAACGTATTATTGGTGCAATAAGATGTAGGATAATAGTCTAGCCAAATTTCATGGGAAACAATAGAACCATTTATCACTGCATGAAAGCTATAGGCCCAAAGCACCAAGTATCAACACTTCCATTTTTCAATTCATTATCAAATCATGATTCTCCCTGTGTGACCATGAGGTGTCCAAGGGATCAGGTATCAGGCATCAAAGAACAAAAAATCATATGATTGTAAATGAGGGGGAGTGCAGAGTGGAGACCCAAAGTCCATCTGTTGGCAACTGGACTCCCCTGACTGAA
>NW_022109491.1:33925494-33926984 GCF_000313985.2 Echinops telfairi
GTGATCATTTTTGAAAATCAAGACATCATTTTCTTAGTTTGACAGCTAATCAGAAACATTATCTTCTGATAGTTCTTAAAAGGTATAATATAACTATCTTACACTACTAGATATTAAGTATTTGGTAGATTAATAAATTAATATATAAATGAAAAAACATACCAATCATTTTATTATTCTATTTTACATTATTCATACCAGAATGATTTTGTCCTTGTCTATTTATTTATAGTTTTCTGTGTACCACTTATTCATGAGTATTTATATTTAAGTGTACAATATGATATCTACTTTTTACTATTGTATTCACAGTGTGTAAAAGAGTGCTCAAGACACATTATATTCATCGCATTGACAAACAAGTTGAATAGGGGTATAAAAGGCAATGAAGTTAAATCTTACATCTTCACAAAAACAAAAGCCACTGTCATTGAGTCAATGTTGACTCATAGCAAGCCTTTTAGGATAGAGTTGAGCTGCCCCTGTGAGTTTCCAAAACTGTAACTCTTCACAGGAGTAGAAAGCCCTGTCTTTCTCCCAAGGAGCAACTGGTGTTTTCAAGCTGCTGACCTTGAAGTTCAGTCCAATGAATAACTACTATACCCTGGACTTGTTCAAGTACTCTTCTTTTATGGTTCAGTTTACTATCAGTCAGTATTAACAGTATTGCAGTGAGTTGCCTTTTTTTGTTCCTTAATGAAGAAGAATCATTGATACACTATTGTTCTTAAGTGCTGTCAAGTAAATTCTCATTCACAAGGACCCTGTGTATAACCAAATGGAAATATCCCCTGGTCATGCACCATCCTCACAACTGTCCTTATAGTTGAGTCCACTGTTGGAGCCACCGTGCCAATCCGTCTCACTGAGGGCCTTCCTGTCTTTCCCTGCTCCTCTACTTTACCAAGCATGATGTCCTTCTCCAGGGACTGGTCTCTCCTGACAACGTGTCCATAGTAATCTTGACATTGCCCCTAAGAAACGTTCAGATACACTTCTTCCAAGACAGATTTGTCTGTTCTTTTGGAAGTCCGTGGCACATCCCATAGTCTCTATCAGCACCATAATCCAAGTGATATATCAGAGGTGTTCAGTTTTCTGTCTGTCACTAGATAATGTGTTTCCAAGAAACAACCAATGCGTTCTTATTCTTATAGCAAATACTCCTTCAAAACCAAATATTTTCATTTAGCTCCCCCTAGAAGCCAGATTTGAATGCAAGCAGTTAATTTGTGAGGTGATCCAAGGAATGTGGGAAGTACAAGCAAAGGAAGCAATGAAAAGTGTGCTACCCAACAAGTTACTCCTGCAGACATCGGGAATTCGATCTCACTGCTATATTTTTTTAATTCTTTTTTTAATCATTTTATTAGGGGCTCATACAACTCTTATCACAATTCATACACACATCAATTGTGTAAAGCACATTTGTACATTCATTGCCCTCATCATTCTCAAAACATTTGCTGTCCAATTAAACCCCAAGCATT
>NW_022109491.1:33929436-33941883 GCF_000313985.2 Echinops telfairi
TGAAATAACTCGTCACTATTTAGTGATATGAAAATGTAACTAGCTATTATTTTTAAATAATAAAAAAAATCAGAACAACCTATTATATGAGCCCATTTTTATGAAAGTGTGTTTGTGTGTGTAAGTACAATCCAGTGTTTATGCGTAGGTGATAGGATTTGGAGTGAATTTCCTCCTATATTTTAAATGTATTTATGTATCTGATTTTCTTTTAAAAAATAAACCCATGTATTACTTTTGCAATAAGAAACTAAAAAGAAAAAAAAACAGGTTTGGTATTAGGTATAGGTAAGAAAGTAGATGACAACAGATGTACAAATATCCTTGAAACAATTGATAGGTGGAAGGTTATAAGAGCTGTAAGAGCCCCCAATAAATTTTTTTTAAAGGAAAAAAAAGTAGATCAATTAAAGGGTATCATTCCAATGTGCCTCCATGGAAACAAATATCCTCACTTTCATCAAAGAATATGGCCCCAACAGCTGGTTCCTTTAACACTGACCTCATCATTTTTTCTTATGAAAGTATAGTTAGATGATCATAGATGATCAACTTTCATGTGGATTTTTAAATAAAACTCAGTTTAAAGAAATAAGATGTCAGGAATTTCAATTCTTTCTGGTCCCTTGAATTTGAAAGTTTAACGATACAGATAACAAAAGCAAGTTACTAGGTAAACTTAATACATTAGCTTGATACAAGCACAATAATAGCATTTATTTCAAAATCACCACATCCTCACCACCAGCATCACCGCACTATCAGAAATAAGCCAGAGCGGAAATAAAATCTCTAGATTTTTAAAATTATGAATAGATTATTTTGTGGTACATTAAATACAATTATTAATCATATATCACAATATGTAATCATCTGTAAAAATTATGCAAAATAAATAAGATGGCAGCAGGCAGGGTCATGGTCTTTCTATAAAAAACACAGCAGAAATCGTACAGTTAGTAATTGCATCTTAACAATTTCCCTTATGATGAGCTTCCTATTGGTTTGTCATCTTTAATTCCTAGAGACACAAAGAGGAGGCTACAATAAAAATTCTTTCAATAAGAGAGAATGGAGCACATGTTGGCCCACCTACCCTTGAGGACAATATCCCCGCTCAGGGCAGCCAATTCACAAAGGACCATATGGCCAGCCCCACTACGAGATATGACATCCCTCACTGGCCCATAGCCCTAAAAGGGACAACACTGGAGACACAGTGTGGGGATTGTGCTAAATCTGACCCCACCACACCAAAGCAAAACACTCAGGGTGTGCAACAGAACAGCAAGGGAGTAGAGCAAGGAAGTCCCGAGGGAGTACCAAAAATATATACCCCATCAGACTCAACCAGAAAACACTGCTAAAGGTCCAACAAACAGACCTTGAACTATTTACAGGCTTTACTCTTTTTTTCCACTGGTTTGTAGTTTTTGTTTTGTTTTCTTTTGTTGCTTTGTTTTGTTCTGTCTTGTTTTTGTGCATATTATTATCTCTGCAGGTCTATCTAGATAAGACAGGCTTGATAAACAATCTGGAAGAGAAAACAAGGGGACTGAGGGTTCTGGGGGGAAATGAGAGAGGGTAAGGTGGGGGAAAGGAAGTGATATTAACAAACCCAGGGCCAAGGGAATAACAAGTAATCTAAAATCAGTCCTGAGGAGGGTGTAAGAAGCCTGAGAGGGCTTGATCAAGGGCCATGTAATCAAGAGGAATTACTGAAACTCAACTGAAGACTGAGCATGATAGTGGGACAAGAGGAAAGTATAAGGAAATAGAGAAAAGAATTAGGAGGCAAAGGGCACTTATAGAGATATAAATACAGGCATGTACATATGTAAATATATTTATATGTGATGATGGGGAAATAGATCTATATGCATATATTTATAGGTTTAGTATTAAGGTAGTAGATGGACATTGGGCCTCCCTCCACTCAAGTACTCCCTCAATGCAAGAACACTTTGTTCTATTAAACTGGCATTCCATGATGCTCACCTTCCTGACATGATCACTGAAGTAAAATGAGTGCATAAGCAAATGTGGTGAAGAAAGCTGATGATGCCCAGCTATCAAAAGATATAGCATTTAAGGTCTTAAAAGCTTGAAGTTAAACAAGCGGCCATCTAGCTCAGAAGCAACAAAGCCCACATGGAAGAAAAATACCAGCCTGTGTGATCATGAGGTGTCAAAGGGATCAGGGATCAGGCATCAAAGAACAAAAAATCGTATCATTGGGAATGAGGGGGAGTGGAGTGGAGACCCAAAGCCCATCTGTGGGCAACTGGACATCCCCTTACAGAAGGGTTGCGGGGAGGAGACCAGACATTCAGGATGCAGTGTAGCAACAATGAACCATATAACTTTCTTCTAGTTCTTAAATGCTTCCTTGCCCTCCCCCAATCATGATCCGAATTCCACCTTACAAATCCGGCTAGAGCAGTGGATGTACACTGGTACAGATAGGAACTGGAAACACAGGGAATCCAGGACAGATGAACCCCTCAGGACCAGGAGGGTAGAGGGAAGGTGGGGTATAAAGGGGGAACTGATTACAAGGATCTGCATATAACCCCCTCCCTGGGGGACAGACAACAGAAAAGTAGGTGAAGGGAGACATTGGACAGTATAAGATATGACAAAATAATAATAATTTATAAATTATCAGGGTTCATGGGGGGGCAGGAAGGGAGGGGGAAAATGAGGAGCTGATACCAAGGGCTCAAGTAGAAAGCAAATGTTTTGAGAATGATGATGGCAGCAGATGTGCAAATGTGCTTGACACAATGGATGTATGTATGGATTGTGATAAGAGTTGTATGAAACCCCCAAAACTGATTTTTAAGAAATTATTTCAATAGAATATACCATAATTAAATGACTCCCCTATATAGATAATTCCACGTGTTTTCAATTCACAACCTTGATTTTTAAATTAAATGAAACTAAAATTTCCGTTGCTCAGTAACCTTATTCAAATTTCAAATTCTCAATAGCCACACATGTCTAATGGTCGCCATATTGGACAGTGCTGACATACAACTGTTCAATGGTTGCAGAAAGTTCTGTTGAATTGTGCTCATTCATATATTGAATACTTCTGAGCTAAGGCTGTGCTGGAGGAACAGAAGCAGTGAATCAGAAGTTCATGTTGCTGAGCCCATTCATCATCTTCATCGCTACCACCATGACAACTTTGTTCATGAGCCCGTTTTATAGGAGTGGCTAGGGAAAGAGGATGACTGTTTCCCATAGAATGTGTCATCCTATCACTTACTCGTTAAAATTCTCTGCAGAGGTAACCCTATGGTGGGCATTTACATGATTCACAACATCTTCACTTATTTGGTCCACTCAGAGAAGTCTATCCACATAGCCTTCCTCACACCTCCTTGTCATCAAATTTCCAATCATATTCCTTCCAAGTCTCTGACCATCTTGCTAAGTCACTACTAGCCACAACCCGTGAATCAGTATGCAGTCACCCATTTGTCCAGCTCTCCTTCCAAGCAAAATAAACAATCAGGTGTACTCCTCAAGTTAGGATGCTTTCCATTCACCACTGCCTTCAGGAAGGCAGAAACAGACTTCAATGCTGTTGTTGTCCATTTTCATGTGCTACCTGAATGTTGTACTGAATCTTCTGTAAACCAAGCATGTGTTTTCTCTTCCTCAGTCCACTGATTATGAGGAATTCCACAGGATGCCATGGGCTCAGACTAGGAGAAAGGCTGTATTGTGGCAGTAGTAGAGACCATGGACATTTGGACCACTTCTTTATGCAGCTTACTTGTACCGTCAGGTCCTCCCTGAGCCCAATCTGTTGTATATCAACTCCATTTAATGACAAGCATGCTACTGTGCATGTCCAACTTTATGACTATGTGGGTCAAGCAACATTCATCCATGGTCAGCAACTCAGGCCACATGGTGGCTTGGTGGCTTATTGTGAGACATTCAGTTAAAAACTGTTTCCCAAAACAGTATAATTACCTTCAGCGGATGGTGGGCCTTGGCTCCAAAACCCTACATCTATATATATTCTAAATTGCTATAGGAACCTATAGGAATTACCTTTAGTGTTCTTCCACTTCTTTGAAACATACTTTTAAAAAATCTTCAGTAATATACCTAACTAAAAGGTCTTTTTGAAATTCTCATATAAAATAATGACAGCTCAAAGTTACTATTAAAAAGATATTTGCAACAAAAGTTCCTGAGTTAATAGTGAGACAGGAAATGAGACCATGACTTTCTGTTGTATTTTATATTTGTTTGTTTGGAATCGCCACAAGGAAAAGCAGAAAAACTGTTGAGACTAGCTCTGAGGACACAGAAGATGCCCTTTCCATTATGCTAGTTACATTAATCAAGTCAAGCATTTTAAACATATACTTTTATCACAAAGCTATTCTAACTACCTGAAAATCACAAACCTAATAGAAGTCCCTATCAAATGAATGTTATCATTGTTATTTCCCCTCTTGTGTTCATGTTATTTCAACCTGCTTCCAATAAATATTTACAAGGACTTGACTCACATTTGGGAATGTAGAGAAAATTCACTGAAAATTGGCTGTAAAAAAGAGTTTTACAATTACTCTATCACCCTGAGCAGGGACAACGAACCTGTTTCTTGTGCCTCCACAGTATCAGCCAGTCTCATCATTGCAAGCATTCCACTCTCTACCCTGTTCAGTATGAATAAATGAATGACAGAACATGGCAACTCAAGAGCCCAATGTTCACAGAACCTGACTCCTTTCTTCATGAGTCCCTCTCACCACAACCTTTACCTCCAAAATTACATCTCAAATAGACGGATGAATCACTTCAAGGAGCACATGTTGAAATTTGAGTCTAACTCCATGGAAACCACAGTAATGTTTATTTCATTACTAACTTCATAATGAACGTAAAGACTTTAGACATAAATATTTGGCAGTAATAATAAAATTGCCTAACTCTGATGACAGTTATTCTCTTGGCTCCTGGAAGGCCGTAATGAAGTATAAAGATGAAGTAACTCTGTCTTCAATTAAATTCACAACGAAACTCTGGCCTTCACAGAATGACTTCCATTTGCATGGAAGTGGAAAGAGGTGGATTTCTATACCCGCTTTGTCACTGACTTTGATTTTGGATAAATCATCTGATTTCGGATAAGACAATCAACTTAGTTTTCCTAAATAATAAGTACTGTTTGAACTAAAATAGCTTTAAAAATCCCTTTTATCAGTAAAAATATAAATTATTAGCCTGCTTGTTTTTTTAATACAGAAAATATTAACAACCACAAATGTGTGTCTTGCCCATTTCCTCCTTTTAGCTAATTCTCATCCTTGACTTGAATACTGAAGCCTTTCAGAAAATTTAAGCCACTAATTCTGAATTACTAATTAAGCTCCTGGCTACCTATTTTCAGGCAAAGAAATCTACAATAGTCTACAAACCTGGTAGAGTAATAATTAAGCAGAAACTATTTACTGCAAAGCTGCTGGAGAAAATGTACTATATAAAATTGGTTACTAAGGAGCTCTGGTGGTGCTATCAGGTAAGCACTGGGATTATCTGTTAAGTCTGTAAGGTCAGAGGTTCAAACCCTCCTGTCTGTCCACAGGAGAAATAGGAGGCTTCCTTCTCCTGCAAAGATGTATAGGCTCAGGAATCCTGTACAGTATCACTATGTGTTGGAATCAGCTTGGTGGCAGTGGATGATAAAGCCTTATTGTGAGTTAACTATGGAGCAAACATGGTGAGGCTCCTTCCTAGCACCAGAACTACTACCTTTGAAAAGTTCTTGGGTGGTTCAAAGGGTCAATGAGATTGGTTTCCAAGCAAAATGTTGAAGGTTTGAGTGCACACGGAAGTGGAATGGAAGAAAAGCGCAGGGATCAACTTCTATAAAATCAGCCAGTGACACCGCTACAGAACACAAGTGTATTCTGATGCGCATGGGTCACCATGAGCCAGTATTGGCCCTGTGGCAGCTGTCTATTACAACTCTTACTATAACTATGGCAATTGTTTATTCAGAGGTAAACAATAAACCCATAGGTGTGTATTAGGAGAGAGTTGCCCTGCAGAAGCAACTTGTATAGTAAGTAAATGGATTGCATTAACACCCTTAGGAAATGTGTCTGGTGGGAGGAGGCTTGGTTTGCTTCAGAAGCTCAAAGTATGAACTTGGGAACCTGTTTATAGCACAAACCACATCCACATGTATCTCTTGCAACAATTCCACAAGATTGAAAGAGATGGAACTATCAATGTAAATTATTATGAATGTTTAGTTATACCAGCTAAATCCAAATGTGCTGTCTCTATGTCACTAAAATATCTTCTGATCCGGAAACAGTTTTCCATGAACTTGTCAATGTTGAGCTTGGAAAATCTGATTCAACTCCAGAAGGAAGGCATTTCTGAGATTAGTATCTCTGAGTATTGGATAATAAGGTTTCTGAGCTTCTCAAAATGCTAGAGGAAAGGCTGACTGTGGTGAACTTCTGAAATTAATTCTTGACTTTCTTAAGGAACATCAGACATCACAAAGCCAAACTCCTTCTTCCACAAATTTCAACACATTTATTCTTCTCTCTTTCTTCCTTTTTTTTTATCATCCTGTATCTTTTTCTGTTAATAAAATTAATGAAACAACATAACTAGGAGATGATGTAGTATTGGGATTGGACAGGTATTAGAAGAGGGAATTCCAATAATAGGGTGATTGGTTTAGTTATGGGCTAAGTAAACAAATCCTGCTGACTTAAAGGGGAGTAATAGGGGTGGGGGGGGCGAGGTGAGAAACTTATGTTGGACCCAAACTAGGAAGAATTTCAAAGCATATTCAGTCATCTTGTTCTACACAGTTGACCATGCAAACATGACAGTCATCTATGTGACATGGACAAAAATTGACATTTGGAAAAATTGCATTTGATATATATGTATGGGTATGTATATATGATACATGAAAGACCTTAGAAACCTATGCTTCACACAAAAGTGTAAATTATTTGAACATTAATCAAAGAGATCACATATCCCTCTTGAGGCATGCAGGGAAGGAGGTTGGAGGGAAATGACTAATATTTACTCACAAAGAGACCAGGGAGAGAAAGGGATGTGGGCTTGTCCATGAGTCAGGAAGGACAGGAAGTAATGGTGATCTGTCTAATTCACTTACTACCTTTCCTCGGGCATAGAATTCAGCCCCCAAAGGGCCAGCAAATCAACTCTGGCAGCAACTCAGCCACCAAAACCATATTCAGCAAGCTACCAGAACCACAGACAGGTTTGAAACACATGCTTCTGGGCTTCAGACTTCTTCCCAAGCAATGTCTTCCCCAACACCACCCTCCATGAGGAATGGAAACGGGGGTGGCGCATGGCAAGGAGGAACAAAGGGCACACAGGCTGAATCATAACGTCTGGCAGGGTTTTTGCTGCTATCATGGAGCCTGAGGGCTGCCTAATAATAGTAACTTTTCCTACATGAGGGCACGACCACTGGAGACTCGCCCTCAGGAGGAAATGTGTCTGTGTGAATAAGAGAGGAAAGGAGATTATATGTCTGCATATGTGTGCGTGTTCAAAGCAGAGAAGGAACCCCAAACCACAGAACCCTCTGGTGCAATGGGTTGCCCCGAGTTGAATGTTTCGGTGATGCATTTTGGCATAGGGACCTCCATCTGAGCAGAGGATCCCTCCCTCTCTTCTTGCTTCAGCTCAGTGTTTTGCTTAAATCTGAGTCACAAACTCCTTAAGCTGGCAGGAAGCAGAGAGTCGGGCTGGCAGCTCCCTCTCTTCCAAGCAAAGGGAGTGTCTTGGCTGACACCGAGCCAACCTTTTCCATCCGTAGACTTGGTAACAGAACCAATGAGCATTATCCGAGTGGAAGGCTGGGCTACTCCAATGGAGGAGGAGAGAGAAGGAACTCACGGTTCAAGTCATGGTTTTGATTTTTCTGTTTTGCTTTGGTTTTTTTGTTTGTTTGTTTAATGGCTTATGGAATTACTTCAGCAACTCACCAATATCCTAAAACCTGGCATGCTTAGCCTCAAAACCTTGACCAAATCCAAATGGGTTGCTGTCAAGTTGTTTCCACCTCATAACAACCCCATTGATGTCCATGTGGACCTGGGCTCCACAGGGCTCTCAAGGGGGGGAACTTGGGGATGTAGAAAGGGGGAATGGATCACAGGTAGCTACATATAACCTCCTCTCTGGGGGACGGGCAGCAGAAGGGTGGGTGAAGGGAGATGCCGGACAGTGTAATATAAGATACAATAATAATTTATAAATTATTAAGGGTGCATGGGGGAGAGGGGAGGAGGAAGGGAAGGGGAGGGGGAAAAAAAGGAAAATGAGTGGATTCCGGGAACCCAAGAGGCAAGCGAATTTTGGGACTAATGAGGGCAACAAATGTATAGATGTGCTTTACACAATTGATCTATGTATTGTGATGAATTGTATGAGCCCCAATAAATTGATTAAAAAAACAAAAAAGAAACTTCCAGCCTTCCCTTATTTCCAGACACCATAGTATTCTATCCGTTTAGTTCACATATTCTCAGGGTTGATTGTACCTAGGGGCAGAGTTAAAATTCTTAAAGGGTACAATCAAAGGAAACCAAGGAAAGACATTTATTTCTTCTGCCCAATTCTACTGGAATTCCCACTTTGCTCTGTTCGAAAGAGGCAGGATTTGATCGGAGATAGCTAAAAGGCTGTAACATGATCAGTCATGGACCCCACCACTCTAGCACTTGTTCAAGTAACTCTGGCAGGAATGAGGAGTCTGAGAAGAGGAATCAGTTTTGGAGAAAGCAGAAAAAAAGAAAAGAAAAAGAAAACAGGAAATACTTGTTCACAGCATGAAAGATTGCTCAGTGATCACTACAAGGACGGTGACCTTGTGAACTGTAGTTCAGGTACAAAATGGGAGTGGTTTGACCATCTGGATGGAAAACATAGGCCGAAAAAGCTAAGAGGTGTCAAAAATAAATGGCAGAATGTTGGAAAGAACCTTTACCTCTTTCATAGTTTTTCATCCAACCAACCTGGTTACTTAAGTTTAAGGCTGGGTGTTAGCAGGTTTTCGGCATACAGACATAACAAAATTTTTTTTTACTTTCTCTAGCTCCATACAATTCCAACATTCCATATATCCCTGGCCCAACACTCTGTGCCCTCCCCAACCTCCAGTGATCATCTGCCTTTCTCTGGCTCTCCACCACCTCATCAACAGCTTCTGTAAGCCCACTTTTGACATGTGGCACAACTCCCTGGCCTTCGGCCCTTGGCCTGCTTTCTGTCCACTCACTCTCTGTTTCTTCCTGTCTACGCTGTTGCCTTATGCCTTCTCTTTGCTCGGGCTGGTGCTCAGCTGTCAATCAAACGACTGACCTTCAGGAGGCCATCCTCAGAGATCCATTTTAAGAAAAGTCAAAACAGAAAAAAAAACATTCTAACATATTTTACACAGGTTCTGTTTTGGAAGGTTAAAAATGGTGAATGCTGAATGTGTAAAATAACATCTCCTACTGTCCTACAGAGAATTTTGCAAATCAGCTCTATTTCCTATATTAGAAATATATCTATGGCTTTATTATGAATTGAGCTCTGTCTTTTCCTGGACACTAGCTCTTTGTTTATTTCAGATATGAGCAGCTACACCGTTGCTCACCAGCTCAAAATTCACAGCATATTAGCTGTGAGAGATAACATTGAATTATTAATATAAATAATGTGTTAATGCTACCCCACCTGTATATGTAAGGAGTTTTAGAGAATAATTGCCTGATTTAGCTGAAAATGACATTTAGGAGCAAGCTTTCATAAGAGAAAATGGCATGGCTATATTCACTAGGCCCAAACAAGATTATCTCTCCTCTTCCATTTGATTTAGATCAGCTGTGCCCATCTGCCTTCCGCCAGGTAAAGGCTCTGAACTTGAAATGCCAAATTTCTTCCAAATTGATTAATCTTATCGTAACATCAAACTAAACACCTTGTGGCTTTGTTTTTGAGGATTGCCCATGTTCCCTGAAACTTTCCGTTTAGGAAAATAAAGAGGTGAAAGTAATCAATCTCGTAGCACAGAAAATGGAAGGCTCGATTGAAATCTTCATTAGTTCAAAAAGTTGAGGAAAAAAGCAAAGTGAAGAAGTACGATTTCCAGCAGAAAAGAGTGAGAGGAGAATCTAAGTTCTTATCATAATCACGAAGGTGCCCTGGTGGCATTGTGGCTTAAGCATTGGGCTTCGAATGGCAACATTTGAGCAGACTGCTCCTATAAAGATTTCCAGATTAGGGACCCCTGGAGAAGGTTCTCTTCTATCCCGTAGGGTTGTTATGAATCAGAATAAATTCAACAGCAATGGATGATCATAATCCTGTCTCGAACTAGTTTTGTCATATGAAGCAACTTAAATGTTTTCTAAAGCCCCTTAATACGCGAATTACATTGTCACAAATAAATAGTGAAGATTAAATATCCTTAAAAGTTCAAAAATATGACATTTTTCATATATTTCTCCAAGTCCAAGCTGAAAGAAGTGATGTAGTGAAAAAGAAATTGTTAATGCAATAATAAGGATTTTTTTAAATAATAGATTATTTCTTTGTAATTTTTGAACTTTTAAAAAGGGCAGAAAGCCTCCATAAGCAGTTTCTTAGAAACATAAAAATAAACAATGTAAACTTTATCTATCTCATATTTTGACTTAATTACAGAAAGAAGTTTCTTCACAATAACAAAACAATATTTTTATAGTCATTGATTTTCAGACAGTTACTCCAAATCCCTACCCTTTACCACTTCTTTATCACTTGATTATGAAAATTGGTTGAATGCCTTTCGCTAATTCTTTTCTTCCTTCTCACATCTCTCAAATTTGGCCCCTCTACCCCTAGGCAGCAGTTCTGCTTCCTAAGGCCAGCAGGAGAACAGACTTCCTCAAAGGGCATAATTGAAGGGGCTGGAGACCTATTTAGGCTGCAGGGGGTGTGAGAGATGAACCATGCGTAAAGACATTTCTCATTTAACAGAATAATGGCTTAAGCGCTTAGTTGGTGAGAAGTGATATAAAATTATGTAGCACATTCAAAAGAGTTTTATGGAGAGAATTGTACATTGAAGAAATACAGCATTTTGTATACTGCATAGAACTACATACCACAATGCATTAGTTATATACAACTATGATTTTATTTATTCTGTGTATGTCACTATAACTGCGGCTACCAATTATTGCAGAACTAGAGCATGATTTAATGTACAAAAAATATAAAGACATGTAAAACAGTTGCATATGTCAACTCAGGATAGGAGTGCTTTCTGAAGTGAAGAGCAGTAGGAAAAGACAGAAAATGTCAAAACTCTTGCCATTTCCAAAGCTGGATGGTAGGTGCATTATTATCCATTAAAATTCTTAGTGTCTTTTTCAATATTATAAAAAATGTACAAAAATATAGCTGATTGCCAATCATAAACATTTATAGCATTTATACAAGTGTAATGAATAATTTTAAAGAGGGCATTAGAGTTTATTATTGAAGTGATAATGCTTTCAAAACTTGTTGCACAATCCCTTCTAATTGATTTAGAACAGTGGTTTCCTAACCCTAACTAGGGTTCTCTATGAGTAGTTAGAAGTATCAAAAGAGTTCTTCTTTAATGAATGATTTCACTATTTTTGTTTTATTTGTTCTTTACCTACTTCAGATAATTAGGGCTTCTGAGTCCTATGTCAAGGTTAATCATGGGTCAATGAGTGCCTAACTCACGGCCATCATATTGATGATGACACTTCGTGATCCTATAGGACAGGGTAGAACTACCCCTCTGAGTTTCTGAGCCTGTTCACTCTTTCCAGGAGTTGAAAACTCCATCTTTCTCCTGTAGAATAGCTGGTGGTTTCGAACTGCTAACCTTGAAGTTAGCAGCCTAACATGTAACCACTACACCACCAGGGCTCCTTTTGGATCAATGAGTACCATATAAATAAGGAGAAATTGAACTCTTCTAAGTCACAATGTCAATGCATAGGAGGCATTCACTCCATCTCGCTGACATTCCGTCAGTAACTCTTAATGCTTCATGTGTAGTGGCACAAAACTACCTAAGGTGTGGATTATGAACTAGCAACTTGAGTTTTATTTGTTAGTTTGTTGGAAATACAGATTACTTGTCCTTCCAATCCTTTGGGCTTGTTCCATCCCTAGCCTTAAATAGTATCCTCACATACATGAGGTGATGAATGTTCTACTCAATACTCTAGAGTCTAAAGGAACACTTTTTTTTAGAGACTAAAGGGCCACTTTTCAAACCTTTAGTATTCCCTTTCTATGTAGCTTTCTCTCCTTCAACTCTAACTACCTTGGTTTCCGAAGGCTTTTAGCTTTCTCTCCTCTGTCAGGAAGCCTGCTCATGCTGCCGGGGTT
>NW_022109491.1:33941983-33966651 GCF_000313985.2 Echinops telfairi
GTGTAAATTGTTGGGCTCTCCTCCTTTGTCCCGGATCCTCATACATCACTGGGCTTTGTGCCTGACTCACTCAAGGCTTCAGAAAACTCTCTGTTTTATTCTACATAACTTTTCTGATAGATTTGGTTATTTCCATTGAGTAAGGACGTCTAGTTCCTGATACTTCACCTCGGTCTGTGGCTAAAATCTTGCCAGGTATGAATTTAATTATTACTCAGACTGTACATGATGAATTTCATTTTTTGGTTCACAGTTTCAGATACATACCATCAAAAACTATCAACTCTGCTTCATTATGCTGTGTGGTGTTTAAATGGTGCATCAACTTTCCGAGAGTGGTGATTGGGTGATAGTAACATCGCATTTCATAGGGTGATTGTAACAAACTTCCACAAGCGTGTGTCTTAAAATAGCAGAAAGGTGCTCCCTCACTCTTCTGGGGGGCTGTAACTTCACAAGGCCAGGTTTGGCAGAGCCAGTGCCTCTCGTGGCCTCTTTAGGAGAATCAGTTCCTTGTTTCTTATGTTACTGAGTTCTTGGTGACTACCAACATTTCTTGGCATCTAGGGGCCCAAATAGCCAAACCCAGTGCCATTGAGAGATTCCAATTCGCCCTCTGGGACAGGGTAGAGCTCCTTAGCAGGTTTCAGACACTAATCTATGGAGCAAACTGCCGCATCTTTCTTCCAGTGAGGCTTGTGGGTTCAACCACGAACCTTTTGGTTTGAAGTTCAGCACTTTAACCACATTTCTCTCTGAGCTCCTGCAACTAGGAGCCCCCAAAACAAAGCAAAACCCATTTCTATCAACTCGATTCCATGTCGAGGGATCCTGTATACGGGTTCCAAGACTAAATCTTCAAGGGAGCAGACAACTGTGTCTTTCTCCTGTGTTGCAGTTGGTGGAATTGAACCGCCAAATTTACCGTTAATGACCCCATGCCTAACCTATAGGGCCTCCAGGAATTCTTGCGATTAGGAACCAAAACCAAACTATAGGGCACACCTGCTGTTAAATAGAGTCTAACCCTTTGTGAGCCTATGTAGGATTACCAAGGCTGTAAATCTTCACGGGAGCCCCGTCTTTCTCCCACAACACAGCTCATAGGAGGCATTCAATCAAGCTTTCTCACATTTTATCATTAAATCTCAATAATTTATAGTCCACTTGTGGGTTTGAAGAGCCAATCTTGTGGTTAGTAGTCCAGCTTACGCAGCAGGACCACCAGAGGTGGGGGCGCGGGGTGGGGGGGATCAAAACCAAACTTACCGCCAATACATAGAAACTTTATAGGGCAATAGACATTAATTCCTCAAAAATTGCCCTCTTAAGCTACCTTCAGATCTCTCTTTCTACAAAACACTTCAGACTTACTCAATTTGAAATTCTTTTTGACAATAGCTTACCTTGCACAGAACATTAAAGTTAATTAGTTACTGGTCATTTCACAATTGAAAGTCATTTGTCTCCCTCAGGTAAAATTTATCCAGATACATGATAAAATCATACTCAAGAAAGGAGTTGAGCGTTTTAAGGGAACTGGGTTAAAATTAGAATGTTGGAAGTTAAATAACAATTCTTTTCTCACACCCTTTCCTCCAACTACTACTTACAAAATATTAATTAATTAAAAAAATTCTATGATTAGAAAAATCTCACTCCTGACAAGAAACTTAGAACTAGTCAAGACAAATGGACAGATTTGCCATCTGTAGAAATGACCCATTCTAGGAGGTGCCTGTCAATGTCTGGTCAGTGGAGACAGAAGTTTCCAGTACAGAGCACACACAAAAATATCTGCCTGAAGTGTCATCATTACAAGGAAGCCAATGGTACTGTTCCATCCTACCTAGTTTAGGATGATGCCACAGTGTGCTACCAACTTACTGAAAAACAGGAATCAGAGAATTATAATGGTTATTCAGAACAATCTTGGAAATTCAAGTACCTCTCATGATCATTCCAATTCTACTGGTGGGAGCAAAATGATTTAGACATACAGCAATTGCCTAGGCCACTAAACTAGAAGCAATAGGGTCACAACAAGAGAAAAGGGGGCAAATAAAGGAAGAACTGGAAGAAAAAAGAAAGCGAAAACATTAGGAGTAAATCAAGGGGCAGAAAGGAAATGAAAGGAAGACCTTCAAAGCCAAAGCCACAACATATTTTGTCTCACTCAAAGAATTGGGATGTTTTGGAAGAAGGGTTCATTGTATGCCCCTGTACTCTCCCATTTGATATTATGAAACAGAATTTTAACTGATATTCCTGCCAACAATTTACATTGCTTCACATGTGATCTTAAATACAAAAGTCAAGAACTCATTGCTTTATTGCTGATTACAATTTTTTTAGGACAAAAAGGAGACCCCAAATTGTTCTCAATTTTACCAAGCACAGTGTCCTTCTATAGGATGGTCTCTCCTGATAAGGTGGCCAAAATATGTACAATGAATCTCACAGTCCCTGCTTCTATAGATAGCCTTGAAAAGAAGGAGAATCCATGCTTACCTGGCAGGGGAGATACCAGGATCACGAAGGAGGTTTTCCCAGGGTGAGTCTTATCCATTGCACTCCGGATGTGCTGACCCCTGCAATTTCCCCAACTGGGGGAAACTCGACTGCATAATTTGTGGTGGTGGGGGGCTGCATTTGCACTCTCCCCTGGGGTTAAAAAGAAAGAAAGAGTGAGAATCCAAGAACACAACATTGTGCTAATGCAAGCCCTGTACATGGATTCTTGGTCAGAATGAGGATGTACTGCATGGTTTAAAATCAGCAAAGGTGTATGCCGGGGTTGCATCCTTTCACCAAACTCAGTCAATAATCAGAGAAGCTGGCTTATAAGAAGAAGAATGTGGTATCAGGATTGGAAGAAGATTTATTAAGAACATGAAGTATGCAGATGACACAATCATCCTTGCTGAAAATGAGGAGGACTTGAAGCGCTTTCTGATGAAGATCAAGGATTTCAGTTTTCAGGATGATTTACAACTCAATGTAAAGAAAACCAAAATCCTCACAGCTAGACCAGTAGGCAACATCATGGTAAGGGGGAAAATGATTGAAGTTGTCAAGGATTTCATCCTGCTTGGATCAACCATCAATGCTCATGGAAGCAGCACAAATGTCAAGAGAACAATTGCATTGCATTAAGTAAATCTGCTGCGTGGACCTCATTAAAGTGTGGAAAAGCAAGAAGGCTACTTTCAGGAACGAGGTGCATCTGACTCAGCCCATCGTATTTTCAATGGTCGCGTGTGTATGTGAAAGTTGGACATTGAATCAAGGAGACTGAAGAAGAACCGATGCACTTGAATTATGGTGCTGGCAAATAATGATAATACCATGGACTGCCAAAAGAACACACAAATCTTTCTTGAAAGAATTCTGTACAGCCAGAATTCTCATTACAAATGAGTGTGGCAAGGCTCCATGTCACCCACTGTGCACTTGTCCTCAGGAGAGACCAGTCCCTGGAGAAGGACATCGTGCTTGGTAAAGTAGCAGGGAAGTCCAAAAGAGGACCTGCAACAAGATGGATTAACACAGTGACTGCTTCGATGGGCTCAAACATACAATTAAGAACAATTTTGAGGCTGCCACAAGATTGGATAGTGTTTCATTCTGTTGTACAGAGGGACACCTAATAACAACAACTAGAGTCCTGCTTCTAAGGAGTCTTCTGGCTGTACTTTCTCTAAGACCAACTTTTCATTGTTCTGGCAGCCCACGGTCTAGTCAGTATTCTTCGTTGATACTAGAGTTGAAAGGCATTGGTTCTTCTTGGTCCCCCTTCCTCACTCTCAACTCTCCCACACATAAGAAGCCATTGAAAATATCATGGCTTGGGTCAAGCACACCTGACCCAAAGTGACATCTTTAAAGAAGTCTTTTGCAGCAGATTTGCCCACTGCAATATCACCTTTGATGTACGGACTATTGTTTTCATGTACATTGATTGTGGGTAAGGGTTAGAATTCCAAAATAAAATTGGGGGGACAATTTAATTCATAACAGTCCTCCACCTACTTTAGTATAGGACATTCAAACAAAAAAATACTGCCTGGAGTCGATTCTGACTCATAGTGCCTCTATAGGGTAGGCTAGACTGGCCATAGGGATTTCTATGGATTTCTAGGACTCAATCTTTACAAGAATAGAAAGTCTCATCTTTCTTCTGAGGAGTGCCTGATGAATTCCAGCTACTGACCAATTACCAGTCTAATTCCCAATCCTCTACGCCATCAGAGTTCCTGCACTTTAGCATAGAGCAGCGGCTCTCAACCTGTGGGTCGCTACTCCTTTGGGGTCAAACAACCCTTTCACAGGGGTTGACTAAAACCATTGGAAAACAAATTATGATGTACATCATGATTCATAACAGTAGCAAAATTACAGTTATGAAGTAGCAATGAAAATCATTTTATGGCTGGGGGTCACCACCACATGAGAAACTGTATGAAAGGGTCGCAGCATTAGGAAGGTTGAGAACCACTGGCATAGGGGATGCTCCTAAATGTAGACTGTGGTGAATATGTTAACAGGTGATCTCTCCTACATCAGAGGTCTTTAATTCCAGCCATGCTCTTCTACAGAGTCCAGGTTTTTGGTTAGTATTTGGAGGTCCCACAAGTATGCTTCACTTCGGGTAGTACTGTCTTTTCATATTCTCTTCCCTCAAGTACAAAGCCAGCCTTCTAACCCTTAACAATCACTCTATTGAGCGTATTTTGTCTGTAGAACCATACATGTTACTTTATAAGAAATTATTCTGAAAAAATTCTATTAGCAAATAAATTAATAGTAATATCAATACAACTATCCATGGGGTTAATTTATAATGTATCCCAACAAAATAATAATGTCTTTATAGTGAACCCGGGATATATAGAGACCATGGATATATGAATGGAGTTTAAGCTTTCATTTAATCATAGCCCCAATCTAAGAACTATTTGTTCTTATGACATGGCCCTACTCAATACTTACCACCATGAAGCAATCACTGGAGATATGGGAGCTCTAACAAAGTGTGGTGAAAAAGATGGTGCCCAGTAGTCAGAAATAAGAGCAGATAGGCTCTTAAAGACTTGTCTTAGAACAAACGGCCATCCAAGTGAGGCATCAGCTAAGCTGACCCTGGAAAAGCCCACCAGCATGAGTGATCCAAGAACGCAAATAAACTATAGATCTAAAGGAGGGAATGATATTAGTACTTAAATTTGAATCCCCAGGTGGGAAAAGACAGGGTAACAGTAAAAACTCAAAACCCATTTGCAGGGCCCCCCAAAAGATTAAGCCTCTGGTGAATGCCCTCTGCCTAAATGGACCAGAGATGGGAATGACCTTGTTACCAGACAGAGCACATTGCAAGTTGGATTACTGCCATTGTAGCTAGGTCAAAATGTGACGTTTTGTCAGTGGTCTCCTGCTTTACTCAATGTATTTGGTCCAGTTTTTAATATGTTCTCTTTTGTTTCCTATTGCGTTTCAGTATGCCATTGTTGTTAGGCCATTTGTACTGTGTCTTGATTTTGTATGATTTTCTGTATATGAAATCCAGATTAGAGAAGACTATAGACACAACAACTGAACTAATAGATTCAAAGGATATAACAGGGGTGGCTGGCAGGAAACAGGGAGCTAGCAACAAAGAGTACAAGAAAGAAGAATTGTCCAGGAATTGATTTTGGTGACCGTTACATAATCCTTATGAATGTGATTGAACTATTGTAATGTTTGACATGTGAACTGTATGTCAATACAAGTGTTAAAATTAACAAACTAGATATTTTTTCAAAACTAAAGAAAATTATATTAGCATAGCAGAGGAACTGTACTTAATTAAATATAATCCCTAGCTCCATCTGAATACTGAGCTTCTAAAGCACAACTCATCTATATATACCACTATCTAATACATGCTCATGATTAATGCTGAAAAATATTTGCATTCATGAAGCAATAACATTATCATCCGGAAAATGTATTCAAGATTTGGAAAGGATTAATAAGTAATCTTAATGTAAATTTTCTCCTGGTAATTGTACAATTCTGTAAGGGTGGTTATTCACAAAAGAAAATTCATGGCAATCATATCAAATCTGTTTTACAGTGGCCTCACAGAGTAGAGCAGACTGCCCGGTAGGGTTCTCAAGTCTGTAAATTTTTACAGACACAGACTGCGCCCTTCCCGCCCCCCACCCCAGCAGCTGGTAGGTTTAAACCACTTACTTCTCAGGAAACAGTAAATTGTTTAGTTATGGAAAACAAATAGCAATGTGAATGATTTCTGCCTGTTGAAAGGAAAATAAATTATTTAAATTCCTCAGTCAAATTTTCCATTGAACTGGTTTAATATCCTACTAGTTCTGTCATTTACTAACAAATTGGATAAATTCCTGAATATGCTTTCATTTTATAATTGCATAAAAGTTGAGATTTTACTTTTTTTGGAAAGTGTTTCTTACAGTCCCTTCATTTAATGTGTGTACACAAACTAACAAATGCAAAAAGTTTAGTGTTTGTAAATAGAATACAGAAAATATTTTATATTAAACTCCTTAACATAATAGTTGTAATGTAATCAAATGAAAATGAGTATGTCTGTTATAATCATAACACTAAATGAAAACACCAGTAGAATAATAGGATCTAGTTGATGTTGACTCATAGCAACCCCCTAAGACAGGGCCCCAATGAGTTTCTGAGACTGTAACTCTTTACGGGAGTAGAAATTCTCATCTTTTTCCCAGATAGAGCCATTATAATTATCAGATAATTGTCAGTTTTGCACACACACATGCAAGTATATGAGGTGGCTTCAAAATGTTCATGAAAAAATGGGACAACCCATTTTTTTCCTACAAACTCTTGGAGGCGTGTGTGTGTGTGTGTGTGTGTGTGTGTGTGTGTGTCCCCACACACATAGGAGAAGACTTCAAAAAGTTGAGAAAATGAAAGATAAAAATAAAAGATATGAACTTCATTTTTCAATATAAGTTCCATCAAGTTCAAAACCCTTTTGTAAATGGTAATAACAGCCATGCTGTCCAACCCTAAGGTATCAGGTTAACCATATCAATGTAGTTGATTTTAAATTATTTACTGAAGAAAACTGGGCACACTTTAAAGATATTTTTTAACTATTGGGAAATAAAAAGAAGGCAAATGGAGCCAAATTAGGAATGTTAAGTAGGACAATGCCTACTGATTTCTTATCAAAACTCAAAAAATTGCTATTGTTTGATGACAGGACTGAACAGATATATTGTCAGAGTACAGAAAGATTTTCTTTAGTTCTCCCAGGGGTTTTTCTGCTAAAAGGTTGGCTTTCTCAGCACATGCTCATAATAAACAGAAAGCCAGAATTCAAAATGCCTTGAGTATCTCATAAATTTTTTGCTGTGACCTTTGATCTTGAACCCCTTCCACTTCTTGATAGCTATTGCTTCTATGTTTCTACTTTGTTTCCAGGATAGCATTATAGGTAAAGCCACGTTCCATCTCTTGCTACAATTCAAAGAAATTCTTCAAAATCTTCACCCCATTTGTTTAAAAGGTCCATTGAGATCTCTGCTCTTGTCTATACCTGACATGATATAACAGTTTGGGCACCTATCTAGCAGAAAGTTTGTTCGCTTGTAATTTTTTCAGTCAGAATTATATAAGTGAAACCAATTGAGCATCTATATCATTGACTATTATGTACACAAATCACTGTTTCTCTTGTTACCAACCCAGGTCTCCACTGGCATGGCACAGAGACAAAGACAGAGACTGGACAGACGGGAACGGGAATGCTTTACTTCAGAGGAGCAAGCTAGGATGAGGGTCACTGAGGCAAATTCCAGGAAAAACAGGGGTTGGCAGTTTTATACTTGTACATGAGGAAGTAAATTGAGGGATTTATGGATATATGACATATTTCACAGAAATGGTCATGAGTATGCAGTAGGGTGAGTGATGAGTCTTGACAGGATAGGGCTTATCAAATACCTTGCTTTGAAATACCTTCTGAGTTACTCTGGTAACATCTTTCCAGCAACTTTCGGTTCCTTGACCAAAGTGTATTTATTCTAGGGTGACTTGAGTGTTGTGATTGTCCTTCCTGTGTGGTCAAGTCTGGTCGTAACTGACACTTGCAGAATACTTTCCTGGGAGAGAAAAGAGTCATGTTATCAGAGATAAAAGTACAGATTAAGGATGGACACTCTACCACATCTCGTATCCTAATCGCAGGTTCCTTGGGGAAGCTGTGGCATTTACAATGTTACACAGGCTGTGCGGGTTGGGCCATGGTCCATTCCTCAATTAGGGCAAGAACAAGAATAACTTCTTAGCAAATTGATGTCAGTGGTCTGCCGCTGAAACCCCATCTTCACTATCCTCTTGTCCCTTCTTAAAACAAGATATCCATTCATAGACTGTGGGTTCCTTTGAGTTATTGTCCTCATCGGCTTTTCATAAAGCATCATTGATTCCAACATCCTTCTACATAAGTTTCACTATAAATTTTATGTTCGCTTTGGCTCCAATTTTAACAGAATTCATGTTGTTTTGATAGAGGGTCTTTTCAAAGTTTTCAAATTACGGCTGATCTTTCAAGGGCCTCGTACTAGATCCTCTTCGGAAATATGGCTTTGGGGCCATTCATTTATTTGAAACCTATGCACAGGTGTTTTTTTTCAAAATACACAGTTTCTATGACCTGTTGAAGACCCCTAGTCTATGTATTAATATGTAATCAATATATTATAGCCCATATATCCTTCATACACTAATTATGAGTTTGTGGGGCTGGTGTATCATAATTATGTATCACATCCTATTAAACAGGTGGTCATCAGGGCACAATGCCAGCTGTATTACTTAACTATTTTCTTCACTGTTACTCACCACGGTCTGTTATTTGCTTTTCCACTGTTCTCCCGAACCAAAGAATATGTATCATCTTCTCCAGACATGTTCCCACTCATTCAAGTGGAAATAGAATTTCCCCCATAAAAGCAGGCTGAGGAGGCCACAGTATGCCAAAGCTTCCAAATCTAGTGGTTCACGAGTCATAGCTAGTTGATGATCCACTGAAATGACTAACCAGATAACTGGGTCAACTAGCGCAAGAAAAGGCTTTACTAATCCAATTAAATTTTCCATTCGGCCATTCAACAAGAAGGCCTTTTCACCCTTTAACGTGGCTGCCCAAACCATTCCCCGGCACTCAATTTCAACTCAGAAGGACCTCATATGTGTCAGAGTAGAATTGTGTTCCGTGGAGTTTGCAATGAGGGATTGCTGAGAAGCAGGGTACTCCATAGGGTTTCAACCCTAACTTGTCTGTTAGATTGTCATACTGCGGTGGCCTGTTTATTGTTGTGATGCTGGAAGCTGTGATTTCCAATATCAACAACAGGGTCACCCAAGGTGAACAGGTTTAAGGAGATCAGACTATGAAGAAGGAATAGGTGGTCCGGTTCTGAAGAATTAGCCACTGGGAGGTTTCATGAATAGCACCGGAACTTTGTCAGATACCGTTCCAGAAGATGAGTCTCTCAGATTGGAAGGCACTCAAAAACATGACTGAAGAAATGCTGCCATGGCAAAGTAAAATGCACTAGAATGACATGGATGGAGTTAAGCTTTTGAGACCTCTTTTGCTGATGAGACATGACTCAAAGTGGGGGTGAGGGGGGCTGTAGATATCTAATGATTGGAATTTGGAATATGTGAAGAATGAATCTAGGAAAAGGAAAAGTCATCAAAAATGAAATGGAATGCATAAAGATGGAACTGCCCATTTTGAATTAGATAATCACATGGTATGTTTTGCTTGGAATAACAAATTCTAGAGGAATGATATCACATCCATGGTCAAAAAGGTCATTTCAAGATCTAGCTTGAAGTACAATATTGTCTGTGATAGGACAGTGTCTATCTACATACAAGGAAATTCAATTCATACGAATTTATTCAAGTTCACAAATCAATCACTAAAGCTAGTGCTGAAGAAATTGAATAATTCTATCAATGTCTTCAGTCTGAAGTTGATCAAACTCACACTCTAGCTGCCTCGATAATTTTTGATGATTGGAAGACAAAAGTTGGAAACACAGAGGAAAGAACACTAGTTGGAAAACATGGCCTTAGTGACAGAAACCCAGCTGGAGGTCACAGAATTTTTCAAGGTCAACAACGTCTTTATCACAAGTACCTTTTTCAACAACAGGAAAGGCAACTGTTTAAGTGGAATTTTCTAGATGGGATACACAGAAACCAAATTGACTGCCAACTGCCAACTCCGTGGGAAGAGATAATGGAGAAGTTCAATGTCAGTAGCTAAAATCAGGAGAGAAAGTGGGTGAAGGGAGACATCGGTCAGTGTAAGACATGAAAAAAAAAGATAATTATCATGAGGGAGGGAGGGTGGTGTTGGGAGGGAAACAAAGGAGTTGATATCAAGGGCTCAAGTATAAATAGAATGTTTTGAGAATAATAATGGCAACAAATGTAAAACTGTGTTTGACACAATGGATGTATGTGTGGATTGTGATAAGAGCTGTATGAGCCCCCAATTAAATGATTTTTTAAAATAAATAAATAAAATGTTAAAGAGAAAAAAAAAGTCAGGCCAGGAGCTGACTGCGGAACAACTATCAATTGCTTATAAATAAGTTCAAGGTCAAGTTGAATAAAATTAAAACAAGTCCATAATAGCCAATAGACGAACTTGAGTATATCCCACCTGAATTTCAAGAACAGATTTGATACACTAAACACTAATGGCAGAAGAGCCGAGGAGCTATGGGATGACATCAAGAATCTCACACATGAAGAAAGAAAAGGGTAATAAAAATACAGGAAATATAAGAGAAAAGTGGATGTCAGAAGAGCTTGGAAAATGCTGAACATGTTCTTCCTTTTTCAGAATAGACTTTTGCAATTGTCAGATGTAGAGAACTTCATGTTCTCAGGGTGAATCAGTGTTGCACTTTCTGAATTGCCAATTGAAATTATTAGCAATATCTTTGAGGAAACGGAGACCAGAAAGTTAAGTAATGTACACAAGTTCATGACAACATGACCAATATAGGTTAACCCTACTCGTAATCAGGGCCATATCAGAGAGGTGTACAAGATGTCCCATGACTTCAATATAACCCTGAATATCAGTTATCTGTTACTTCTTGCACTAGGGAGTTTCAGAATCAGATCCAAGAGAATATTCCAGTTCCTTCAATCTGCTACAGGGGTATTTAAGGAAAAACCCATTTCATTTCATTGGGTTTCCAACTTGGACCTTCCAGTGATGCCTATGAAGGGTGTTCTGTGCCTTGAAAGGGCAGCCTAATGCCTCCTTAGTCTATAGCACAAGGCCTGAGTTGCCAAAAGCAGGATAGAAACTTGGTTAAAAATGTCCAGTTAGGAACACAGTGCTGTGTGTATTCTGTGGAAGTGATGTGTGAGATGTACAAACAAAGGAGTGCTACACGAATCAAGAGCAGTAAGCAGGCACACCACCTCGTTGCTTGGGAGACCAGATTAGAAGATTCCATTAACCGATAACACATGTCTGACGTTGTCTTGATGTGTATCCTTATAGTAGTGGTCTCATACAGTATTTTTGTTAAGTGCCACCATGTCAGTTCCAAGTCATACAGCCCCTGTGTGTAATAGCAGACACAGTGCTGGGTACTGTGCCAGTCTCACGGTTGCTTCTATGCTTGCGTGAGTCCATCGTTGCCGCCATTGTATTATGATCTCAGAGACAGTCATAAAAGCTGGAAGAGAAAGCTACGAAGGAAAGGCTGGTGGTTCTTGAAAATTGGAAGGCTTTGCCTCCAATTAAAAACAGGCTTTGCCTGCTTCCCTGGCACTGAAGCATGCCTCTGAGATTCCAAATAGGCATAAAGAACCTAGCTACCACCTTGTTCTAAGAGGCTGAGGTAGTATCTCTGGCCACATTGGCCTCTTCTTTTTTCTGCCTAGTCACCTGCTCTTCACCACAAGTCATTTCCGCTGGGAATTCTTCTTGGACAACTTCAGGTCAATCCTTCTTTTGTCTTCTGCGACACCTGCAATCAACAGGTGCTCAGGGAAGTCTTGATGAAACTCCACTGCAAATACAATTTTATGCATTGGTCTCTCCTACTAGCTTCAGGCTGGTACACTTTGGGGTATATGTAATATTTTCAATAAACATTCACTGCAATCATGTGAAACTGTTCTCAAAGCCAGTGGGTCCCCAAATCTGGTTAAGAATTAAAATGCCTTATTCTTTGTTGTTGTTGTTGTCAGATATCAATGAGTTGGTTTTGACTCAGTAATTCTATATACAACAGAACAAGGCTCTGCGGAGCCCTGCATCAGCATCACAATTGTCCCTGTGTTTGAGCTCATTGTCACAACCACGATGTCGATTCATCTCATTAAGCACCTTCCTCTTTTTCACTGGCCCCCCTACTTTACCAAAAACGATGGCCTTCTCAAGGGGTTGACTGCTGATGACATGTCCAAAGTACATGAGGTAACGTCTTACCCGATCATCCTGACTACACTTATTCCAGCAAAGATCGGTTCATTCTTCTGGTGGTTCATGATATCTATTTGACATTCTTTGTTAATATCACAACATCACACTCCAACGGCATCAAGTACTCCTCGGTCTTCTTTATATATTGTCCAGCTTTGACAAGCATATGTAAGCATAGGCTTGTGAGTCATTAGGTTTCGTAAAGTGATGAGGGACCACTGAGTTCTAGTCTTTAGTCTCTCTAAGCAGTAGATCTTCCAAGCCCAGGGCTTCAGCTGAGCTTTAGTCCTTTTCTTTGGGGGCTTTTCTAGGACAGGTGACCATAAAAGTGATCTGGGAATACCATTCGTTCAGTTACTCAAGAGTTATAAAGTATATCCTATGTGACTTGTACTTTGTTTTTAGGAAAACAGTATAGTAAATTTTAAATGGACAGCAGTTCATTTTTGAAAGTCGTCTTGATGTAAAACTCACATATCATACACTTCCATAGTTGAATTCTTTTAAAAAGATTGTATCTACATCATCACAATCAGGTCTAGTGCTCCCTCCCATTCCTGCTATCCCTATTTGCTTCCCAATTCCCCTCCCTTTCCGCACACCCCAACCTCGATCGACCATTGCATCAGTTATTGTTTCAACACATCCATTCATCCTCGGCTTCATACCCTGGGAAGCCTAACAGAAATGATAAAAAACGAAAACAAAATGAAACAGAAACAATAATAGCAATATAAAGATAAAAAGAAAGAGTAAGAAAGAAAAGACCACCAGCAGAATTATAAAGCCGAAGAAGAAATTTCTGTCATGGCACAAGCTAAAAACATTTAAGCCAAGGGCAAATTCAGGTTGGGTCGAGAAGGAAGTCAACTGACCAAGTATCATATGACACCGTGGTTGGCTCACCTTGAAGTTTACAATGACCTCCTTCTGACAGCAAAGCTGTTTAATTCCTCAGCCTGGGACCGGAGGGGATCGGTCAGAGGCTTCATCTGACGAGCTCTTCTGCAGATGGCTATTGGGCTCCTACTGTGTTCCATAACCTTCTAGAGATTGGCTGTCCACACCTAAACTCTTGGTTCATTTCCTTTCATCCCTACTTGGGATGTGTTCTCGTCATTTCGAATCACACAGCCTGGTGTGCTTCTTCCACGTGCAATGAGTTGACACCTCACTAATGGGGCTGCTGGTTTGAATACAAGCTTGTCAGAGCCCAGACACTATCCAGTTGAAAGCTGGGGAGCATCTGCTTTTTTCCCCAGACTTTGCTGCAGCACCCTTATCTTCAGGGATCTCTTCATGAAGGTGAGTATGGAGCAAGTCTGTGTTATAAGAAATGTTCTTGGATGGGGGCTAGAATTAGGTGGGAGCCCAGAATCCATCTGCTTGGACAACAGTTCTTAGCTGTGTGTAGCTTATTCTCTAGCAAAGTAGAAAGAAATGCTAAGCAACATAAATAAGTACTGAAATGAAAAAAAATTAATAAATCAACCAAGAAGGTGATATGGAGTGTTAGGGGGAGCTTCAAGTTTTAATGGGATCGCTCAGTAAAATCACAATGAGAAGATGGCATGAAGTTAAAGACTTAAAGGTGGGGCTGGTGAGAATCATATCTGTGGAAGAGCATTTAGGAAAAGATCCCAAGATGGAAGCATTGCTGTCGAGTGGGAGAAGTAGGCTGAAAGTCAGGACTGCCAAAGCGAAGCAACTGACAGGTAAGTGTCACAAAGCAGGATCCCCACATTTTCAAGGGGCTTTTGTAGCCATTGTGACTTCTTTGCTCTTCCTCCTAGAAAGAGAGCCCAGGATGGTCTCGAACAGAGGAGGGACGAGGTCTGACAGACACGGAACGCCACTCTAGCACCCCAGTAGAAAATCAGACTAGCGCAGAGAGAGGTTGGGGACGGAGAAACTTGTCAGAAAATAACTGTTTTCATCCAGTTAAGAGATGATGTCGATTAGAGAAGGGTGCAGCAAGGGGAGGGATGGAAAAATTGACATTCTACGTATATTTTACATGTGAAACCAATAGACTGCTAGTAAATCAGATGTTGGTTAAGAGAGGGCAAGGAGAGTCTAGGACAACTCCAGGCTTTGAAGCTGAGCAGTTGGAAGAATCGCATCAATTTACTGAGATGGGGAGTACTGGGGTGGCACGTTGTGATGGGTATCAGAAGCCGAGTTTCCTTTGGTGTTTGTTACATTCAGACACCTAAATTGAAAACAGAGGTATTCATTAAACGATGAATTAATTCCTCACAGACCTTCTCTAGCTCCATAGTTTGAAGGAAGGAATAATTCTATATGTTTGGAGAATAATGGCAAAAACAGTAAAGCACCTCAAGGCTAAGTTCTCAGTGGGAAGCCCAGGGTGAGATCATCAAGTTACCAAAGGCACAGGTTACAAAAAACATAGAAGCATCATCAGCCCTTCAGGTTCTTGAGCCAGACCAATACAAGTTGTACTATTTGCAATCAACTACGTCGTCATTTCTGGAAACGTTTCACAGTTTGCTGAAGTGTTAGGGACTTAAATATCCATCATCAAATAGTAACCTACAGGAGATTTCAAGTAAAATTAGCGTACATACCCACCTCTTCCCTCCCAGGAAGTAAACAGCGTTTTGTGTGGCTTGCGAAAACAGGGTTCCGCTGCAAATCTCTGGAAGGCATGCGTTTCCTTTTTAAAGGAACCAAACTTTATTCTTGCAGTCCATCTCCCACGTCCATCCCGTCTCCCAACCACCAGCTCTGCCCTCGCTCCCGCCCATCAACTCTGGGTAGAAACAGCTGTCACCACAAAAGTCACAGCTGAGCCAGGACAGCCAGCTGGCTCTATGATTCACAAACAAATTAACCTTGGGATTTATTTTGAGCCAAGGGGCTACCTATCCTAGGTTCTTAGCAGCCACCTATATTTTTGCTCTCGGGTAAACAAATTCCACCTCCAATGTCAAACAAGCCTGAGCCATTTCGTTTGTTTCCATGGCTAACTATCCATCAATTGCTCTGAGACAATATTTCTGCTTAATCAAAAGATTGATCTCGTGGCCACTTTATAACAAAGACATTTACTCAGTTTAAATGACTTACCGGTGCCTGGGGCTTTCCTTCTTCACGTCAGAGTAGTGCGAACATAATTGTTCCATTAACAATTTAACAATCATTTCTCAACAGACTTAGAATTAACAGATGACATAATACGTTAGGGGGAAATGCAAATGTATGTGTTGCGGCACAGCACCATCTACTGACCAGATAGAGAAACTGCATGTGGGAGAGACCCGAAAGGAAGGGGTGAGAAGGGTCATCAGAACCGACCCAGCCTCACTGCCATCCAGTTGATTTGAACTCACAAAACTGTAGGACAGAGCAGAGATGCTCCTTCGGGCTTCGGAGACTTAAAGCTTTATAGAGCAGACGGCCCCATATTTCTCCGGAGAAGCAGCTGGTGAAGACTAACCGCTAACCTTGCAGTCAGCCAAAGGAAAAGGGAAGGACAAGAAATACTTCTTAGCATTAAATTTATCCTAGCGAAAATTGTTTACACTTGAAAGAGACATTTACTTTCCCAGGGTCCAGTTCCACATTTCGTAGATAAAGAAGCGAAGCTCAGGAAAGGTTGTCAAAATCTGTAAGAGTGCAAAAGATTCTCAAATTTCTTATAAGAAATCACAAATTTCTTATAAGAAAGTCCGTATAAGAAAATCACCTGATGCCGGGGGCTTAAGTGGAGAGCAAGTGTTTTGAGAATAATGAAGGCAATGAATGTACAAATGTGCTTTACACAATGGATGGATGGATGGATTGTGATGAGTTGTATGAGCCCTTAATAAAACTATAAAAAGATAAATAAATTAAATTAAATTAAAAAATAAGTAATAAAAAAAAGAAAATCACTTTTACATTTTCAAGGTTTAAAAATAATGAGCCTGCTGTGATACAGGACAAAATGTAGACAGATAGGTTAATGGAACAGGATGAAAATGTCACCGAGGGCACCCGCACATTATACACATTATTTTTCAATTAAGGCCCAAAGACACCTTTTTAATAGAGAAATTATAGGCTTTTCAACAAATGGTTCTGGAGCTGTTAAGTAAAGCACATTCAATGTCAATTCATACCTCACGCAACTTCGAAAACTTAACTAAAATGAATCATAAAACAAACTGCTCAGAGAAAACCTTTGTGACCTTGGATTAATCAGACAGCAGATATGACACCAGAAGCAGAGTCACTCGGGGGGAAAATCCTAAATTAGCTGTTATTGAATCTAAGGTCTTCTTTCTGTCTCGCTGTTTGGGTCAAAGGTTACAGACCAGGTTGCTTTTCTGTCCATCTCACACACATTTGGTTTCGTGACATTAATTGTAATCCCACCATTTAATAGCCATTCCCACATCCTGCCTGTGTTTCCCATTCCTAATTGTCCTTCTTGCCGATTCCTTCTTGCCTTCTGAGATTTATTCCGAGGCACATGCTGACCTTCTCATCTCCTGTGGCTGATTGGTCCAAGGCAGTGGTTCTCTTCCTTCCTAATGCTGCGACCCTTTCAGGCAGTTCCTCGTGTTATGGTGACATGCACCCCCCCCAACCACAAAATTATTTTCGTTGCTACTTCATAACTCTCATTTTGCTACTGTTATGAATCAGGAGACCCTGTGAACTCCAGGTTGAGAACCACTGGTCTAAGGAGTGCCTACACCCCTGGTGGATCTCTTGTTTGAATGAAAGTTGAGTCATCCTGTGGACAAGGAGCCAAATCTCAGGGATTCCATGAATCTTTCTTTTTGTGTTTTTAACTTTACAGCCAGGAGCCTCTACGGGATCTTTTCCAGCGTGGTGGGTAGTAATAGCCAGACACGATCTAATTCTTCTGGTCTCATGTGGGCTGAAGTATAAGGATCCATCAGTCCTTCAGACCAATTGTCTCCATGCATCTTTGATTTTCCTCATGATTCTTTTATTCTTTGCTTTGGACTGGGAAATGTCAATTATTCCCAACCTTTTCAGACCCTTCTCACTAATCAGTCCAGCAGAAAGTAGAATATTATCTTTGTGAACTATTTCATGCCAATTGACCTTTGTGTTTCTGGGATGAGAATCCTAAAGCCCAAGGCCCGGAAATGCATTTCTTCAAGGTATTTGTTTATCGTTAAGACTCTTTCAAAACTTTGGAGCAGAAAGAACATGGTCACGTGGTCAGGGGTGCTCTTGATCACTCTCAAAAGAAAAAACTTGAAGTTGTGGAAAGATTGTAGCCTCCTGAGTTCCAGACCCAGCTTGGAGAAAAGTAAATAATGGCTGAAGGCACAGTGGGGAGAAACTAACTAAAAGAACCCGGGGAAAAGTGGGAAAAGCCGGGAATTTTGTCTCCTCCAGCAGGACACTGCCAAAATACTAGGCCCTCTGGACCATAGTGGGGAGCGAATGACCCCCTCCGTGAGTCTCCCACTGCTGATCAACACCGCTCCCCCAACATAATTGGGAAGAGGTTGAATGGGAACTTGGTCAAGAGGATGGATACATGGGCCTCTGAATCTCAGTACTGAGCTTAATGCACACCCACCAGGTTGGGGAGACTTGAGTCTGCAGTGGACAGGTTCCCTGCATCTGGTTGGATCTCTTGGGGTTTGGATTGTGGCATAGTTTCCCCAGAGCATCGGGAGGACTGGCCATCTCTGAGTGGGTGCAAAATCAAGAGGGCAAGTATTAGGGCAGACAGTCAGCTCAGTATTAAGAGAATGTTTCTCCAAATTCCTAGGACCCAAAATGCCAACCCCTGCCTTTCCTCAAGCCCATGCCCAGATAGTAATTGGGCCCGATACTGACATACAGGCTCTGCAGGGGGTAGTTTTGGTGAATGCTACTCACAGTTTCTCCTTTCCCTCAACAGAATGATTTGATCAATAATTTCCAGGTAGCCCCTGGCAATTTGGGAATCAGCCTCAAAGCCAGGACTTTGATGGAATCCATATTTAATTGTTTGTTTACTTATATTTCTGCTGAGGCTAAGCTTGTGTCGAATTACTTGGCTATCCTTGACTACTCGGGTTTTGCAACAGGGTGTGAGGATAACTCTGCATTCAGAGTAAAACATAGAAAACAAATGAACAATTACACTTCCTCAAAAGCATTTGACTACCTCCGCAAACTTGTGGAAACAGGAGAAAAAGCATAAGTTGCCTATGATCTTGCTACATTCAGTGTCATTGCATATGCTGCATGAGTCTAAAGAGGAATTTATGGACCAGTATTGTACATATGGTCATATGAACATTGAGCTGATATCAGACTTATGGACTTGATCTGGATTGGGGTGGGATGTTTTCTCAATATACAATTGCTCTTTGATATAAAGCTCTTTCTTATGACCCTGGATTTGTTTCTCTAGTCAACCCGACCTAACGCATTATATAGTACCAGGAATGGGGTACTAGAGAAACAAATCATAAAGATGGAGGGTGAATGCTTGTTTGACCTCTGCCTCAGGGTAGTTTTTCTGTTTGGGCTAGCCAAAGGCCATATAGGGCCACAATGTTTACTCAATTGTTTTCTGGAAAGCCATGGGAAGCTAAAGTTTTGATTCCTAGAAGTCATTTTTTGGTTCTATCTGTCTGAAGTGGTGAAAATAATTGTGATAAATGTGAATCTTGAACTCAGGGGGCGGAATCACCCCTTGAATTACTTGCAGACCATATTGCTCAATGAAAATGGCTGACAGAAGGCCCTGCTCTGGCTTGGTGTAGTCAGAGACCTCAGGCCATATTTTGTAGCAATGGAATAGTTTAGATAAGGATTAACAAAATATAGTTAAGGATTGGACTGACTGTTTTAAGAATTGCATTTAGGATCTGGCTGTACTAGGTTTATACTGATGTTAATTGGATTATAGGATTATGGTGTGGGTGTTCACATAGCTGCAATTGTTAAGTATAGAATATTTTTGTTTTGTTCATTTATAAAGTATGATGTTTAAATGAAGCTGACACATATTGAATTGTATGCATTTTAGTTTTATCATGTTAGGCACAAATATGATTTTACTATTGTCTTTGTTTTAAAAATTATGTATGACTAAAGACATGTATTAACGTGTCAAGTTTACAAGGGGTGGTCTATGGTAGTTACATAATCTCCGTGTAAACTAGAGGATATTAAGAGGAAAGGTGTATTAGTCTGGGTAGACTAGAGAAACAAATTCATAGACACTCCTATGCATATAAGAGAGGTTTATATACAAGAGCAATTGAATATTGAGAAAATGTCCCAGCCCAGTCCAGATCAAGTCCATAAGTCCAATATTAGCCCATATGTCTGATACGAATCTATAAAGTCCTCTTCAGACTCATGAAATACATGCAGGGACACTGAATGCAGGAAGATCACAGGCCAGTGAGTGCAAAGTCAGTGGCTGTAGAGACAGCTCAGCTCTGGCAGTGGTCTCCCTGTGGCTCCTCCAGTTATCAAAGCTGCATCAGGGTAGGTCCATGTGGCTTCTCAGGGATGTCTCACAGGAGTTAAGCAGAGAGAGAGAGGTGTATCCCCCCAAAGGAGGAAGTACAGGAGTTTTCAGAATTCTCAGGAGAAGGCAATTCCCTCACAGAGGCCTCATTGGTTATACCTTGATTGATAGACCAGACTCCACCCCTGCACTTGTAATCCTCTCAAATTGACACCAGATTTTGTAACTACCACAGAAGGGGGGAGTCTAGCCTGTCAATTAGGTCACAGTCTGATGCCTCCTTGTGGGCATGGCCTTCTCATGAGGGTTCTGGAACTTCCTCTCTTCTTCCCTGGAGGCAGGACACACTCTCTGCCATCCCTTCCCTGCTGCTGAGACACTTAGAGAGTGGGAGGAGCCATGTGGAGACTCACACTAGTGTTGGGATGCTACAACCACCACAGGATCTACAAGACTTTCCACAAACTGGCCTATGATCTTCATGCATTCGGCCTCATTGCATGTGTGACACGAGTCTAAAGAGGAATTTATGAACTACTATAGGACAGATGGGCTAATATCAGACTTATAGACTGGGATGTTTTCTCAACATACAATTGTTCTTTGAATGTCCCTGGATTTGTTTCCCTAGTCAACCCGACCTAATGCAATAGGTAACCACTACACGTGCAGCTAGGAAGCTGGAGGAGCTCCTGGAGGAGGAGTGGACTAGGGATCCTCCCACAAAGGAGATTACAGCAACAATCTCCAGTTACTTTAAGGACTGGAGGGAAAATTAAATAGAGATAAAGAATCACAGCCATAATTCAAAAGCTTAGGAGTGGCTCTAAGGAACATTCTGATGAAATGAATGAAAGTTAGAAATAATGCAACAACTGCAAAAGGAAATGCAAGCGGCAAGCGCCAAAATATTAGGCATTGACAACATTGTGAAGGAACAAAACATTGTGAAAGGACAACAACAGTGGAAACAAGAATCCTTGATCTTGAATACCAAGTTACAAAAAGTACCCCAAAATTGAAGGTAACTGCCAAGTATTATGGGAGACCAGGAAAAGGATCAACATGCACCTGACAAATGTCAGCGAACAGAAAGAAGAAATAGTAATTACTGAGAAAATAGTCCATGAAATATTAAGGGAGAACTTCTTTAACATCATGACAGAACATAAAATAACTATGAAGGAAGACCATAGAACTCCAAACAGAATTGACCCTAAAAATAAATCACCTCAACATATAATAATCAAACTTTCTAATATTAAAGAAAATAAATTATATTCAGAGATGCACGTTAAAAAAGAACAATTGCTTATAAAGACCAGGCAATCAGGATAAGTTCAGATTTTCCACTGAAACCATTCAGATAAGAAGGCAAAGGAATGATATATTCAAAATTCTGAAAGAAATTCTATATCAAACAAAATTCTATATCAAGCAAAATTGTCCCTTCAATATAAAAGGAAAACATTACAGGGAAGAAAATAACTAAAAGAATTTACCAAAACATGACGAGCTTTACAAAAAATATTAAAAGGAATTCATTCATTCAATGGATAGAAAAATCTGTAACGGAGAGCAACAAAAGATATTAGAAGAGAAACTATTGTGGAGAAAACATTCTATCTAAGCAAAACTAAAAGTGGAACAGAACTAAACAAATTAAAACAATGAATTCCACTATGATTTCTTTTCACAGCATTCTGCTATGAAGATAAAAAAAGAAAAGAAACAAGAGCATAGTAGACAACGAAGAGTTGAATTGAGAAGGTATCAAAATACAGTAAACTCTTGAAATTGGAAACAGAACCACAAAAAACAATCTTAAAAAAAAATAAAAACATCAACAAAACAAATGATGAAAACCATATAAGCAAGATAAAGAGTAACATGAAAACAAAAAAAAATCAAAGTATAGAAAAGAGAACCAAGAAATAAAACAACAGAATACAAAGAAAGCATCCATGAAAACTGTACCTGAAATATAAAGATAAACATAGATGAAAAATGAAAGGATGGAGAAATATGTATCAAGCTTACAGCAGTCAAAAGAAAGCTGGAGCATCAATATCAATCTCAGACAAAATAGACATGAAAATTAATGACCTAATGAGAGACAAAGAGGGTCATTATATTATTATGAACGTTTTTTTTTTTTACTTGTACAACTATAGAAATCAACATAGCACTTCTTTAAACAAATGCAAATACAAGTACCTTATGATCCAGCCACCTCTTTGCTAGATCTATACCCTAAAGAAGTAAAGAATACAACATGAACAGTCATATGCACATCTATTTCTACTGCCGTAATTTCCACACTAGCAAAACATGGTAACAACCTGAGGTAACTGAATAATCTCATGTCAACTTGAAGATATAAAAGTTTTAGGGGTAGAATTTAGACTGTCAACCAGATCACAGCCTGGTGGTGCCTCCTGGTGGGCATGGCCTTCTCAGGAGGATCCTGGGAACTTCCTCTCTCTGTCTCTGCCTTCACCTTTTGGGGGAGGAGTCACAGGAGACCTGCATGAGCCCTGGAGATGCATCCACCGCCTTTGGACCCACAAGATGTTGCATCTAACTGGCCAGTGATCTTGCACTCTGCATCTTTGCATGTGACTGTGTAAGTCTGAAAAGGGATGTATGGATTAGTATTGGATTTATGGACTTGATCTGGGTTGGGCTGGGATGTTTTCCTGATATGTAATTACTTCTCTATATAAAGCTCTTTCATACATATGAGTGTTGATTTGTTTCTCCGGTCAACCTGACCTAACACACAAACGCAAACCCTTATTATAGAGGAATAGAAAAACAAACACTGGCGCATTCATACAATGAAATATTGTGCCTAATTAAATAAAAAAACAACAATGACAACTCTCTTAAACATCACAAGATATGGACAAAACTAGAGAACATTATGTGTGTTAGTCTGGGTTGACTAGAGAAACAAATTCATAGGCACTCATGTGTGTAAGAAAAAGCTTTATATATAAGAGCAATTGGATATTGAGAAAACATCCCAGTACAGTCCAGATCAAGTCTATAAGTTCGATATTAGCCCATATGTCTTATACCAATCTATAAATTCCTCTTCAGACTCACACAACACATGCCATGATGCCGAATGCAGGAAGTGGGTGGAAAGTCTTATGGATCCAGTGGCTTTGTAAGTGTCTTAGCCCTGGTAGGGGTCCTTATGTGGCTCCTCCAGCTCAAGGCACTAGAGTAGCTCCATGTGTCTTCTCAGCTGGGATGTCTCTCAGGGAGTGAACCTGTGTCCTGCCTCCAGCAAGCTATTTATCTCCTTAGCACTTCCAAATGAGGTCATCAAGCTGTGACCTGATTGACAGGCTAAACTCCACCCCTTCACTCTTAAGTCTCCAAATGACAACAGATTATGTAACTGCCACATATACTTAGCAAAAATAGTCAGTCTTACAAAGATAAATATTTAATAACACGGATATTATAAGGAGAAACAAAGAAACATGGTTTATACACCAAAAGACAAAATGCCAATGACTATGAGGAGGCCAGGAACAAGGGCAGGAACGTGGAGAGGAGAGGGAGAGGATATGGAGGCAGGAGGGAGGCCGGATGTGGTGGGGGGAGGGGGAGAAAGAGAACAACATCTATGTGACAGGGTTTAACAGGATACTATTGTTTATTCCATTTCTTGAAATGGTTGTGTAAATATATAGTGTGTTTCTTTAAAAAACAACAACAACAAAAAATATCCCTCCAGATTTCTTATCCCTCAAACCTAAATAGTGGTCTGAGTAGCTTAACAAAAGGGGGTGAAAATAAAATTGAAAAGGAGTTGGAGTCTTTAATAACAAATAAGGTCATTAAAAAAAAAGTTTTCATAAATGTGCCCCTGTATACATTGCTGAATGCTTGCTTATATAAAGGTAAATAAAAGGTATTTTGACTAAGCTTTCAATTTATACATGCACAGATTTATTTCAAACAAAATATGTTTACACATCTTTCTCTGATCAGTAAATGGCTGCAGAATAGGTCCCTCATTAATACTTATTTTAGTCTCCTTATAATGCTATCGAAATAAAATGCAATCAAAAGAGTGGCTTTTGAAGAAATCTGCTGGGCCAACAGAGCAAAAGAGGTATGCTCACAAGGTAATGGTGACTGTTTGGGTAGGTGGGGGACCTACGTGGGGTATTGTTGATAGGTTCTTTCAAAGGACATAGGACAATCTTAAGAGCAGACTACAAAGACGTTTTCTGAAATTCAAAAACAGCATTGATGAGAAAAAAAGCCAAGAATATTGCACTGATTTTTTTTCTGTTATGACAATGTACCTACTCAATTTTCATGGGGAGCCAGGACTATACTGTAAGAATTTCACTGATAAACTTTACCCCACCCAATATTAAGCCCTACTGTTGCCCCTTTAGATTCCTTTTTGTTCCCCAAATTCAAAGAAACTTTAAATAATATCCTAAGGAAAACAAAACTACTGTTTTAATGTTCTATAAATCAGACTGAAAAATTATTTGGGGAAAGGCTAGAGAGTTGGAAACACAGCTTTCAGAAGTACATAGACTTCCATGGAGGGTATTTCAATAAAGAATTGCTTCGTGTTGTCATAGTATTGCTTCATAAGTGCTTCTATGATTTTGTAATAATCCTTTTTTT
>NW_022109491.1:33967091-33977011 GCF_000313985.2 Echinops telfairi
CCTCCACTTTCTCTTCTATACCCCCACGTAGTATTAATCCAGTTGCTGTCATCATAGATTTACTCATCCTGACTTCTCTGTACAGAAAAACATACAAAAGAAAGACATAAAAAAGGACCCAAGAACAATGACTAAATAAAACAGAGAAAAACCTTAATCAAAAAGAAGGCAGAAAATATGTAAAAACGAGGATAAATTAAAAATGGTTCAAAAAGGACATCTAATGACAGAGTACTATATTCCAGCCAAATAACAACTGTTAAAATCCATTTACAATGCTCCATATCTGACATTAAAGCTATTTTCCTTCCTAGACTATGGTCAGTGGGAATTCCCAGAATCAATCCACTTAAAGACTCTGCAAATGGATTTTGAGCTTCCATCATTATCTTTAACGTTCCTCAAACTAGGTATTTAGAATTTAGGCTCTTGTGGCATTCCCTCTTCTCAGTCTGGATTTGATTATTTAGAATCCTTGGATCACACAGGCTAGTGTGCTCCTTCTGTGGATTTCTCATTTAGATTGCTCCTTGTTTCGAAACAAGTCTTTAAGACCCCAGATGCTATTTTTTCGAATAGTCAGGCACCAGCTGAGTTCTTCACCATACTTTGCGATAGTAGCCCTATCTTCATGAGAGCAAGTATTGAGGAAGGTCAAACCACAAGAAATAATTGTTCTTATATTAGGGCTACAATGAAGTGAAATGTGGCAATATTTTTGACTTAACACTCCACTACTATTGAGTCCATTCCAACTTATAAAGACTCTAAGGACAGGGTAGAATTGCCCCTGTGGGTTTCTGAGAGTGTACATCTCTACAGGAGTAAATAAGCCTAGTTCCCTCCCAAAATGGTTAGTAGTTTCAAACCACTGAACTTGTAGTTAGCAGTCCGATGCACAGTCCATAATCTTCACCAACATCATAATTCAAAGGCATCAATTCTTTCTTTGTTCTTCCTTATTCATAGTCCAGCTTTTGCATGCTTATGAGATGGTTGGATATAACAGTTTGGGGAACAGATGCATTTTAGTCCCCAAAAGGACATCTTTGCTCATCTCTTGATTGTTACTTCCATGGGTATTGATTGTGGGTTTAAATAAAATGAAAGCTTTGCCACCATCGATCTTATCTTTATCATAATGTTTATTATTGGTCCAATTATGAGTATTTTGTTTTCTTTATGTTGAGGTGCAAGTCATACTGAGGACTAGTCAGTCGTTGACCTTTGACAGTGTTTCTTGTCCCCTTTATTTTCAATACATAGGGCTGTGTTATTTGCATATGAGAAATTGTAAATGAGTCTTCTTCTAATCCTATTACTGCCTTTTTCATATAGTTCAATCTCTCAGGTGATTTGCTTAGCATACAGATTAAATAAATATTGTGAAGATTTACAATCCCAACATAAACCTTTCCTGATGTTGAAACTGATTTTCACAAGAAAGATCAAAGTGGATGTCAGTGTGACTACAAAAATATCTCTTAAACATAGAATTGGGGTTGTCAAGGCAAATGGAAGAACGTTTTAAGAGACAACTCAAAACAAAAAGTAGAGTATGATAATGAAATGTGAAAAGCCTTGAATTAGAAAGCCAGACAGGTAGATCAAATTCAGCACATCTCAAGTTGAAAGCATAGAAGAGAAAAAAATAGAAATCAAGCCTCAAGTTTCAATATTGAAGATTTCCTTGAGAAAAATATTGAACAATTCATGAAGTATCAAAAGAAGATGGAAAGTACACACACAGTCACTATAATAAGAAGAATTTGTCACTGTTCAACTATTTCAAGAGTTAGCCTTTGATCAAGAACAAATTAAGGAAGAAATTAAAAGAAGAAATCCAAGCTGCAGTGAAGGTAATTGTAAAAAATCCTTCCAGGAATTGACAGAATACTAGCTGAAATATTTCAACAAGCTGATGAATCACTCAATTGTATTGGGCTGAGTTCTCTAGAGAAGCAAAGCTGTTGATGTGTATATACAGATGTGTTAGTCTGGGTAGATTAGAGAAATAAATACACAGAAACTCATGTATAAGAGAGAGTTTTTATATAAAGGTAAGTGCTCATCAAGCAAACATCCCAACCCAGTGCTGCCCAAACCCACAAATCCAACATTAACCCATATGTCCAACACCAATCCACAAAGTCCTCCTCCATCTCACAAAACACACACTATGGCGCTGACTGCAGAAGGAAAGCCTAATCAGTGAATGAATAAACATCTCAGCACTGACAGGGGTCTCCACACGGGTGCCCCAGCACCCAGGCTGCATCAGGGTAGGTCCATGTAGCTTCTCCTCAGGGATATCTTGCAGGAAGTGAGCCTTGCCAGCTGGAGAAGGGAACTGGCTAAGGCAGCTGCACTCTGGTCCGACCATCACAAAGCAAGAGACCTTTGAACTAGAAAGGCAAGGCTCAGTGAGCCATTTATCCCTCTGCCCTTCAATTAACCCCACAGGTATTTATGGGCCAGGTTGGCACAATAGCAGATGACACAACTTTGCTTGCTTAAAACGAAGAGACCCTGAGGTTCTCATTGATGATGATCAAGGATTACAGCCTTCAGTATGGATTACAACTCAATGTAAAGAATACAAAAATCCTCTGGACCAACTGGACCAACCGTTGTGATAAAAGGTTGAAGCTGTCAAGGATGTCATCTTTCTTTGATCCACAATCAATGCTCATGGAAGCAGCAGTCAAGAGCTCAAATAGCACATTGCATTGGGTACATTTGGTGCACAAGATATTTTAAGGTGTTGAAAATCAAGGAGGTTATTTTGAGTACTAAGTGTCCCTGACTCAACCCATGTTGGGTTTTTTTATCGTTTTATTAGGGGCTCATACAATTCTTATCACAATCCATACATACATCAATTGTGTCAAGCACATTGGTACATACATTGCCCTCATCATTCTCAAAACATTTGACCCCTTGGTATCAGCTCCTCATTTTTCCCCTCCCTCCCCGCTCCCCCCTCCCCCATGAACCCTTGATAATTTATAAATAATTATTATTATTTTGTCATATCTTACACTGTCTGATGTCTCCCTTCACCCACTTCTCCGCTGTCCAGCCATGTTATTTTCAATCACCTAATATGCAATCACCTAATATGCAGTTGAACACTGAATAAAGAAGACTGAAGTAGAATCCATGGATTTGGATTATGGTTATGGAGAAGAATATTAAAACGGATCGCCGAAAGAACAGTCCGAAAGAGCTGTCTTGGAAGAACAGCCAGAATATTCCTTGGAAGTGAGCATTGAGTGCATGTAGTTTGGACGCATTATCAGGAGAGACCAATCCCTAGAAAAGAACATCATGCTTGGCGAAGTAGAGGGTAGAGAAAAAAGAGAAAGACCCTCGACAAGGTGGACTGACGCAGTCGCTGCAACAATGGGCTCAAACAGAAGAACCATTGTGAGGATGGCGCAGGGCCGGGCGAGTTTCCTTCTAGTGTACGATGCATCACTATGAGTCAGAACTGACTCCACAGCCCCTGGCAATAACAACATCCCAGGCAATACGAACCCTGAAGGTGTGGTGGTTAAAGTGCTCAGCTGCTAACCCAAAGGTTGGTCATTCAAACTCGCCATCCTGTCCATGTGGCACCTACTTCTGTAAATATTGACAGTCATGGGAGACTTTGGGGAAGCCCTAATCTGTCCTATGGGGCCACTAGGTGATGAAACTGACCTCACAGAAGCAAGGCTTTTGGTTTTTATACTAAACAACCAAATTCTGACATGATGCTTTCAGTTTAGTAAAGGAAAGTGCATTAAATTCTTTATAATCATTTTAGTTCTGAAATGGTGTATTTGGGGGTAATCTGGCCAGATTGATTTCTGATACCTGTTTAAAAAATAGTGATGTCTTATTTTTCAAAAAATTCTGTAAACAGAAATTCCATGTGTGCTTATAGTATTTAACTTCTTTTCACAGAATTTTGTTATTCACTAGAAAATTATGCATTCATATAACAAATCCCTATAAAGCGCCCATAAAGTGCCATCATTAAGAATCTTCATTTTCTTTTGTCTTTGAGTAATCATTCTCTCATCAAGCAGATAAAAGTCTGAAGATACAGGTAAAAATATTTCATCGGTAGCTTACATGCTTTGGTATTTTTTTCTTAAAACCTCAAAGCTTTTATTAAAATAAAAGCTATAATATCACGAACACACTCATATTTTAATCTGTGCCTTTTCTGAAAGATACCATTTCTCTTTAGCATGTCATAAATTCACCTCTCAATATCTCCATGAGTTTATAGTGCTCAGTTGTAGTGAATTTGTTCTTTAACAGCCATAAGTCTTTTCCGTTTCAAAGTTTTCATAGCGGGTACTTCAGAAATAACGCAGTACACCTTGGGTTGCCTTAGAGTCAACCAGTGCCCATGTGAGTCAGAGAAGATGGCACTACATGGGTAAAGCCTCCAACAACAATATGCTAGTGGTCAGCAGTCAAGTAGGTTAACCATTGGCACTGCGGAAGGAGTCCATTTCAGAAATGGCATGCCTTTTGTTCCTAGGTATAATTTTCCATTATGATTTTATCCTCTTTATTTCACACCTCAATCTCCCCGCATTATTCACAGGACATTCTGATCACACCCAGTGTGATGGTGACTTGAGCAATAGGCCGAGATAATGTTTCTGATGAGTTCCCTGATCGTTCAAGGTCATGACCAAAGAGCAGTGGAGCTAATATTTAGGGAACGTTTACAAGTTGCCAAAAAAGTGAGTACTCGGTCTCTTTGCTGTAAGTAAAAGTAGAAAGAAATTGATTCTTATATCCATGCCCCTATAATGTCCTGCCAGATCCTTTTTACAGCTGTTGAGTTCTTTACTTCTGGTTCTTTTTTCTCCTAAGCAGTGATGCATGGTGGGCTGTCTGAGACACCCTTTCATTTAGGTAATGTCTTTCTACAGGCAGAGAGAGCGCCCCGGTCATAAATTCTCTCGGCAGGACTACTCCATAGAACCTGGGAAAGGGAGATTGTCAGAGATTGTCAGAGACTTGGCAAAGCAGGACAGAATCAAGGGTGAAATGCGCGGCAGTTGTCATTGTAGATCTATGAAGTTGAATGCGCTCATACCATTCACATCATACCTGTCTAAGCTAGGAAATTAACCAGTTTCTCACTCATTCTCCTATATTTTTTATAAGCCAAAGGAGAAACATAAGAACATATCTCACTCTCATTTTTATAAGCCAAGAGAGGAACACAGAACAAGATGAATTTTGCAGATTATTCCCTGTGTGCTTTGGATAGTCCTTGTTAACTCAGAGAAGATAAACCAAAACAAATCTGGATTCCACCAAATGTGAGCAGTCCTTGGAGTGGTCCCCTCAAGTCTTCACCACACATCTGTCACACACCTGCAGAATTCTACATTCCAATGCCATAGGGAGCAGCAGCATGCTGGGGAAAATGTTTTGATGAAGAGCAATTGCTTGCGACCCCTATCCATATGGTAACTGGTTAATGTTGTTGTGAGGTGCTGCCAAGGTTGCTAAAGCAACGTCTGGTGTTCTGTCCTGTGAGTCAGTTCCAACTCATAGTGACCCAGTGTAGAACAAACCACAGCCAAATCCTGCACCACCCTCACAATTGTTATATTTGGATCCGTGGGTCCATCTTGTCAAGGAGCTTCTGCTTTTCCACTGTCTCTCTCTCCCCTCCACCACACATGATATCCTCTTCCAGGTAATTGTACATATGTTCAGATCCACTCGGTGGATTTCTATGTATGAGTTGGTGACCAATTTTTTATTCACGTATTAGTAACTTCATCATAAATTTGCTTGTGAATCTTGGCTAGATCTGAACCTAGATACCATAGTCCTAAATCCTACTATGAGAACTTTATGTGGCGGCTTAAATAACTACCTTGTGTGCAATTTTTACCTTCAATCCCACATCTACCATAGTCCTTCCCAAGATAAAATCATGGCAAAGAACACTAGTTCTAAGTACTGCCTGCTATAGGTAACATAGCTGAGCTCCACCCTGAGACCAGAGAATCCACACACACACACACACACACACACACACACACCATGGCTGTGTGTCCACTTTTCAAGGTCACTGGGCTTTTCTCCATATAATTTTACCCATGAACACCTTTAGAAAGCCAGACTCACTGCTCTACCAAAGAAACAAACGTGTCTGAGGATACATACCATCTACCTCTATTGGCCTGAAGTTTCGGTGCTTCCTGGGATGCGAGACTTTAAATACTAACCCTAGGACAGCCCCAGGCAAAGTGGGGCCCAATGCCATCTTCCATCGCCAGTAGTGGTCAACCCTGATTGGTGCAGGGCTACTAAAACCCAACTCCCTGATTTCAGGTTGGGACAAATTATAGAGTTGCATTATTCCGGAGACTCCTTGCTGGATCAGGCTGAGTGGAATTTCATATTTCGCATCTTTCCTTCTGTATCTGGTTTCTCTAACTTTCTTACTCCTTTCTCCTAGAAACTTCCTTCATATGCCACTAACCAGCACCTCCCCTTAACAAAATGTTTCTCTGATCTCCACGGACACAACCTGTCCGTGGGAATTAGAGCTGACACAGCATGCCTCTGTCATTGAGATCCATAAGGCAGTCATACATTTCATTTAACTTGATTTTTGAGCCTCCTGTCCATGGAGTAGTTTTATTTTGTTCTACAGGGTGACTACAAGTCGGAACTGACTTGAAGGCAATTAATTGGTTTGGTTTTCCCGAATCAAAACCGAGGAATGTAGTATGGCAGGTGGAAATATTCTCTGGTTCTGGTGAGTTTCATTTTCTTGCTTGTTTGTTTCCATAGACTTGGGACAGTTAAGGAAACTTGGTGGTACAGTGCTGAAGCCCTCAGTTGCTGAGCAAAAGGTCAGTAGTTTGAGCCCCCGAGTCACTCTGCAGGAGAACAATGTGGCAGTCTGCTTTCGTAAACACAGCAGCCTTGGAAGCACTAAGGGGTAGTTCTATTGCCCTGTGGTATAAGGCTGCTGAGCCAACATGAAGTCAGTGGCAGTGGGCAGAGTCAATTTGTAGAGGATAAAATGATAATGGTGTTAGCAGTGTGGAAATAGCATTAATGGGAACAGAACAGTTAAAAAGGGAGGATAAAGAATTTAAATAATAAAATCACTATCCCCAAGTGACTGAGATTTGATTATTTCTTTTATAATCAAGCTCTAAGACCTCATTCTTCCTGAAATAAGACTAAAATCTCTCATACACTTAAAAATACTTTGCTTAAATATGATATTCATAAGCTTCTATAATTATATTATTTACACATACTTACATTTTTGGAAATCTGAAACTGTATCTCAGTACAATGAGAATCTGGCCTGCCACTGTTTCTTTTATGCGTTTGTTTGTCCTAATGTTTTATAAAGTTCACCTTCACTGACTTGTTCTCTCTTTGAATCATTGACGTTATTACACAGGGAAGAACAATTTGCAATAATTTATCAAATCATATTCATAACAATCAAGTAACTCTAGATCCTGCGTGTTTGAGTTAAGGAAACGGGTTTCCCTTTCAGGACCCCATGAATGTGCAAGGTTCAAACAAAGTGCGGGAGCGCTAATGAACAGACTGTTTTCCTGTGAGGGCGCCGCACAGAATGACTGCATTCAGGACTACTGCACACGCATGGAAAGTATTGGTAAAAAATCCCACAGAGTTCAGACGACCTTTTCCTAACTTACCTTTTTTTTCCCCTCCCTGTTTGTCTTTCGAGTCTAAGCCAGGGATAACATAAATATTCATCAGCTGATATTTGCAGTAGCTGTGAAGTTATGAATGAGGCCATGTGGCTTCCCTCCGATCCCATCCACACAGTGGCAGCTTCTCTTTTCAGCTCCCAGCCAAACGACACTTTCCGAAACCCCCAGAGCGTACTAGTAGGCTTTTCAAATCCAACCCCCCTGCCCCCCACTTAATGCTCAAAGCAGAAATACTGTCTGCTTAATGTTTACCATGGGATATAAAAGGAAAAAGAAAAAAGAAAAGAAAAACATTACTTTGCCAAGCTTTCAACTTTCAGATGCCTTGACGTAACAGGCAAATATGTTAGCAGCTCAAAATATTAGTCATATATATCAATGGGTATGACTGTTACAGGCTTCCTTTTTATATCAAATTCCAGACAGATAGCTGAGGCATTTATTGTGAAAATAACCACAGCTTTTATCTGTTTGTTCTGCTTTGTTAAACACCTGACCAAGTACTAGTAAGAGCTTTGAACAACATCAAATATGTCTTCCAATGTTGAGATTTTAAAAATGGAGAGTGGTCTGTCCTATGGCATGGGATGGATTCAGTCTTCTGTACTTAAGTTCCCACAATCCAGCACTTTCAAAATTGGAACCATTTCATCTCCTAGTCGCTTGTTTAAATAACCAGCTCCTGATCAAGTCCAATCGATTCCAACTTGTGGAGACGCCGGGTTTCTCAGAGGGGAAGTGCGCCACAGGACTTTCACGGCTTTGACCTTTCTAAGCAGATTTCCAGGCCTCCCTTCATAGATTTCTCTGAGTTGGCTTGAACTTCCAACCTTTCAGTTAGTAGGCAAGTGTTTAACATGACCAAGGAGCGGTCATTAAATAAAACCTGGATAAAAGTGACTGGAAAATCAAAATCAAAGACTGGGTGGTAACATATAGCCAACAGCCAATTACTGAATTAATCTTCAGTTGTTAGGAAGCACAAACTATTTTTATAGACACAGGATAAATGTCAATGTACAATGTTCTCCTTTTGACTTTGCCTAAGAGTGTGCTTATTCAAAACTCCACATTTGTTCTGTATTTATAGAAATGTTACCTACACATGGGTTAAAAGTGAAGATCATTTTAAAGAATTTGTACTCAAAGTACCAAATTGAAAGGCATCTTGTTAGGAATGTTCTGTAGATTTAAAATTTTCAAATAGAAATTGTGGATCAAAATCTCTTACCATCACGGCTCGATTTTTCTTGATACAGTTATCTTATCTGTCCCTGAGAGTGAAAATAATGATCTAAACTCCCGAACAATAGAGGTGAGAAGCATGATCTCAGGTGTTCAAATAAGCAGCAAAACCTAGCTTAGCAAGGGACCTAACTGTAACAAATAAGATACTCTTGGCTGAAGGTCTCTCTCCAACCTGGGGTCTGACCTCACTGATGCCAGAGGAGGAGCCGGAAGGCAAATGCTCACGTGTATTCCTCCTGGTTCAACCCACCAAAATAAGGCCTGATGATGAACTGGTGAAGAACATCAATGGCCATGGCCTTCTTCAGGGAAAACTCAACAGCAGTCAGAAGTGATGGCTAGTCATTGGGAAAGGCAAAGGTTTAGAGTACACAGGAAGTCATTTCTTCTCCTCTACTTTCTCCAATACTGAGCATTTCAACCTAGAGTTAGCAGAGTAGAATTAGATATCCATTCTCATCTATGAAACAAAAGATGAAACATGAAAAAGAAACCTCTTTTTGTATAAAGCCCATCAAATCAGATCATGTCAAAAAGTATTCCAATTAGCGAACTCCTTACTCTGAGGTTGTCAAGTAAGAAAATAGCTGGATTCAATAGGAACGTGTGAAATCTTGTCTACATGGAATCCCAGGTTTTGTCCTTGAATACTAAAAGAAAAATCACAGAGGTCATTCAATGAACACTGGGTATCCTTGCTAGAGCTATATACTGAGTTATACTCAATTATACCTAATAGAAGCATCAAGGAAATTAACAAAGACAAGAGTCCTCATTTGACTTTCATTCAGTCAGTGCCCAGGAACGTTAGAGAAGAACACTTCCATAGAATGACATCATCACATTGGTGTTGACTTGAAAACTCCACAATGCCAAATGATTTCCAACTCCTCTGTTATTCTTTTAACTGTTTGATGACCTTTTTATCGTTTT